>NC_133046.1:5000-307976 GCF_048771995.1 Taeniopygia guttata
TAACCTAACCCTAACCCTAACCCTAACCCTAACCCTAACCCTAACCCTAACCCTAACCTAACCCTAACCCTAACCCTAACCCTAACCCTAACCCTAACCCTAACCCTAACCCTAACCCTAACCCTAACCCTAACCCTAACCCTAACCCTAACCCTAACCCTAACCCTAACCCTAACCCTAACCCTAACCTAACCTAACCCTAACCCTAACCCTAACCCTAACCCTAACCCTAACCCTAACCCTAACCCTAACCCTAACCCTAACCCTCCTAACCCTAACCCTAACCCTAACCCTAACCCTAACCCTAACCCTAACCCTAACCCTAACCCTAACCCTAACCCTAACCCTAACCCTAACCCTAACCCTAACCCTAACCCTAACCCTAACCCTAACCCTAACCCTAACCCTAACCCTAACCTAACCCTAACCTAACCCTAACCCTAACCCTAACCTAACCCTAACCCTAACCCTAACCTAACCCTAACCCTAACTAACCCTAACCCTAACCCTAACCCTAACCCTAACCCTAACCCTAACCCTAACCCTAACCCTAACCCTAACCCTAACCTAACCCTAACCCTAACCCTAACCCTAACCCTAACCCTAACCTAACCCTAACCCTAACCCTAACCCTAACCCTAACCCTAACCCTAACCCTAACCCTAACCCTAACCCTAACCCTAACCCTAACCCTAACCCTAACCCTAACCCTAACCCTAACCCTAACCTAACCCTAACCCTAACCCTAACCCTAACCCTAACCCTAACCCTAACCTAACCCTAACCCTAACCCTAACCTACTAACCCTAACCCTAACCCTAACCCTAACCCTAACCCTAACCTAACCCTAACCCTAACCCTAACCCTAACCCTAACCCTAACCCTAACCCTAACCCTAACCCTAACCTAACCCTAACCCTAACCCTAACCCTAACCCTAACCCTAACCCTAACCCTAACCCTAACCCTAACCCTAACCCTAACCCTAACCCTAACCCTAACCCTAACCCTAACCCTAACCCTAACCCTAACCCTAACCCTAACCCTAACCCTAACCCTAACCCTAACCCTAACCCTAACCCTAACCCTAACCCTAACCCTAACCCTAACCCTAACCCTAACCCTAACCCTAACCCTAACCCTAACCCTAACCCTAACCCTAACCCTAACCCTAACCCTAACCCTAACCCTAACCCTAACCCTAACCCTAACCCTAACCCTAACCCTAACCTAACCCTAACCCTAACCCTAACCCTAACCCTAACCCTAACCCTAACCCTAACCCTAACCCTAACCCTAACCCTAACCCTAACCCTAACCCTAACCCTAACCCTAACCTAACCCTAACCCTAACCCTAACCCTAACCCTAACCCTAACCCTAACCCTAACCCTAACCCTAACCCTAACCCTAACCCTAACCCTAACCCTAACCCTAACCCTAACCCTAACCCTAACCCTAACCCTAACCCTAACCCTAACCCTAACCCTAACCCTAACCCTAACCCTAACCCTAACCCTAACCCTAACCCTAACCCTAACCCTAACCCTAACCCTAACCCTAACCCTAACCCTAACCCTAACCCTAACCCTAACCTAACCCTAACCCTAACCCTAACCCTAACCCTAACCCTAACCCTAACCCTAACCTAACCCTAACCCTAACCCTAACCCTAACCCTAACCCTAACCCTAACCCTAACCCTAACCCTAACCCTAACCCTAACCCTAACCCTAACCCTAACCCTAACCCTAACCCTAACCCTAACCTAACCCTAACCCTAACCCTAACCCTAACCCTAACCCTAACCCTAACCCTAACCCTAACCCTAACCCTAACCCTAACCCTAACCCTAACCCTAACCCTAACCCTAACCCTAACCCTAACCCTAACCCTAACCCTAACCCTAACCCTAACCCTAACCCTAACCCTAACCCTAACCCTAACCCTAACCCTAACCCTAACCCTAACCCTAACCCTAACCCTAACCCTAACCCTAACCCTAACCCTAACCCTAACCCTAACCCTAACCCTAACCCTAACCCTAACCTAACCCTAACCCTAACCCTAACCCTAACCCTAACCCTAACCCTAACCCTAACCCTAACCCTAACCCTAACCCTAACCCTAACCCTAACCCTAACCCTAACCCTAACCCTAACCCTAACCCTAACCCTAACCCTAACCCTAACCCTAACCCTAACCCTAACCCTAACCCTAACCCTAACCCTAACCCTAACCCTAACCTAACCTAACCCTAACCCTAACCCTAACCCTAACCCTAACCCTAACCTAACCCTAACCCTAACCCTAACCCTAACCCTAACCCTAACCCTAACCCTAACCCTAACCCTAACCCTAACCCTAACCTAACCCTAACCCTAACCCTAACCCTAACCCTAACCCTAACCCTAACCCTAACCCTAACCCTAACCCTAACCCTAACCCTAACCCTAACCCTAACCCTAACCCTAACCCTAACCCTAACCCTAACCCTAACCCTAACCCTAACCTAACCCTAACCCTAACCCTAACCCTAACCCTAACCCTAACCCTAACCCTAACCCTAACCCTAACCCTAACCCTAACCCTAACCCTAACCCTAACCTAACCCTAACCCTAACCCTAACCCTAACCCTAACCCTAACCCTAACCCTAACCCTAACCCTAACCCTAACCCTAACCCTAACCCTAACCCTAACCCTAACCCTAACCCTAACCCTAACCCTAACCCTAACCCTAACCCTAACCCTAACCCTAACCCTAACCCTAACCCTAACCCTAACCCTAACCCTAACCCTAACCCTAACCCTAACCCTAACCCTAACCCTAACCCTAACCCTAACCCTAACCCTAACCCTAACCCTAACCCTAACCCTAACCCTAACCCTAACCCTAACCCTAACCCTAACCCTAACCCTAACCCTAACCTAACCCTAACCCTAACCCTAACCCTAACCCTAACCCTAACCCTAACCCTAACCCTAACCCTAACCCTAACCCTAACCCTAACCCTAACCCTAACCCTAACCCTAACCCTAACCCTAACCCTAACCCTAACCCTAACCCTAACCCTAACCCTAACCCTAACCCTAACCCTAACCCTAACCCTAACCCTAACCCTAACCCTAACCCTAACCCTAACCCTAACCCTAACCCTAACCCTAACCCTAACCCTAACCCTAACCCTAACCCTAACCCTAACCCTAACCCTAACCCTAACCCTAACCCTAACCCTAACCCTAACCCTAACCCTAACCCTAACCCTAACCCTAACCCTAACCCTAACCCTAACCCTAACCCTAACCCTAACCCTAACCCTAACCCTAACCCTAACCCTAACCTAACCCTAACCCTAACCCTAACCCTAACCCTAACCCTAACCCTAACCCTAACCCTAACCCTAACCCTAACCCTAACCCTAACCCTAACCCTAACCCTAACCCTAACCCTAACCCTAACCCTAACCCTAACCCTAACCCTAACCCTAACCCTAACCCTAACCCTAACCCTAACCCTAACCCTAACCCTAACCCTAACCCTAACCCTAACCTAACCCTAACCCTAACCCTAACCCTAACCCTAACCCTAACCCTAACCCTAACCCTAACCCTAACCCTAACCCTAACCCTAACCCTAACCCTAACCCTAACCCTAACCCTAACCCTAACCCTAACCCTAACCCTAACTAACCTAACCCTAACCCTAACCCTAACCCTAACCCTAACCCTAACCCTAACCCTAACCCTAACCCTAACCCTAACCCTAACCCTAACCCTAACCCTAACCCTAACCCTAACCCTAACCCTAACCCTAACCCTAACCCTAACCCTAACCCTAACCCTAACCCTAACCCTAACCCTAACCCTAACCCTAACCCTAACCCTAACCCTAACCCTAACCCTAACCCTAACCCTAACCCTAACCCTAACCCTAACCCTAACCCTAACCCTAACCCTAACCCTAACCCTAACCCTAACCCTAACCCTAACCCTAACCCTAACCCTAACCCTAACCCTAACCCTACCCTAACCCTAACCCTAACCCTAACCCTAACCCTAACCCTAACCCTAACCCTAACCCTAACCCTAACCTAACCCTAACCCTAACCCTAACCCTAACCCTAACCCTAACCCTAACTAACCCTAACCCTAACCCTAACCCTAACCCTAACCCTAACCCTAACCCTAACCCTAACCCTAACCCTAACCCTAACCCTAACCCTAACCCTAACCCTAACCCTAACCCTAACCCTAACCCTAACCCTAACCCTAACCCTAACCCTAACCCTAACCCTAACCCTAACCCTAACCTAACCCTAACCCTAACCCTAACCCTAACCCTAACCCTAACCCTAACCCTAACCCTAACCCTAACCCTAACCCTAACCCTAACCCTAACCCTAACCCTAACCCTAACCCTAACCCTAACCCTAACCCTAACCCTAACCCTAACCCTAACCCTAACCCTAACCCTAACCCTAACCCTAACCCTAACCCTAACCCTAACCCTAACCCTAACCCTAACCCTAACCCTAACCCTAACCCTAACCCTAACCCTAACCCTAACCCTAACCCTAACCCTAACCCTAACCCTAACCCTAACCCTAACCCTAACCCTAACCTAACCCTAACCCTAACCCTAACCCTAACCCTAACCCTAACCCTAACCCTAACCCTAACCCTAACCCTAACCCTAACCCTAACCCTAACCCTAACCCTAACCCTAACCCTAACCCTAACCCTAACCCTAACCCTAACCCTAACCCTAACCCTAACCCTAACCCTAACCCTAACCCTAACCCTAACCCTAACCCTAACCCTAACCCTAACCCTAACCCTAACCCTAACCCTAACCCTAACCCTAACCCTAACCCTAACCCTAACCCTAACCCTAACCCTAACCCTAACCCTAACCCTAACCCTAACCCTAACCCTAACCCTAACCCTAACCCTAACCCTAACCCTAACCCTAACCCTAACCCTAACCCTAACCCTAACCCTAACCCTAACCCTAACCCTAACCCTAACCCTAACCCTAACCCTAACCCTAACCCTAACCCTAACCCTAACCCTAACCCTAACCCTAACCCTAACCCTAACCCTAACCCTAACCCTAACCCTAACCCTAACCCTAACCCTAACCCTAACCCTAACCCTAACCCTAACCCTAACCCTAACCCTAACCCTAACCCTAACCCTAACCCTAACCCTAACCCTAACCCTAACCCTAACCCTAACCCTAACCCTAACCCTAACCCTAACCCTAACCCTAACCCTAACCCTAACCCTAACCCTAACCCTAACCCTAACCCTAACCCTAACCCTAACCCTAACCCTAACCCTAACCCTAACCCTAACCCTAACCCTAACCCTAACCCTAACCCTAACCCTAACCCTAACCCTAACCCTAACCTAACCCTAACCCTAACCCTAACCCTAACCCTAACCCTAACCCTAACCCTAACCCTAACCCTAACCCTAACCCTAACCCTAACCCTAACCCTAACCCTAACCCTAACCCTAACCCTAACCCTAACCCTAACCCTAACCCTAACCCTAACCCTAACCCTAACCCTAACCCTAACCCTAACCCTAACCCTAACCCTAACCCTAACCCTAACCCTAACCCTAACCCTAACCCTAACCCTAACCCTAACCCTAACCCTAACCCTAACCCTAACCCTAACCCTAACCCTAACCCTAACCCTAACCCTAACCCTAACCCTAACCCTAACCCTAACCCTAACCCTAACCCTAACCCTAACCCTAACCCTAACCCTAACCCTAACCCTAACCCTAACCCTAACCCTAACCCTAACCCTAACCCTAACCCTAACCCTAACCCTAACCCTAACCCTAACCCTAACCCTAACCCTAACCCTAACCCTAACCCTAACCCTAACCCTAACCCTAACCCTAACCCTAACCCTAACCCTAACCCTAACCCTAACCCTAACCCTAACCCTAACCCTAACCCTAACCCTAACCCTAACCCTAACCCTAACCCTAACCCTAACCCTAACCCTAACCCTAACCCTAACCCTAACCCTAACCCTAACCCTAACCCTAACCCTAACCCTAACCCTAACCCTAACCCTAACCCTAACCCTAACCCTAACCCTAACCCTAACCCTAACCCTAACCCTAACCCTAACCCTAACCCTAACCCTAACCCTAACCCTAACCCTAACCCTAACCCTAACCCTAACCCTAACCCTAACCCTAACCCTAACCCTAACCCTAACCCTAACCCTAACCCTAACCCTAACCCTAACCCTAACCCTAACCCTAACCCTAACCCTAACCCTAACCCTAACCCTAACCCTAACCCTAACCCTAACCCTAACCCTAACCCTAACCCTAACCCTAACCCTAACCCTAACCCTAACCCTAACCCTAACCCTAACCCTAACCCTAACCCTAACCCTAACCCTAACCCTAACCCTAACCCTAACCCTAACCCTAACCCTAACCCTAACCCTAACCCTAACCCTAACCCTAACCCTAACCCTAACCCTAACCCTAACCCTAACCCTAACCCTAACCCTAACCCTAACCCTAACCCTAACCCTAACCCTAACCCTAACCCTAACCCTAACCCTAACCCTAACCCTAACCCTAACCCTAACCCTAACCCTAACCCTAACCCTAACCCTAACCCTAACCCTAACCCTAACCCTAACCCTAACCCTAACCCTAACCCTAACCCTAACCCTAACCCTAACCCTAACCCTAACCCTAACCCTAACCCTAACCCTAACCCTAACCCTAACCCTAACCCTAACCCTAACCCTAACCCTAACCCTAACCCTAACCCTAACCCTAACCCTAACCCTAACCCTAACCCTAACCCTAACCCTAACCCTAACCCTAACCCTAACCCTAACCCTAACCCTAACCCTAACCCTAACCCTAACCCTAACCCTAACCCTAACCCTAACCCTAACCCTAACCCTAACCCTAACCCTAACCCTAACCCTAACCCTAACCCTAACCCTAACCCTAACCCTAACCCTAACCCTAACCCTAACCCTAACCCTAACCCTAACCCTAACCCTAACCCTAACCCTAACCCTAACCCTAACCCTAACCCTAACCCTAACCCTAACCCTAACCCTAACCCTAACCCTAACCCTAACCCTAACCCTAACCCTAACCCTAACCCTAACCCTAACCCTAACCCTAACCCTAACCCTAACCCTAACCCTAACCCTAACCCTAACCCTAACCCTAACCCTAACCCTAACCCTAACCCTAACCCTAACCCTAACCCTAACCCTAACCCTAACCCTAACCCTAACCCTAACCCTAACCCTAACCCTAACCCTAACCCTAACCCTAACCCTAACCCTAACCCTAACCCTAACCCTAACCCTAACCCTAACCCTAACCCTAACCCTAACCCTAACCCTAACCCTAACCCTAACCCTAACCCTAACCCTAACCCTAACCCTAACCCTAACCCTAACCCTAACCCTAACCCTAACCCTAACCCTAACCCTAACCCTAACCCTAACCCTAACCCTAACCCTAACCCTAACCCTAACCCTAACCCTAACCCTAACCCTAACCCTAACCCTAACCCTAACCCTAACCCTAACCCTAACCCTAACCCTAACCCTAACCCTAACCCTAACCCTAACCCTAACCCTAACCCTAACCCTAACCCTAACCCTAACCCTAACCCTAACCCTAACCCTAACCCTAACCCTAACCCTAACCCTAACCCTAACCCTAACCCTAACCCTAACCCAACCCTAACCCTAACCCTAACCCTAATGGCCAACTAACCCTAACCCTAACCCTAACCCTAACCCTAACCCTAACCCTAACCCTAACCCTAACCCTAACCCTAACCCTAACCCTAACCCTAACCCCTAACCCTAACCCTAACCCTAACCCTAACCCTAACCCTAACCCTAACCCTAACCCTAACCCTAACCCTAACCCTAACCCTAACCCTAACCCTAACCCTAACCCTAACCCTAACCCTAACCCTAACCCTAACCCTAACCCTAACCCTAACCCTAACCCTAACCCTAACCCTAACCCTAACCCTAACCCTAACCCTAACCCTAACCCTAACCCTAACCCTAACCCTAACCCTAACCCTAACCCTAACCCTAACCCTAACCCTAACCCTAACCCTAACCCTAACCCTAACCCTAACCCTAACCCTAACCCTAACCCTAACCCTAACCCTAACCCTAACCCTAACCCTAACCCTAACCCTAACCCTAACCCTAACCCTAACCCTAACCCTAACCCTAACCCTAACCCTAACCCTAACCCTAACCCTAACCCTAACCCTAACCCTAACCCTAACCCTAACCCTAACCCTAACGCCCTAACCCTAACCCTAACGCCCTAACCCTAACCCTAACGCCCTAACCCTAACCCTAACCCTAACGCCCTAACCCTAACGCCCTAACCCTAACGCCCTAACCCTAACGCCCTAACCCTAACGCCCTAACCCTAACGCCCTAACGCCCTAACGCCCTAACCCAAAGGCCCTAACGCCCAAAGGCCCTAACCCAAAGGCCCTAACCCTAACCCAAAGGCCCTAACCCTAACGCCCTAACCCCTAACCCCTAACCCCTAACCCTAACCCTAACGCCCTAACCCTAACCCTAACCCTAACGCCCTAACCCTAACCCTAACGCCCTAACCCTAACCCTAACGCCCTAACCCTAACCCTAACGCCCTAACCCTAACGCCCTAACGCCCTAACCCAAAGGCCCTAACGCCCAAAGGCCCTAACCCAAAGGCCCTAACCCTAACCCAAAGGCCCTAACCCTAACGCCCTAACCCTAACCCAAAGGCCCTAACCCTAACCCTAGGTTAGGGTTAGGTTAGGGTTAGGGTTGGGGGAGTGGCCGGGGGCGGGGTTAGGGTTGGGGGAGTGGCCGGGGGGCGGGGTTAGGGTTGTGGCCGGGGTTAGGGTTGGGGGAGTGGCCGGGGGAGGGGTTTGGGGGTGGTGACTGGGGTAGGGGAGGGGTCAGGTGAGGGGATGGTGTGTGGGCAGGTGTCAGGTGAGGGGATGGTGTGTGGGCAGGTGTCAGGGTGATGTGAGGGGGTGGGACTACCTAGTAGACCCCTCCCCTAGACCCCCTATATTTATATATAAAAAAGAAGAAAAAAAATATATGTCCAGTGCAGCAGTAGAAAATTTGATGCTCCCAGGGAGTAAATAATTTTCTTTTTAAAGTTGTTTTTTTTTTTTTTTTATTTACTCCCTGGGAGCATGGATTTTCTACTGCTGCTTTTCTATTCTAAAAGTAGAAAGGAAGAGAAAAAGAGAGGAAGAGAGAGGAGGAGAGAGTGAGAAGAAGAAGAGGAGAGAGGAAAAGAAGAAGAAGAGGAGAGAGGAAAAGAAGAAGAAGAGAAGACAAAGAAGAAAAGGAGAGAGGGAGAAGAAGAAGAACAAGAGACAAAAAGAAGAGGAGAGAGGAAGAAGAGGAGACAAGAACAAGAGGAGAGAGGGAGAAGAACAAGAACAAGAGGAGAGAGGGAGAAGAACAAGAACAAGAGGAGAGAGGGAGAAGAACAAGAACAAGAGGAGACAGGGAGAAGAAGAAGCAAAAGAAGAGGAGAGAGTAAGTAGAAGAAAACAAAGTGAGAAGAAGAAAAAGAGGAGAGTGTGAGAAGAACAGGAGAGAGTGGGAAGAAAGAGAGAGACAAATAACAGGAAGAAGAGTAAAAAGAAGAAAACACAGCAAGAAAAAGAAGACTTAGAGAGAAAGAGAAACCAAAAAAGTTAGATTGGAAAGAGAAAGGAGGAGAAAGGGAGAAGGAAAGGGGAGTAAGGAGAAAAACAGAGTGAAAGACGAAGAGAAAAGGAAACACTTGAAGGAAAAGAGAAAAGGAAATGGAGAGACATGACAAAGAAGACATAGAGGTAAAAGCCTACAGGAAAAAAAGAAATAGAGAGACAGAATGAAAGATAGGGTTCAAGAGAGAAAAATAGAAAGAGACTGAAAAAGACAAAATAGTTAAAGTTGGACAAAACAGGAAGAAGGGTGAAAGTTAGAAACAAGGGAAATGATAGCAAGGGTTACAAAGACAAAGGCTGACAAACTTAAAGAAGAAAAAAAAGAAGAAAACACAGTGAAAGCTATATTGAAAGAGACAGATAAATGGACATGAGGAAATACACATAGAAGAATGGGAGAAAAAGACAAGGTTAGAGGGAAATAGGATTAGAGAAATGCAGAGATGGTGTTAGAAACAGGAACAAAGGAAAACAGAGCCAGAGACACAGAGAAACAGTTAGATGTGGAAGTAAAAAGTGAAGAATAGACTGAAGAGGAAAGTAAGAGGCAAAGGGAGAAATAGGGTGAAAATGATATGACACAACCACACCAAATAAAGACAGGAGACAAATGGAGGGCAGGGCAGAGGGGTAAGGGGTATCATTATTAGGGCTGATTCATCTTTATTAATTTAATTTTTAATTTCAATTACAGGGAAACAATGTATACAAATGTTAGTACAGACACAAATACAACTAAAAATACATCATAACTAAGCACACAAGTACAAGTCTAATTTACATACAGCAGAATACATCAAAAGACAGGAACAACTTCAAACACAGAACAATACAATGTACTACAAGCCAAATACATAATGACACAATATAACCGTGTCTCTGCTGCGGAAAAGTCCATTACGCTTGTACAGTTAGATGCACCCGGAACAAAAACGGCTCGCAACGCTCATGCAACTTGCATGCCCCCTTCACGTTACACACAAACTCACCTTCACACTCACAGGAACTGCTTTGTGATACCCGAGTCATCGTCCCTCCTCGGGAACGTGGTTCCCGGGAGACTCCCGAAAAATCCTCCTGCCTGACGAAAACCCCGGTCCCGGGACGGTCCGCACCCTAACTTTGGCGATGAACGTCGCCTCGCTGACCGGCCGGGACCGAGGAAAAAAAAACCCAGCCGGGGGGAAAAAAAAAAAAACCCCCCGGCTGGGGATTTTTTATTCTAAATTTAAAAATGTATTGAAAAACCTGAAAGGCAAAGGCCATACACACAAGGTTAGAACCATTCAACACACACACACAGCCCTCCTTCAGCTTACACACAAACCCACCCTCGCTCTCATCTCAACCGCACGGCTAAGACCTGGCCGACAACACGCACTCGCGACGCTCCTCGGGAACGTGGTTCCCGGGAGACTCCCGAAAAATCCTCCTGCCTGACGAAAACCCCGGTCCCGGGACGGTCCGCGCCCTAACTTTGGCGATGAACATCGCCTCGCTGACCGGCCGGGACCGAGGAAAAAAAAACCCAGCCGGGGGGGAAAAAAAAAAAACCCCCCGGCTGGGGATTTTTTATTCTAAGTTTAAAAAGGAGTTGAAAAACCTGAAAGGCAAAGGCCATACACACAAGGTTAGAACCACTCAACACACAAACACACACACAGCCCTCCTTCAGCTTACACACAAACCCACCCTCGCTCTCATCTCAACCGCTCGGCTAAGACCTGGCAGACGACACGCACTCGCGACGCTCCTCGGGAACGTGGTTCCCGGGAGACTCCCAAAAAAATCATCCTGCCTAATGAAAACCCCGGTCCCGGGACGGTCTGCGCCCTAACTTTGGCGATGAATGTCGCCTCGCTGACCGGCCGGGACCGAGGAAAAAAAAACCCAGCCGGGGGGAAAAAAAAACAAACCCCCCGGCTGGGGATTTTTTATTCTAAGTTTAAAAAGGAGTTGAAAAACCTGAAAGGCAAAGGCCATACACACAAGGTTAGAACCACTCAACACACAAACACACACACAGCCCTCCTTCAGCTTACACACAAACCCACCCTCGCTCTCATCTCAACCGCTCGGCTAAGACCTGGCAGATGACACACACTCGCGACGCTCCTCGGGAACGTGGTTCCCGGGAGACTCCCAAAAAAATCATCCTGCCTGACGAAAACCCCGGTCCCGGGACGGTCTGCGCCCTAACTTTGGCGATGAACGTCGCCTCGCTGACCGGCCGGGACCGAGGGAAAAAAAACCCAGCCGGGGGGAAAAAAAAAAAAACCCCCCGGCTGGGGATTTTTTATTCTAAGTTTAAAAATGAGTTGAAAAACCTGAAAGGCAAAGGCCATACACACAAGGTTAGAACCACTCAACACACACACACAGACACGCCTGCAGATGCAAGCTCACGCAAACTCTCACAGACAGACACAGACAATCACACTCTCTTCTACTGACACGGTGAATGCCACCCTTACGTGAAACACTACGCCGAAAGATATGCTTCGACGCATCTTATGACCGCGGCTCCTCGATGTCAATTGGTAGATTCCAGGAAATTCTGTAGGGACACGGGAACCTGCAAGACAATGGAGGCGGTCAATGACTGACTATCTGACAGCCAGGAGCTATACCCACTCTGGGCCCATCAGTGTTGTACCCGAAACCCCACAGAAGACAGATGAACTGCAAAGTTTTACAACTGCTCTACCTAAGCCTGACTGTGTGCCCGAGCAGGGCAGCTCCGATCGTAATTGCACAACAGAGGCGCGCACAACATAAGCCAATGTAGGTACATACAATATGAGTACTCACAACATAAGCCCATACAATATAAGCCGACATAGGCAGGCGCAACATAAGCACATACAATATAAGCCGACATAGGCAGGCGCAACATAATCACATACAATATAATCCGACATAGGCAGGCGCAACATAATCACATACAATATAAGCCAACAGAGGGAGGCGCAACATAAGCACATACAATACAAGATGACATAGGCAGGCGCAACATAATCACATACAATATAAGATGACATAGGCAGGCGCAACATAATCACATACAATACAAGATGACATAGGCAGGCGCAACATAATCACATACAATATAAGATGACATAGGCAGGCGCAACATAAGCACATACAATATAAGCCGACATAGGCAGGCGCAACATAGGCACATACAATACAAGATGACATAGGCAGGCGCAACATAAGCACATACAATATAAGCCAACATAGGCAGGCGCAACATAAGCACATACAATATAAGCCGACATAGGCAGGCGCAACATAAGCACATACAATATAAGCCAACAGAGATACAATATAACTGAGGACTTGACATAAATCTCCAGAAGAATAATTTTTGAGCCCTATATCCTTTGAAAAGGCAGAAGCTATAGAACTACTGTGGTCACATGATGAGGATCTAATACATTCCATATAGAAGTCCCAGAGAATGGCTACCAAATGTGAGAAGGACGATGGATGAGAACATCTTGCGTACATCTTCTCGTCCCAGAAAGTAAATATGTAAAGATGCCGGAATAAGTGATATCCGGGAAGGTATGTGAGAAAACTATGGCCGATACGGCACAGAATGAGGCCGCTAAAGCATGGCAATGCGGCAAAGACCTATGACGCAGACAACGTGACACAGACAGAAGTGCAAACTGCCTGGCAGTTTCACCTTATGGACCCCAAGATTCCTAGCCCAAGATGAGCCGTGGGCTGATGTCAAAGGAAAGAAAGCCCTACGGCACTAGCACATGATGATGAAATGTAACTCCTCTCAAGATGTTAGTGCCAAAGCACTTAAGAGGAAGCCTAAGAAGATCAGTAGGCCTAGAGAAGGAAGCGATGACTACGGGGTGACCATGGCGCCAGCTCCAGACGTGAAGGCAGGCTCCTCGAGTGAAAAGATCCACGATGACGTCGAGAGTCAAAGAAGGCCGCCGACGTGAGCCTCGCAAGAACGCGGAGACCGATCGGAACTGCCCTGCCTGGCAAAGACCCTGGTGAGGCTGAGGAAAAACCCTCTCCCTTTGCTTCTGAGGGACCCATCCCGCTACGGGCCATTCCTCTAATCTAACACCAAGTTGTCTCCTGTGATAGTAAAAGTTTTTCCCCTTCTCCCACCTACTGGCCCCAGCACTTAGCTTTTGCAAGACGACCGGATGGAATCCAATGTCAGTCGGATGCGGGCGGCGACACGGTCTCTACGTCCGCTTCGGTGCTGCCGTTTCCAAACTTCAGCTACGTGCCTCTTCACGGTACCTAAGACAAAACAGAAAATGGAACTAGTGCCCACCAAAAGAGGAATCCCCGGAACTCTTACACACCGCTGCTCTGGCTCACCTGAGATCTTGACTCCACAGGCTGCCTGGAGGATACCTGCAAAATGAAAAGGTACATGCTTAACATGCTGCTGCATAATGCTCACCTATGAGTCACCGTGCCTAAATGCCAACTCACCCGCTCACCTCTGTTCCTTCACACACCTAGGGCAGTGACAGCACCTGCAAAAAAACAAAGCAAAAAAACCCACACTGAGATACTGTGAAAACACCATCCCCCTGAACCAAAAAGTACACCCACATGGACCTGACAATTGCACCCACCTGGCCTCGGATATCCGGACCAGAGGCATCTTGCAAGAGGAGTGCCTACAATAAAACAAAGTAACCAAGAGTGGATGCTTAGAATTGCAGCAGAAATTGAGACAAGAGCCAGAACAACAGCTTCTGTTCACTGCTCACCTGGCACACTGGGCCTTGACTGCTCCTAGCTGCCTGGACTTCCTAAAATTAAAGACAAAGACAAGCGCTGTAACACAGTCACCATGTAGGCTTCCCCTACAAACACAAACAATGACTGACCTTCTCAGGGAAATCCCCTGACCGCAGCAGGGCACACTGCCACAGAGTTAATCCATCTGCATCTGAAAGAAAGTTGGGAGAAAATTCAAACAGCTGTTTGTTAATAACCTGTTAATAACTTAACAGGTCAAAACATCTAGTGTGAATTAAGGAATACTATCTTGAATGCAATTACATGCCCCACGCAAAACTGCAAATCTCTAGGACTGGTGCAATTACAGCAGGCTGTGAAGCAGGGCAGAGCAGCTCCGGGAGAAATACGTGCAGACACCCGTGATGCAGGACAGGACGTGACAAACGACAGGACAGGAGAGGGAGAGAGAGGTTTGCACAAAAAGAAGGTATGCAAAGACCAAGAGACCCAAACAACCAAGAGTGAACCAGACACAAGTGACAGGACACACACCGGAACTGCTCTGCCCTGTGCACCTCAGCACTGAGATCAAAAGAAACACTTTTCCCTTTAGGTGGACTATAGGAGACGCTTCTTGGACATCCCCATCACTAAAACAGACACAAAAACCCCTTCTAGAAAGTCCCAACCCACCACCCCACTTCCATCCCCTCTGTGGGTCGTAACCCTCAACTTATCTTGCATGCATTCTGGGGATGCAAATCCCTGTTGGCTGCAGAAGGACGCCGTCTGCCTGTCTGGTAAGTTCCAGCTGTCACCTCTTGGTCTGCCAACAGGAAGAAAACCAAACATCAGTGCACAGTCTTAACAGCACATCGGACAAAACATGATAGTTCTGCTACTCACCGTTCTCCTCAGAATGACTGGGTTCTTGGCCTGCACGCTCCGGGTGTGGTTGGATTCTGACGCCATCATTGCAGGGTACACCTAGGCAAAGGAGAGACAAGGTGATGTGGCATTGCTGAAACTCGAGAGGACTCTCACTCTGCCTCCCTGCCTCCCTGACTTACTGCAACTCCTTGGCCACTGCTCTGGGCTACCAAGATGGGACCATGAAATACAAAATTGGAAGGCTTCATCACAGGGTCCTGTAATACTTCCACCGAGATCACAAGTGCAGGAAACCTGGTCCATCAGCCAGTTGCTGACAGAGGTATGTGCACTCGCAGTGGATTCCCTAAAGCACAAAAACAAGAATGGATGATTACAGTTGCACCAAAAACTTAAACCTTAGCAAGAACAACTGCTTCTGTCCACTGCTCACCTTGCACACTGGGCTTTGACTGCTGCTATCCGTCTGGACCTCCTAAAAATAAAGGCACAGAACAGTGCTGTAACAGAGTCACCATTTAGACTTCCCCTGTAAATGCAAACAATGACTGACCTGCTCATAGGAAGTTCCTCACCAAGGACTGGGGCCCTCCGCCACAGACTTGAAATGTCTGCATCTGAAAGGAAGTTAGGACTAATGTCAAACCGCTGCAGGACAACAATACCAAACATGTTATGTCAATCTCCTAAAACAATCTGGAGCCCAACTACACCCTGCATTACTAATTTCAAGTCCCCAGGACTTGTGCTATTACAGGCTATGCAGCAGGGCAGAGCAGCTCCGGGACAAATATGTGCAGACACCCGTGACACAGGACAGGACATGACAAACCAGGAGACAGAACAGAGAGGGAGAGCTTTTGATGAGAAGAAAGGACTGGGAGACCCAAAGAACACAGAGTGCACCAGAGACAAGTGACAGAACACACACCGGAACTGCTCTGCCCTGTGCACCTCAGCACTGAGATCAAAAGAAACACTTTTCCCTTTAGGTGGACTATAGGAGACGCTTCTTGGACATCCCCATCACTAAAACAGACACAAAAACCCCTTCTAGAAAGTCCCAACCCACCACCCCACTTCCATCCCCTCTGTGGGTCGTAACCCTCAACTTATCTTGCATGCATTCTGGGGATGCAAATCCCTGTTGGCTGCAGAAGGACGCCGTCTGCCTGTCTGGTAAGTTCCAGCTGTCACCTCTTGGTCTGCCAACAGGAAGAAAACCAAACATCAGTGCACAGTCTTAACAGCACATCGGACAAAACATGATAGTTCTGCTACTCACCGTTCTCCTCAGAATGACTGGGTTCTTGGCCTGCACGCTCCGGGTGTGGTTGGATTCTGACGCCATCATTGCAGGGTACACCTAGGCAAAGGAGAGACAAGGTGATGTGGCATTGCTGAAACTCGAGAGGACTCTCACTCTGCCTCCCTGCCTCCCTGACTTACTGCAACTCCTTGGCCACTGCTCTGGGCTACCAAGATGGGACCATGAAATACAAAATTGGAAGGCTTCATCACAGGGTCCTGTAATACTTCCACCGAGATCACAAGTGCAGGAAACCTGGTCCATCAGCCAGTTGCTGACAGAGGTATGTGCACTCGCAGTGGATTCCCTAAAGCACAAAAACAAGAATGGATGATTACATTTGCACCAAAAACTTAAACCTTAGCAAGAACAACTGCTTCTGTCCACTGCTCACCTTGCACACTGGGCTTTGACTGCTGCTATCCGTCTGGACCTCCTAAAAATAAAGGCACAGAACAGTGCTGTAACAGAGTCACCATTTAGACTTCCCCTGTAAATGCAAACAATGACTGACCTGCTCATGGGAATTTCCTCACCAAGGACTGGGGCCCTCCGCCACAGACTTGAAATGTCTGCATCTGAAAGGAAGTTAGGACTAATGTCAAACCGCTGCAGGACAACAATACCAAACATGTTATGTCAATCTCCTAAAACAATCTGGAGCCCAACTACACCCTGCATTACTAATTTCAAGTCCCCAGGACTTGTGCTATTACAGGCTAT
This sequence comes from Taeniopygia guttata, assembly GCF_048771995.1. Classification (NCBI taxonomy): domain Eukaryota; kingdom Metazoa; phylum Chordata; class Aves; order Passeriformes; family Estrildidae; genus Taeniopygia; species Taeniopygia guttata. The sequence goes on from NC_133046.1 coordinate 22,432, forward strand.
GCAGCAGGGCAGAGCAGCTCCGGGACAAATATGTGCAGACACCCGTGACACAGGACAGGACATGACAAACCAGGAGACAGAACAGAGAGGGAGAGCTTTTGATGAGAAGAAAGGACTGGGAGACCCAAAGAACACAGAGTGCACCAGAGACAAGTGACAGAACACACACCGGAACTGCTCTGCCCTGCGCACCTCAGCACTGAGACCAAAACAGACACTTTGCATTTAGGTGGGCTTAGGAAACTCTTCTTCAACATCCCCATCTCTAAAACTGACTCAAAAACCCCTCCTGGAGAGTCCCAACCTGGCACCTCTCTTCCATCCCCTCTGTGGGTTGTAGCCCTTGACTTATCTTGCACATATCTGGGGATGCAAATCCCTGTTGGCTGCAGAAGAAGGCAATCTGCCTGTCTGGTCAGTTCCAGCTGTCACCTCTTGGCCTGCCAAGAGAAAGAAAACCAAACATCGGTGCACAGCCTTAACAGCACATGGGCCAAAACCTGGTCATTTTGCTACTCACCATCCTCCTCAGAATGCCCGGGTTCTTGGCCTGCATGCTCCGGGTGTGGTTGGATTCTGACGCCATCATTGCAGGGTACACCTAGGCTAAGGGGAGACAATGCTGAAACTCGAGAGGACTCTCACTCCTCCTCCCTACCTCCCCGACTCACCACAACTCCTTGGCCACTGCTCTGGGCTACCAGGATGGGAGCTTGAAATGCAAAATCAGAAGGCTTCATCACAGGGTCCTGTAATACTTCCAGAGGGCTCATAAGTGCAGGAAACCCAGTCCATCAGCCAGCTGTTGACAGGGGCTTGGCATACTCCCAGTGGATTCCCTAAAGCACAGAAACAAGAAAGGATGCTTACAGTGTCACAAAAAACTGAAACCTTAGCAAGAACAACTGCTTCTGTCCACTGCTCACCTGGCACACTGGGCCTTGACTGCTGCTATCTGCCTGGACCTCCTAAAAATAAAGGCAAAGAACACCGCTGTAACAGAGTCACCATTTAGACTTCCCCTACAAATGCAAACAATGACTGACCTGCTCATAGGAAGTTCCTCACCAAGGACTGGGGCCCTCTGCCACAGATTTGAAATGTCTGCATCTGAAAGGAATTTAGGACTAGTATCAAACAGGTGCAAGAAAACTTAACACCACCAAACATGTTATGTCAATCTCCTAAAACAATTTGGAGCCCAACTACACCCTGCATTACTAATTTCAAGTCCCCAGGACTTGTGCTATTACAGGCTATGCAGCAGGGCAGAGCAGCTCCGGGACAAATATGTGCAGACACCCGTGACACAGGACAGGACATGAAAAGCAAGGGGACAGGCCAGGGAGAGAGAGCTTTTGATGAGAAGAAAGGACCGAGAGACCCAAAGAACACAGAGTGCACCAGAGACAAGTGACAGAACACACACCAGAATTGCTCTGCCCTGTGCACCTGAGCACTGTGATCAAAACAGACACTTTTCCTTTAGCTGGCCTAAGTAGACACTTCTTGGACATCCTCATCTCTAAAACGAACTCAAAAACCCCTCCTGGGGAGTCTCAACCTGGCACCTCTCTTCCATCCCCTCTGTGGGTTGTAGCCCTTGACTTATCTTGCACATATCTGGGGATTCAAATCCCCATCAGGTGCAGAAGGGGGCCACTACTCCCATCCCCGGGCCATGGACCCAACTTATCTTTTGGATGACTGGAAATGCGAATCCACGTTGGACCTGAAATGAGTCTGCCTCGGAGGGGATCTCCTGTTAGCCTCTTAGTCAGCTAGAATAAAGAACAGGAAAATAAATGGTTGAGTTTAGTGTTATGTGGGCCAAATCCCAGCAAGTCAGATACTTATCCTCTCCTGAGTGTGCTTGGGTGCTCAAGTCTCCAGCTCCATCCCTAGTCTAAGGTTTGGCTGTTATTATGAGTAGCACCTGGTTTAGAGAGGCAAAGTTACATGGCATTTCTGTGAGTTCAGTGGATGAGCTTGTGCACTGTATGACACATGGATGCCTCTGCTATGCTTGTGAAAAGCCTTGCAAATAGACACCATTTCTCACCCTACTGCCTGCAAAACCCCACCACAATAACTCTTAACTGGGTACCTTGCCCACTCTCCCACTCGTAGTCCCAATCCTCAACTCACCTGAAACCTCAATCTCAGACATCATCTTTGACACAGGGCAGATCCCTTTTGGAACATGATCACTCTGCTGAAAAAATGTTGTACTCGACGCAACCTGGAATTACAGGAAGTTGCACTCCTCCTAAAAAAAAAAACCAAAACAAAACAAAAAATGTCAGAGATTACAGAAGCACTTCACCACCCCTGAATGCACAACCCCAAATCATGAAATTAAATACTCCCTGTGTTCAGTGTTGTTTTCTTCACAGTATCTTCAAAGCCTCTGTTGCATTAGAAGCCCAAAAGCACCTGCAGAGAACAAGCTAAGCTGAAAGAGCCTCTTCACAAAAATGAGAGGAGAGCTCTTACCCCAGTGGATCCCAGAGAGGGAATGAAGCCCCTTGGCAAAGGCTGGGGTTAATATACCCCTGATTGGGTCCGCCTCTCGTTCCCATGACACCCAGGAAAAGGGAGGGGCCAAACCCACCGGGTATAAAAGCCCTCAGAGCAGCTGTGGCTGTTTGGCTCCTCTGATTTGAATTCAAGGGGAGTAATGGGACGCATATAGAAGAAAACTCTTCAGGGAAATAACAGCACTTTTTTTTTTGCTACAACTACTTGGAGCAAAAGGGCAAGGAAACTGGTAAGAAATAAAACTTTGTTCTTTAGGCAGCATATCTAGATAAGTTGGGTAATTTGCTGTTAACTTATATTATTCCTCAGTGACTACTAAGTAGTACTCAACATGAGACTAAGGGTGGAGAAGAATACTAAGTCTATGAACAGTCCACGTCTCCTTGGGGCTACTAATTAGGACTAACTACATTATAAATAAAAAAAAGGAAAAAAAAATAGCTTCCTGGGCAGCATCAAGGTTAAGTACATGCTAGGCTTGCCTTTCCCTGAGATATTTAGTCCTAGGGCACAGAAAGAAGTGCCCTGAAAAGTAGTTTAAAACCCTTAAAATGCTGAAAAAGCATTCTAGAAGAGCCTCCTTCAAGTGAATTCCTTAAAATGAGGAAATGGGGAAGTTGCCTCCACTGAAAGGGATGTAATGGCAAATAAATAGCTTCTGTCCTTTAGTTTAATTCCCTAGAATTTTGGGAAAAGAGAGGTTTTCCTCACTTTAAGTCTCTCCAGTGATGAAGACACAGGGATTTTCCCCTCAATCCAAACCCTTAAGAAAGAGGGATAGCTGGGCTTCCCCCTCAATTTAAGCCTTCGGACAACAAAAAGAGTTACCCTTAATTCATGCCCATAAAAAGCATTGTCAAGGTTTCCCCTTCTATTTAAACTGGAAAATAATGGAAAATGGGGATTCCCTGTCAATTGACACCCCTAACAGCATAGAAAAGGCAGGGACTATTTCAACTGAGACCATTAAAATTGCGGGGGAAGTGGATTCCCTCATGATTTGAACACAAGAAATAATGGAAAAGGAAGCTTTTCCCCATAATTTAAACCCCTTCACTCTTCATAACCCCCTTCTTTTCTGGGAGTGCTTTGGAAGGTCTGGGGGTTCTAGGGAGGGGCTGACACAATAGAAGGGGAAAGCTGAAAGCTCTCCCATGGAACCCCACATGCTGCCCGGCCTGCTCAGGTGCTGCCCCTTGGCAAGACGGCTCTTCCCTTGGCATTTTCTGAAAAGGATGCTCCGTGCCCAGGTGGCTCTGGCTGCTCCCCAGTCCCTGCTGGATGTTCCAACCATAGCTCCTGGAGGTACACTTGGGATACCCCTGTTAGCTCCTCTGGATTAGAAGCTCCCTGTGCAGGTGTGTCCAGGTAGCTGCAGTGAAAGCAGCTGGTCACATGGGGAGCTGCTACACCTAGGAGTGAGGAATGAGGTAAAGAAAGGTCCTGCGGGGTGTTCCCTCCCCTACACAGCCCTTTGTCAGACCCTTAAAAAACGGGGTGCCAGACTTTAATTTCCAAGATAATTAACAGTCTTTCTCCTAGCCAAACAGGAATTGTGCTACCAAATTTGCAAACAGTGAACGCTTTCTCACAGACCACAGCTGCCAACACCAGGAACTCTTGCTGCCCTTGGAGAGCACCATGCCTCAAGTGAACAGACATAGACACACAGGGAGGGTGAGCTTGATTTACAGGGAAAAAGGGCAGAGGTCCAATAATGAGGCCTGTGGCGCCAAGTGACTTTCTACATCCTCTCGTTCCGAATGGCAAAGGATTTATCCTGGAGCAAAACTGCTGCCAGCAAGAATTCTGCCTGCCCTGGAAGACACAAACACCACAGTGAAACTGACATCAGGAAGCATAGAGGGTGAGCCATGTTTCACAGAGAAAAGGGCCATTGATGCAGTCCAAGAGCCAGGGGCCATGAAAGAATGGCTGCCCCATGAAAATCTGAATGGAGAAAGATGTGTCGTGGACCCAAGCTGAAGCCAAGTCGCTGAGAAGTTGCCTTGAAAATCCCAAGCACAACTTGCAAAATGACACCAGGAGCTAGGACAGGTGAGTTTTCTACAACAGGGTAAACAGCCAAAGTTTGTACGCAGGGCCCAGTGCCCTGAGACGATAAGAGACTGCACAAAATCTGACCATGGAAGCATGTGCCGTAAACATCGGCTGTGCCCCCGTCATAGTTGTGCCCCTTTGGGATGGTCAGGTCAGCACAAGTATGAGGTGGGGGCAGCTCCGGTCCTGGACACATCCTTCGATGTTCGGATTTTTTGCAGTCAGCTGCCGCTCAGGGCCACAGGACCCTGAGCACAAATATCACCTCATTTCCCTGGGAAAGAAAACTCACCAGTCCAGGTTCCTGATGTCAGTTTGTAGGGCTTCCCTGGGACTGTCAGGGCAGCACAAGTATGGTGGGGGCAGCTACTGTCTGGGACTTATCCTTCGATGTTTGGAATTTTGAAGACTGCTGCCCGCTCAGGACCACAGGACTCGGACCGCAAACATCGGTCCTTTTCCCTGGGAAAGAAAACTCACCTGTCCAGGTCCCTGATGTCAGTTTGTAGGGCTCCCCTGGGACTCTCAGGGCAGAAAATGCATGAGGTGGGGGCAGCTCCTGTCTGGGACTTATCCTTCGATGTTCGGAATTTTTGCAGTCAGCTGCCCTCTCAGGGCAACAGGACCCTGGGCACAAACATTGGCTCCTTTCCCAGGAAAAGAAAAATCACCAGTCCAGGTTCCTGATGTCAGTTTGTAGGGCTCCCCTGGGACTGTCAGGGCAGCACAAGTATGAGGTGGGGGCAGCTCCTGTCTGGGACTTATCCTTCGATGTTTCGATTTTTTGCAGTCAGCTCCCCGCTCAGGGCCACTGGACTCGGAGCGCAAACATCGGCTCTTTTCCCTGGGAAAGAAAACTCACCAGTCCAGGTTCCTGATGTTAGTTTGTAGGGCTCCCCAGGGACTGTCAGGGCAGCACAAGTATGAGGTGGGGGCAGCTCCTGTCTGGGACTTATCCTTCGATGTTCAGATTTTGGCAATCAGCTCCTTCCTCAGGGCCACAGGACCCTGAGCACAAACATCGGCTCTTTTCCCTGGGAAAGAAAACTCACCAGTCCAAGTGCCTGATGTTAGTTTGTAGGGCTCCGCTGGGACTGTCAGGGCAGCACAAGTATGAGGTGGGGGCAGCTCCTGTCTGGGACTTATCCTGCGATGTTCCGATTTTTTGCAGTCAGCTCCCCGCTCAGGGGCACAGGACTCGGAGCGCAAACATCGGCTCTTTTCCCTGGTAAAGAAAACTCACCAGTCCAGGTTCCTGATGTTAGTTTGTAGGGCTCCCCTGGAACTGTCAGGGCAGCACAGGTATGAGGTGGGGGCAGCTTCTGTCTGGGACTTATCCTTCGATGTTCGGATTTTTTGAAGTCAGCTGCCCGCTCAGGGGCACAGGACTCGGACCGCAAACATCGGCTCTTTTCCCTGGGAAAGAAAACTCACCAGTCCAGGTTCCTGATTTCAGTTTGTAGGGCTCCCCTGGGACTGTCAGGGAAGCACAGGTATGAGGTGGGGGCAGCTCCTGTGTGAGACTGATCATTCGATGAACGGATTTTTGCAGTCAGCTGCTCGCTCAGGGCCACAGGACTCGGACCGCAAACATCGGCTCTTTTCCCTGGGAAAGAAAACTCACCAGTCCAGGTTCCTGATGTCAGTTTCTAGGGCTCCCCTGGGACTGTCAGGGCAGCACAAGTATGAGGTGGGGGCAGCTACTGTCTGGGACTTATCCTTCGATGTTCAGATTTTGGCAATCAGCTCCTTCCACAGGGCCACAGGACCCTGAGCACAAACATCGGCTCTTTTCCCTGGGAAAGGAAACTCACCAGTCCAGGTTCCTGATGTCAGTTTGTAGGGCTTCCCTGGGACTGTCGGGGAAGCACAGCTATGAGGTGGGGGCAGCTTCTGTCTGGGAGTTATCCTTCGATGATTTTATTTTTTGCAGACTACTGCCCGCTCAGGGCCACAGGACTCGGACCGCAAACATCGGCTCTTTTCCCTGGGAAAGGAAACTCACCAGTCCAGGTTCCTGATGTCAGTTTGTAGGGCTCCCCTGGGACTGTCAGGGCAGCACAAGTATGAGGTGGGGGCAGCTACTGTCTGGGACTTATCCTTCGATGTTTGGATTTTTTGCAGTCAGCTGCCCGCTCAGGGGCACAGGACTCGGAGCGCAAACATCGTCTCTTTTCCCTGGGAAAGAAAACTCACCAGTCCAGGTTCCTGATCTCAGTTTGTAGGGCTTCCCTGGGACTGTCAGGGCAGCACAGGTATGAGGTGGGGGCAGATTCTGTCTGGGACTTATCCTTCGATGTTCGGATTTTTTGCAGGCTACTGCCCGCTCAGGGCCACAGGACCCTGGGCACAAACATCGGCTCTTTTCCCTGGGAAAGAAAACTCACCAGTCCAGGTTCCTGATGTCAGTTTGTAGGGCTCCCCTGGGACTGTCAGGGCAGCACAAGTATGAGGTTGGGGCAGCTCCTGTCTGGGACTTATCCTTCGATGTTTTGATTTTTTGCAGTCAGCTCCCCGCTCAGGGGCACAGGACTCGGACCGCAAACATCGGCTCTTTTCCCTGGGAAAGGAAACTCACCAGTCCAGGTTCCTGATGTCAGTTTGTAGGGCTCCCCTGGGACTGTCAGGGCAGCACAAGTATGAGGTGGGGGCAGCTACTGTCTGGGACTTATCCTTTGATGTTCGGAATTTTTGCAGTCAGCTACCCGCTCAGGGCCACAGGACCCTGGGCACAAACATCGGCTCTTTTCCCTGGGAAAGGAAACTCACCAGTCCCGGTTCCTGATGTCAGTTTGTAGGGCTCCCCTGGGACTGTCAGGGCAGCACAAGTATGAGGTGGGGGCAGCTCCTGTCTGGGACTTATCCTTCGATGTTTTGATTTTTTGCAGTCAGCTCCCCGCTCAGGGGCACAGGACTCGGAGCGCAAACATCGGCTCTTTTCCCTGGGAAAGAAAACTCACCAGTCCAGGTTCCTGATGTCAGTTTCTAGGGCTTCCCTGGGACTGTCAGGGCAGCACAGGTATGAGGTGGGGGCAGCTTCTGTCTGGGACTTATCCTTCAATGTTCGGATTTTTTGCAGGCTACTGCCCGCTCAGGGGCACAGGACGCTGGGCAAAAACATCGGCTCTTTTCCCTGGGAAAGAAAACTCACCAGTCCAGGTTCCTGATGTCAGTTTCTAGGGCTTCCCTGGGACTGTCAGGGCAGCACAGGTATGAGGTGGGGGCAGCTTCTGTCTGGGACTTATCCTTCGATGTTCGGATTTTTTGCAGTCAGCTCCCGGCTCAGGGCCACAGGACCCTGGGCACAAACATCAGCTCTTTTCCCTGGGAAAGGAAACTCACCAGTCCAGGTTCCTGATGTCAGTTTGCAGGGCTCCCCTGGGACTGTCAGGGAAGCACAGGTATGAGGTGGGGGCAGCTACTGTCTGGGACTTATCCTTTGATGTTCGGAATTTTTGCAGTCAGCTGCCCGCTCAGGGCCACAGGACCCTGGGCACAAACATCGGCTCTTTTCCCTGGGAAAGGAAACTCACCAGTCCAGGTTCCTGATGTCAGTTTGTAGGGCTCCCCTGGGACTCTCAGAGCAGCACAAGTATGAGGTGGGGGCAGCTCCTGTCTGGGACTTATCCTTCGATGTTTTGATTTTTTGCAGTCAGCTGCTCGCTCAGGGCCACAGGACTCGGACCGCAAACATCGGCTCTTTTCCCTGGGAAAGGAAACTCACCAGTCCAGGTTCCTGATGTCAGTTTGTAGGGCTCCCCTGGGACTGTCAGGGCAGCACAAGTATGAGGTGGGGGCAGCTACTGTCTGGGACTTATCCTTCGATGTTCGGAATTTTTGCAGTCAGCTGCCCGCTCAGGGCCACAGGACCCTGGGCACAAACATCAGCACTTTTCCCTGGGAAAGAAAACTCACCAGTCCAGGTTCCTGATGTCAGTTTCTAGGGCTTCCCTGGGACTGTCAGGGCAGCACAGGTATGAGGTGGGGGCAGCTTCTGTCTGGGACTTATCCTTCGATGTTTTGATTTTTTGCAGACTACTGCCCGCTCAGGGCCACAGGACTCGGACCGCAAACATCGGCTCTTTTCCCTGGGAAAGAAAACTCACCAGTCCAGGTTCCTGATGTCAGTTTCTAGGGCTCCCCTGGGACTGTCAGGGCAGCACAAGTATGAGGTGGGGGCAGCTCCTGTCTGGGACTTATCCTTCGATATTTGGAATTTTTGCAGTCAGTTGCCCGCTCAGGGCCACCCGACCCTGAGCGTAAACATCGGCTCTTTTCCCTGGGAAAGAAAACTCACCAGTCCAGGTTCCTGATGTCAGTTTCTAGGGCTTCCCTGGGACTGTCAGGGCAGCACAGGTATCAGGTGGGGACAGCTTCTGTCTGTGACTTATCCTTCGATGTTCGGATTTTTTGCAGTCAGCTCCCGGCTCAGGGCCACAGGACCCTGGGCTCAAACATCGGCTCTTTTCCGTGGGAAAGGAAACTCACCAGTCCAGGTTCCTGATGTCAGTTAGTAGGGCTCCCCTGGGACTGTCAGGGCAGCACAAGTATGAGGTGGGGGCAGCTCCTGTCTGGGACTTATCCTTCGATGTTTGGATTTTTTGCAGTCAGCTCCCCGCTCAGGGGCACAGGACTCGGAGCGCAAACATCGGCTCTTTTCCCTGGGAAAGAAAACTCACCAGTCCAGGTTCGTGATGTTAGTTTGTAGGGCTTCCCTGGGACTGTCAGGGAAGCACAAGTATGAGGTGGGGGCAGCTCCTGTCTGGGACTTATCCTTCGATATTTAGAATTTTTGCAGTCAGCTGCCCGGTCACGGCCACCCGACCCTGAGCGCAAACATCGACTCTTTTCCCTGGGAAAGAAAACTCACCAGTCCAGGTTCCTGATGTCAGTTTCTAGGGCTTCCTTGGGACTGTCAGGGCAGCACAGGTATGAGGTGGGGGCTGCTTCTGTCTGGGACTTATCCTTCGATGTTCGGATTTTTTGCAGTCAGCTGCCGGCTCAGGGCCACAGGACCCTGGGCACAAACATCGGCTCTTTTCCCTGGGAAAGGAAACTCACCAGTCCAGGTTCCTGATGTCAGTTTGTAGGGCTCCCCTGGGACTGTCAGGGCAGCACAAGTATGAGGTGGGGGCAGCTCCTGTCTGGGACTTATCCTTCGATGTTTTGATTTTTTGCAGTCAGCTCCCCGCTCAGGGGCACAGGACTCGGAGCGCAAACATCGGCTCTTTTCCCTGGGAAAGAAAACTCACCAGTCCAGGTTCCTGATGTCAGTTTCTAGGGCTTCCCTGGGACTGTCAGGGCAGCACAGGTATGAGGTGGGGGCAGCTTCTGTCTGGGACTTATCCTTCAATGTTCGGATTTTTTGCAGGCTACTGCCCGCTCAGGGGCACAGGACGCTGGGCAAAAACATCGGCTCTTTTCCCTGGGAAAGAAAACTCACCAGTCCAGGTTCCTGATGTCAGTTTCTAGGGCTTCCCTGGGACTGTCAGGGCAGCACAGGTATGAGGTGGGGGCAGCTTCTGTCTGGGACTTATCCTTCGATGTTCGGATTTTTTGCAGTCAGCTCCCGGCTCAGGGCCACAGGACCCTGGGCACAAACATCAGCTCTTTTCCCTGGGAAAGGAAACTCACCAGTCCAGGTTCCTGATGTCAGTTTGCAGGGCTCCCCTGGGACTGTCAGGGAAGCACAGGTATGAGGTGGGGGCAGCTCCTGTGTTAGACTTACCCTTTGATGTACGGAGTTTTGCAGTCAGCTGCTCGCTCAGGGCCACAGGACTCGGACCGCAAACATCGGCTCTTTTCCCTGGGAAAGGAAACTCACCAGTCCAGGTTCCTGATGTCAGTTTGTAGGGCTCCCCTGGGACTGTCAGGGCAGCACAAGTATGAGGTGGGGGCAGCTACTGTCTGGGACTTATCCTTCGATGTTCGGAATTTTTGCAGTCAGCTGCCCGCTCAGGGCCACAGGACCCTGGGCACAAACATCAGCACTTTTCCCTGGGAAAGAAAACTCACCAGTCCAGGTTCCTGATGTCAGTTTCTAGGGCTTCCCTGGGACTGTCAGGGCAGCACAGGTATGAGGTGGGGGCAGCTTCTGTCTGGGACTTATCCTTCGATGTTTTGATTTTTTGCAGACTACTGCCCGCTCAGGGCCACAGGACTCGGACCGCAAACATCGGCTCTTTTCCCTGGGAAAGAAAACTCACCAGTCCAGGTTCCTGATGTCAGTTTCTAGGGCTCCCCTGGGACTGTCAGGGCAGCACAAGTATGAGGTGGGGGCAGCTCCTGTCTGGGACTTATCTTTCGATATTTGGAATTTTTGCAGTCAGTTGCCCGCTCAGGGCCACCCGACCCTGAGCGTAAACATCGGCTCTTTTCCCTGGGAAAGAAAACTCACCAGTCCAGGTTCCTGATGTCAGTTTCTAGGGCTTCCCTGGGACTGTCAGGGCAGCACAGGTATCAGGTGGGGACAGCTTCTGTCTGTGACTTATCCTTCGATGTTCGGATTTTTTGCAGTCAGCTCCCGGCTCAGGGCCACAGGACCCTGGGCTCAAACATCGGCTCTTTTCCGTGGGAAAGGAAACTCACCAGTCCAGGTTCCTGATGTCAGTTAGTAGGGCTCCCCTGGGACTGTCAGGGCAGCACAAGTATGAGGTGGGGGCAGCTCCTGTCTGGGACTTATCCTTCGATGTTTGGATTTTTTGCAGTCAGCTCCCCGCTCAGGGGCACAGGACTCGGAGCGCAAACATCGGCTCTTTTCCCTGGGAAAGAAAACTCACCAGTCCAGGTTCCTGATGTCAGTTTGTAGGGCTCCCCTGGGACTGTCAGGGCAGCACAAGTATGAGGTGGGGGCAGCTCCTGTCTGGGACTTATCCTTCGATGTTTTGATTTTTTGCAGACTACTGCCCGCTCAGGGGCACAGGACTCGGACCGCAAACATCGGCTCTTTTCCCTGGGAAAGAAAACTCACCAGTCCAGGTTCGTGATGTTAGTTTGTAGGGCTTCCCTGGGACTGTCAGGGAAGCACAAGTATGAGGTGGGGGCAGCTCCTGTCTGGGACTTATCCTTCGATATTTAGAATTTTTGCAGTCAGCTGCCCGGTCACGGCCACCCGACCCTGAGCGCAAACATCGACTCTTTTCCCTGGGAAAGAAAACTCACCAGTCCAGGTTCCTGATGTCAGTTTCTAGGGCTTCCTTGGGACTGTCAGGGCAGCACAGGTATGAGGTGGGGGCTGCTTCTGTCTGGGACTTATCCTTCGATGTTCGGATTTTTTGCAGTCAGCTGCCGGCTCAGGGCCACAGGACCCTGGGCACAAACATCGGCTCTTTTCCCTGGGAAAGGAAACTCACCAGTCCAGGTTCCTGATGTCAGTTTGTAGGGCTCCCCTGGGACTGTCAGGGCAGCACAAGTATGAGGTGGGGGCAGCTCCTGTCTGGGACTTATCCTTCGATGTTTTGATTTTTTGCAGGCTACTGCCCGCTCAGGGCCACAGGACCCTGGGCACAAACATCGGCTCTTTTCCCTGGGAAAGAAAACTCACCAGTCCAGGTTCCTGATGTCAGTTTCTAGGGCTTCCCTGGGACTGTCAGGGCAGCACAAATATGAGGTGGGGGCAGCTCCTGTCTGGGACTTATCCTTCGATGTTTTGATTTTTTGCAGACTACTGCCCGCTCAGGGGCACAGGACTCGGACCGCAAACATCGGCTCTTTTCCCTGGGAAAGAAAACTCACCAGTCCAGGTTCCTGATGTCAGTTTTTAGGGCTTCCCTGGGACTGTCAGGGCAGCACAGGTATGAGGTGGGGGCAGCTTCTGTCTGGGACTTATCCTTCGATGTTCGGATTTTTTGCAGTCAGCTCCCGGCTCAGGGCCACAGGACCCTGGGCACAAACATTGGCTCTTTTCCCTGGGAAAGGAAACTCACCAGTCCAGGTTCCTGATGTCAGTTTGTAGGGCTTCCCTGGGACTGTCAGGGCAGCACAGGTATGAGGTGGGGGCAGCTACTGTCTGGGACTTATCCTTCGATGTTCGGAATTTTTGCAGTCAGCTGCCCGCTCAGGGCCACAGGACCCTGGGCACAAACATAGGCTCTTTTCCCTGGGAAAGGAAACTCACCAGTCCAGGTTCCTGATGTCAGTTTCTAGGGCTTCCCTGGGACTGTCATGGCAGCACAAGTATGAGGTTGGGGCAGCTGCTGTCTGGGACTTATCCTTCGATATTTTGATTTTTTGCAGTCAGCTCCCCGCTCAGGGGCACAGGACTCGGAGCGCAAACATCGGCTCTTTTCCCTGGGAAAGGAAACTCACCAGTCCAGGTTCCTGATGTCAGTTTGTAGGGCTCCCCTGGGACTGTCAGGGCAGCACAAGTATGAGGTGGGGGCAGCTACTGTCTGGTACTTATCCTTTGATGTTCGGAATTTTTGCAGTCAGCTGCCCGCTCAGGGCCACAGGACCCTGGGCACAAACATCGGCTCTTTTCCCTGGGAAAGAAAACTCACCAGTCCAGGTTCCTGATGTCAGTTTGTAGGGCTCCCCTGGGACTGTCAGGGCAGCACAAGTATGAGGTGGGGGCAGCTCGTGTCTGGGACTTATCCTTCGATGTTTTGATTTTTTGCAGTCAGCTCCCCGCTCAGGGGCACAGGACTCGGAGCGCAAACATCGGCTCTTTTCCCTGGGAAAGAAAACTCACCAGTCCAGGTTCCTGATGTCAGTTTCTAGGGCTTCCCTGGGACTGTCAGGGCAGCACAGGTATGAGGTGGGGGCATCTTCTGTCTGGGACTTATCCTTCGATGTTCGGATTTTTTGCAGTCAGCTCCCGGCTCAGGGCCACAGGACCCTGGGCTCAAACATCGGCTCTTTTCCCTGGGAAAGGAAACTCACCAGTCCAGGTTCCTGATGTCAGTTTGTAGGGCTCCCCTGGGACTGTCAGGGCAGCACAAGTATGAGGTGGGGGCAGCTCCTGTCTGGGACTTATCCTTCGATGTTTGTATTTTTGCAGTCAGCTCCCCGCTCAGGGGCACAGGACTCGGACCGCAAACATCGGCTCTTTTCCCTGGGAAAGAAAACTCACCAGTCCAGGTTCCTGATGTCAGTTTGCAGGGCTCCCCTGGGACTGTCAGGGCAGCACAGGTATGAGGTGGGGGCAGCTTCTGTCTGGGACTTATCCTTCGATGTTCCGATTTTTTGCAGTCAGCTGCCCGCTCAGGGCCACAGCACTCGGAGCGCAAACATCGGCTCTTTTCCCTGGGAAAGAAAACTCACCAGTCCAGGTTCCTGATGTCAGTTTGTAGGGCTCCCCTGGGACTCTCAGAGCAGCACAAGTATGAGATGGGGGCAGCTCCTGTCTGGGACTTATCCTTCGACGTTCGGATTTTTTCCAGTCAGCTGCCCGCTCAGGGCCACAGGACTCGGAGCGCAAACATCGGCTCTTTTCCCTGGGAAAGAAAACTCACCAGTCCAGGTTCCTGATGTCAGTTTGTAGGGCTCCCCTGGGACTCTCAGAGCAGCACAAGTATGAGGTGGGGGCAGCTCCTGTCTGGGACTTATCCTTCGATGTTCCGATTTTTTGCAGTCAGCTGCCCGCTCAGGGCCACAGCACTCGGAGCGCAAACATCGGCTCTTTTCCCTGGGAAAGAAAACTCACCAGTCCAGGTTCCTGATGTCAGTTTGTAGGGCTCCCCTGGGACTCTCAGGGCAGCACAAGTATGAGGTGGGGGCAGCTCCTGTCTGGGACTTATCCCTCGATGTTCCGATTTTTTGCACTCAGCTGCCCGCTCAGGGCCACAGGACTCGGAGCGCAAACATCGGCTCTTTTCCCTGGGAAAGAAAACTCACCAGTCCAGGTTCCTGATGTCAGTTTGTAGGGCTCCCCTGGGACTCTCAGGGCAGCACAAGTATGAGGTGGGGGCAGCTCCTGTCTGAGACTTATCCTTCGATGTTCCGATTTTTTGCACTCAGCTGCCCGCTCAGGGCCACAGCACTCGGAGCGCAAACATCGGCTCTTTTCCCTGGGAAAGAAAACTCACCAGTCCAGGTTCCTGATGTCAGTTTGTAGGGCTCCCCTGGGACTCTCAGGGCAGCACAAGTATGAGGTGGGGGCAGCTCCTGTCTGGGACTTATCCTTCGATGTTCCGATTTTTTGCAGTCAGCTGCCCGCTCAGGGCCACAGGACTCGGAGCGCAAACATCGGCTCTTTTCCCTGGGAAAGAAAACTCACCAGTCCAGGTTCCTGATGTCAGTTTGTAGGGCTCCCCTGGGACTCTCAGGGCAGCACAAGTATGAGGTGGGGGCAGCTCCTGTCTGGGACTTATCCTTCGATGTTCCGATTTTTTGCAGTCAGCTGCCCGCTCAGGCCCACAGGACTCGGAGCGCAAACATCGGCTCTTTTCCCTGGGAAAGAAAACTCACCAGTCCAGGTTCCTGATGTCAGTTTGTAGGGCTCCCCTGGGACTGTCAGGGCAGCACAAGTATGAGGTTGGGGCAGCTCCTGTCTGGGACTTATCCTTCGATGTTTGTATTTTTTGCAGTCAGCTCCCCGCTCAGGGGCACAGGACTCGGACCGCAAACATCGGCTCTTTTCCCTGGGAAAGAAAACTCACCAGTCCAGGTTCCTGATGTCAGTTTGCAGGGCTCCCCTGGGACTGTAAGGGCAGCACAGGTATGAGGTGGGGGCAGCTTCTGTCTGGGACTTATCCTTCGATGTTCCGATTTTTTGCAGTCAGCTGCCCGCTCAGGGCCACAGGACTCGGAGCGCAAACATCGGCTCTTTTCCCTGGGAAAGAAAACTCACCAGTCCAGGTTCCTGATGTCAGTTTGTAGGGCTCCCCTGGGACTCTCAGGGCAGCACAAGTATGAGGTGGGGGCAGCTCCTGTCTGGGACTTATCCTTCGACGTTCGGATTTTTTCCAGTCAGCTGCCCGCTCAGGGCCACAGGACTCGGAGCGCAAACATCGGCTCTTTTCCCTGGGAAAGAAAACTCACCAGTCCAGGTTCCTGATGTCAGTTTGTAGGGCTCCCCTGGGACTCTCAGAGCAGCACAAGTATGAGGTGGGGGCAGCTCCTGTCTGGGACTTATCCTTCGATGTTCCGATTTTTTGCAGTCAGCTGCCCGCTCAGGGCCACAGCACTCGGAGCGCAAACATCGGCTCTTTTCCCTGGGAAAGAAAACTCACCAGTCCAGGTTCCTGATGTCAGTTTGTAGGGCTCCCCTGGGACTCTCAGGGCAGCACAAGTATGAGGTGGGGGCAGCTCCTGTCTGGGACTTATCCCTCGATGTTCCGATTTTTTGCACTCAGCTGCCCGCTCAGGGCCACAGGACTCGGAGCGCAAACATCGGCTCTTTTCCCTGGGAAAGAAAACTCACCAGTCCAGGTTCCTGATGTCAGTTTGTAGGGCTCCCCTGGGACTCTCAGGGCAGCACAAGTATGAGGTGGGGGCAGCTCCTGTCTGAGACTTATCCTTCGATGTTCCGATTTTTTGCACTCAGCTGCCCGCTCAGGGCCACAGCACTCGGAGCGCAAACATCGGCTCTTTTCCCTGGGAAAGAAAACTCACCAGTCCAGGTTCCTGATGTCAGTTTGTAGGGCTCCCCTGGGACTCTCAGGGCAGCACAAGTATGAGGTGGGGGCAGCTCCTGTCTGGGACTTATCCTTCGATGTTCCGATTTTTTGCAGTCAGCTGCCCGCTCAGGGCCACAGGACTCGGAACGCAAACATCGGCTCTTTTCCCTGGGAAAGAAAACTCACCAGTCCAGGTTCCTGATGTCAGTTTGTAGGGCTCCCCTGGGACTCTCAGGGCAGCACAAGTATGAGGTGGGGGCAGCTCCTGTCTGGGACTTATCCTTCGATGTTCCGATTTTTTGCAGTCAGCTGCCCGCTGAGGCCCACAGGACTCGGAGTGCAAACATCGGCTCTTTTCCCTGGGAAAGAAAACTCACCAGTCCAGGTTCCTGATGTCAGTTTGTAGGGCTCCCCTGGGACTCTCAGGGCAGCACAAGTATGAGGTGGGGGCAGCTCCTGTCTGGGACTTATCCCTCGATGTTCCGATTTTTTGCACTCAGCTGCCCGCTCAGGGCCACAGGACTCGGAGCGCAAACATCGGCTCTTTTCCCTGGGAAAGAAAACTCACCAGTCCAGGTTCCTGATGTCAGTTTGTAGGGCTCTTTTTGGACTCTCAGGGCAGCACAAGTATGAGGTGGGGGCAGCTCCTGTCTGGGACTTATCCTTCGATGTTCCGATTTTTTGCACTCAGCTGCCCGCTCAGGGCCACAGGACTCGGAGCGCAAACATCGGCTCTTTTCCCTGGGAAAGAAAACTCACCAGTCCAGGTTCCTGATGTCAGTTTGTAGGGCTCTTTTTGGACTCTCAGGGCAGCACAAGTATGAGGTGGGGGCAGCTCCTGTCTGGGACTTATCCTTCGATGTTCCGATTTTTTGCACTCAGCTGCCCGCTCAGGGCCACAGGACTCGGAGCGCAAACATCGGCTCTTTTCCCTGGGAAAGAAAACTCACCAGTCCAGGTTCCTGATGTCAGTTTGTAGGGCTCCCCTGGGACTGTCAGGGCAGCACAAGCATGAGGTGGGGGCAGCTCCTGTCTGGGACTTATCCTTCGATGTTCCGATTTTTTGCACTCAGCTGCCCGCTCAGGGCCACAGGACTCTGAACGCAAACATCGGCTCTTTTCCCTGGGAAAGAAAACTCACCAGTCCAGGTTCCTGATGTCAGTTTGTAGGGCTCCCCTGGGACTCTCAGGGCAGCACAAGTATGAGGTGGGGGCAGCTCCTGTCTGGGACTTATCCTTCGATGTTCCGATTTTTTGCACTCAGCTGCCCGCTCAGGGCCACAGGACTCGGAGCGCAAACATCGGCTCTTTTCCCTGGGAAAGAAAACTCACCAGTCCAGGTTCCTGATGTCAGTTTG
The DNA here is from genome assembly GCF_048771995.1 of Taeniopygia guttata. NCBI lineage: Eukaryota > Metazoa > Chordata > Aves > Passeriformes > Estrildidae > Taeniopygia > Taeniopygia guttata. The sequence goes on from NC_133046.1 coordinate 39,950, forward strand.
TAGGGCTCCCCTGGGACTGTCAGGGCAGCACAAGCATGAGGTGGGGGCAGCTCCTGTCTGGGACTTATCCTTCGATGTTCCGATTTTTTGCACTCAGCTGCCCGCTCAGGGCCACAGGACTCGGAGCGCAAACATCGGCTCTTTTCCCTGGGAAAGAAAACTCACCAGTCCAGGTTCCTGATGTCTATTTGTAGGGCTCTTTTTGGACTCTCAGGGCAGCACAAGTATGAGGTGGGGGCAGCTCCTGTCTGGGACTTATCCTTCGATGTTCCGATTTTTTGCAGTCAGCTGCCCGCTCAGGGCCACAGGACTCGGAGTGCAAACATCGGCTCTTTTCCCTGGGAAAGAAAACTCACCAGTCCAGGTTCCTGATGTCAGTTTGTAGGGCTCTTTTTGGACTCTCAGGGCAGCACAAGTATGAGGTGGGGGCAGCTCCTGTCTGGGACTTATCCTTCGATGTTCCGATTTTTTGCACTCAGCTGCCCGCTCAGGGCCACAGCACTCGGAGCGCAAACATCGGCTCTTTTCCCTGGGAAAGAAAACTCACTAGTCCAGGTTCCTGATGTCAGTTTGTAGGGCTCCCCTGGGACTGTCAGGGCAGCACAAGCATGAGGTGGGGGCAGCTCCTGTCTGGGACTTATCGTTCGATGTTCCGATTTTTTGCACTCAGCTGCCCGCTCAGGGCCACAGGACTCGGAGCGCAAACATCGGCTCTTATCCCTGGGAAAGAAAACTCACCAGTCCAGGTTCCTGATGTCAGTTTGTAGGGCTCCCCTGGGACTGTCAGGGCAGCACAAGTATGAGGTGGGGGCAGCTCCTGTCTGGGACTTATCCTTCGATGTTCCAATTTTTTGCACTCAGCTGCCCGCTCAGGTCCACAGCACTCGGAGCGCAAACATCGGCTCTTTTCCCTGGGAAAGAAAACTCACCAGTCCAGGTTCCTGATGTCAGTTTGTAGGGCTCCCCTGGGACTCTCATGGCAGCACAAGTATGAGGTGGGGGCAGCTCCTGTCTGGGACTTATCCTTCGATGTTCCGATTTTTTGCACTCAGCTGCCTACTCAGGGCCACAGGACTCGGAGCGCAAACATCGGCTCTTTTCCCTGGGAAAGAAAACTCACCAGTCCAGGTTCCTGATGTCAGTTTGTAGGGCTCCCCTGGGACTCTCAGGGCAGCACAAGTATGAGGTGGGGGCAGCTCCTGTCTGGGACTTATCCTTCGATGTTCCGATTTTTTGCAGTCAGCTGCCCGCTCAGGGCCACAGGACTCGGAGCGCAAACATCGGCTCTTTTCCCTGGGAAAGAAAACTCACCAGTCCAGGTTCCTGATGTCAGTTTGTAGGGCTCCCCTGGCACTCTCAGGGCAGCACAAGTATGAGGTGGGGGCAGCTCCTGTCTGGGACTTATCCTTCGATGTTCCGATTTTTTGCAGTCAGCTGCCCGCTGAGGCCCACAGGACTCGGAGTGCAAACATCGGCTCTTTTCCCTGGGAAAGAAAACTCACCAGTCCAGGTTCCTGATGTCAGTTTGTAGGGCTCCCCTGGGACTCTCAGGGCAGCACAAGTATGAGGTGGGGGCAGCTCCTGTCTGGGACTTATCCCTCGATGTTCCGATTTTTTGCACTCAGCTGCCCGCTCAGGGCCACAGCACTCGGAGCGCAAACATCGGCTCTTTTCCCTGGGAAAGAAAACTCACCAGTCCAGGTTCCTGATGTCAGTTTGTAGGGCTCTTTTTGGACTCTCAGGGCAGCACAAGTATGAGGTGGGGGCAGCTCCTGTCTGGGACTTATCCTTCGATGTTCCGATTTTTTGCAGTCAGCTGCCCGCTCAGGGCCACAGGACTCGGAGCGCAAACATCGGCTCTTTTCCCTGGGAAAGAAAACTCACCAGTCCAGGTTCCTGATGTCAGTTTGTAGGGCTCTTTTTGGACTCTCAGGGCAGCACAAGTATGAGGTGGGGGCAGCTCCTGTCTGGGACTTATCCTTCGATGTTCCGATTTTTTGCACTCAGCTGCCCGCTCAGGGCCACAGGACTCGGAGCGCAAACATCGGCTCTTTTCCCTGGGAAAGAAAACTCACCAGTCCAGGTTCCTGATGTCAGTTTGTAGGGCTCCCCTGGGACTGTCAGGGCAGCACAAGCATGAGGTGGGGGCAGCTCCTGTCTGGGACTTATCCTTCGATGTTCCGATTTTTTGCACTCAGCTGCCCGCTCAGGGCCACAGGACTCTGAACGCAAACATCGGCTCTTTTCCCTGGGAAAGAAAACTCACCAGTCCAGGTTCCTGATGTCAGTTTGTAGGGCTCCCCTGGGACTCTCAGGGCAGCACAAGTATGAGGTGGGGGCAGCTCCTGTCTGGGACTTATCCTTCGATGTTCCGATTTTTTGCACTCAGCTGCCCGCTCAGGGCCACAGGACTCGAAGCGCAAACATCGGCTCTTTTCCCTGGGAAAGAAAACTCACCAGTCCAGGTTCCTGATGTCAGTTTGTAGGGCTCCCCTGGGACTGTCAGGGCAGCACAAGCATGAGGTGGGGGCAGCTCCTGTCTGGGACTTATCCTTCGATGTTCCGATTTTTTGCACTCAGCTGCCCGCTCAGGGCCACAGGACTCGGAGCGCAAACATCGGCTCTTTTCCCTGGGAAAGAAAACTCACCAGTCCAGGTTCCTGATGTCTATTTGTAGGGCTCTTTTTGGACTCTCAGGGCAGCACAAGTATGAGGTGGGGGCAGCTCCTGTCTGGGACTTATCCTTCGATGTTCCGATTTTTTGCAGTCAGCTGCCCGCTCAGGGCCACAGGACTCGGAGTGCAAACATCGGCTCTTTTCCCTGGGAAAGAAAACTCACCAGTCCAGGTTCCTGATGTCAGTTTGTAGGGCTCTTTTTGGACTCTCAGGGCAGCACAAGTATGAGGTGGGGGCAGCTCCTGTCTGGGACTTATCCTTCGATGTTCCGATTTTTTGCAGTCAGCTGCCCGCTCAGGGCCACAGCACTCGGAGCGCAAACATCGGCTCTTTTCCCTGGGAAAGAAAACTCACTAGTCCAGGTTCCTGATGTCAGTTTGTAGGGCTCCCCTGGGACTGTCAGGGCAGCACAAGCATGAGGTGGGGGCAGCTCCTGTCTGGGACTTATCGTTCGATGTTCCGATTTTTTGCACTCAGCTGACCGCTCAGGGCCACAGGACTCGGAGCGCAAACATCGGCTCTTATCCCTGGGAAAGAAAACTCACCAGTCCAGGTTCCTGATGTCAGTTTGTAGGGCTCCCCTGGGACTGTCAGGGCAGCACAAGTATGAGGTGGGGGCAGCTCCTGTCTGGGACTTATCCTTCGATGTTCCAATTTTTTGCACTCAGCTGCCCGCTCAGGTCCACAGCACTCGGAGCGCAAACATCGGCTCTTTTCCCTGGGAAAGAAAACTCACCAGTCCAGGTTCCTGATGTCAGTTTGTAGGGCTCCCCTGGGACTCTCATGGCAGCACAAGTATGAGGTGGGGGCAGCTCCTGTCTGGGACTTATCCTTCGATGTTCCGATTTTTTGCAGTCAGCTGCCTGCTCAGGGCCACAGGACTCGGAGCGCAAACATCGGCTCTTTTCCCTGGGAAAGAAAACTCACCAGTCCAGGTTCCTGATGTCAGTTTGTAGGGCTCCCCTGGGACTGTCAGGGCAGCACAAGCATGAGGTGGGGGCAGCTCCTGTCTGGGACTTATCCTTCGATGTTCCGATTTTTTGCAGTCAGCTGCCCGCTCAGGGCCACAGGACTCGGAGCGCAAACATCGGCTCTTTTCCCTGGGAAAGAAAACTCACCAGTCCAGGTTCCTGATGTCAGTTTGTAGGGCTCCCCTGGCACTCTCAGGGCAGCACAAGTATGAGGTGGGGGCAGCTCCTGTCTGGGACTTATCCTTCGATGTTCCGATTTTTTGCAGTCAGCTGCCCGCTGAGGCCCACAGGACTCGGAGTGCAAACATCGGCTCTTTTCCCTGGGAAAGAAAACTCACCAGTCCAGGTTCCTGATGTCAGTTTGTAGGGCTCCCCTGGGACTCTCAGGGCAGCACAAGTATGAGGTGGGGGCAGCTCCTGTCTGGGACTTATCCCTCGATGTTCCGATTTTTTGCACTCAGCTGCCCGCTCAGGGCCACAGCACTCGGAGCGCAAACATCGGCTCTTTTCCCTGGGAAAGAAAACTCACCAGTCCAGGTTCCTGATGTCAGTTTGTAGGGCTCTTTTTGGACTCTCAGGGCAGCACAAGTATGAGGTGGGGGCAGCTCCTGTCTGGGACTTATCCTTCGATGTTCCGATTTTTTGCAGTCAGCTGCCCGCTCAGGGCCACAGGACTCGGAGCGCAAACATCGGCTCTTTTCCCTGGGAAAGAAAACTCACCAGTCCAGGTTCCTGATGTCAGTTTGTAGGGCTCTTTTTGGACTCTCAGGGCAGCACAAGTATGAGGTGGGGGCAGCTCCTGTCTGGGACTTATCCTTCGATGTTCCGATTTTTTGCAGTCAGCTGCCCGCTCAGGGCCACAGGACTCGGAGCGCAAACATCGGCTCTTTTCCCTGGGAAAGAAAACTCACCAGTCCAGGTTCCTGATGTCAGTTTGTAGGGCTCCCCTGGGACTCTCAGGGCAGCACAAGCATGAGGTGGGGGCAGCTCCTGTCTGGGACTTATCCTTCGATGTTCCGATTTTTTGCACTCAGCTGCCCGCTCAGGGCCACAGGACTCTGAACGCAAACATCGGCTCTTTTCCCTGGGAAAGAAAACTCACCAGTCCAGGTTCCTGATGTCAGTTTGTAGGGCTCCCCTGGGACTCTCAGGGCAGCACAAGTATGAGGTGGGGGCAGCTCCTGTCTGGGACTTATCCTTCGATGTTCCGATTTTTTGCACTCAGCTGCCCGCTCAGGGCCACAGGACTCGGAGCGCAAACATCGGCTCTTTTCCCTGGGAAAGAAAACTCACCAGTCCAGGTTCCTGATGTCAGTTTGTAGGGCTCCCCTGGGACTCTCAGGGCAGCACAAGTATGAGGTGGGGGCAGCTCCTGTCTGGGACTTATCCTTCGATGTTCCGATTTTTTGCAGTCAGCTGCCCGCTCAGGGCCACAGGACTCGGAACGCAAACATCGGCTCTTTTCCCTGGGAAAGAAAACTCACCAGTCCAGGTTCCTGATGTCAGTTTGTAGGGCTCCCCTGGGACTCTCAGGGCAGCACAAGTATGAGGTGGGGGCAGCTCCTGTCTGGGACTTATCCTTCGATGTTCCGATTTTTTGCAGTCAGCTGCCCGCTGAGGCCCACAGGACTCGGAGTGCAAACATCGGCTCTTTTCCCTGGGAAAGAAAACTCACCAGTCCAGGTTCCTGATGTCAGTTTGTAGGGCTCCCCTGGGACTCTCAGGGCAGCACAAGTATGAGGTGGGGGCAGCTCCTGTCTGGGACTTATCCCTCGATGTTCCGATTTTTTGCACTCAGCTGCCCGCTCAGGGCCACAGCACTCGGAGCGCAAACATCGGCTCTTTTCCCTGGGAAAGAAAACTCACCAGTCCAGGTTCCTGATGTCAGTTTGTAGGGCTCTTTTTGGACTCTCAGGGCAGCACAAGTATGAGGTGGGGGCAGCTCCTGTCTGGGACTTATCCTTCGATGTTCCGATTTTTTGCAGTCAGCTGCCCGCTGAGGCCCACAGGACTCGGAGCGCAAACATCGGCTCTTTTCCCTGGGAAAGAAAACTCACCAGTCCAGGTTCCTGATGTCAGTTTGTAGGGCTCTTTTTGGACTCTCAGGGCAGCACAAGTATGAGGTGGGGGCAGCTCCTGTCTGGGACTTATCCTTCGATGTTCCGATTTTTTGCACTCAGCTGCCCGCTCAGGGCCACAGGACTCGGAGCGCAAACATCGGCTCTTTTCCCTGGGAAAGAAAACTCACCAGTCCAGGTTCCTGATGTCAGTTTGTAGGGCTCCCCTGGGACTGTCAGGGCAGCACAAGCATGAGGTGGGGGCAGCTCCTGTCTGGGACTTATCCTTCGATGTTCCGATTTTTTGCACTCAGCTGCCCGCTCAGGGCCACAGGACTCTGAACGCAAACATCGGCTCTTTTCCCTGGGAAAGAAAACTCACCAGTCCAGGTTCCTGATGTCAGTTTGTAGGGCTCCCCTGGGACTCTCAGGGCAGCACAAGTATGAGGTGGGGGCAGCTCCTGTCTGGGACTTATCCTTCGATGTTCCGATTTTTTGCACTCAGCTGCCCGCTCAGGGCCACAGGACTCGGAGCGCAAACATCGGCTCTTTTCCCTGGGAAAGAAAACTCACCAGTCCAGGTTCCTGATGTCAGTTTGTAGGGCTCCCCTGGGACTGTCAGGGCAGCACAAGCATGAGGTGGGGGCAGCTCCTGTCTGGGACTTATCCTTCGATGTTCCGATTTTTTGCACTCAGCTGCCCGCTCAGGGCCACAGAACTCGGAGCGCAAACATCGGCTCTTTTCCCTGGGAAAGAAAACTCACCAGTCCAGGTTCCTGATGTCTATTTGTAGGGCTCTTTTTGGACTCTCAGGGCAGCACAAGTATGAGGTGGGGGCAGCTCCTGTCTGGGACTTATCCTTCGATGTTCCGATTTTTTGCAGTCAGCTGCCCGCTCAGGGCCACAGGACTCGGAGTGCAAACATCGGCTCTTTTCCCTGGGAAAGAAAACTCACCAGTCCAGGTTCCTGATGTCAGTTTGTAGGGCTCTTTTTGGACTCTCAGGGCAGCACAAGTATGAGGTGGGGGCAGCTCCTGTCTGGGACTTATCCTTCGATGTTCCGATTTTTTGCAGTCAGCTGCCCACTAAGGGCCACAGCACTCGGAGCGCAAACATCGGCTCTTTTCCCTGGGAAAGAAAACTCACTAGTCCAGGTTCCTGATGTCAGTTTGTAGGGCTCCCCTGGGACTGTCAGGGCAGCACAAGCATGAGGTGGGGGCAGCTCCTGTCTGGGACTTATCCTTCGATGTTCCGATTTTTTGCACTCAGCTGACCGCTCAGGGCCACAGGACTCGGAGCGCAAACATCGGCTCTTATCCCTGGGAAAGAAAACTCACCAGTCCAGGTTCCTGATGTCAGTTTGTAGGGCTCCCCTGGGACTGTCAGGGCAGCACAAGTATGAGGTGGGGGCAGCTCCTGTCTGGGACTTATCCTTCGATGTTCCAATTTTTTGCACTCAGCTGCCCGCTCAGGTCCACAGCACTCGGAGCGCAAACATCGGCTCTTTTCCCTGGGAAAGAAAACTCACCAGTCCAGGTTCCTGATGTCAGTTTGTAGGGCTCCCCTGGGACTCTCATGGCAGCACAAGTATGAGGTGGGGGCAGCTCCTGTCTGGGACTTATCCTTCGATGTTCCGATTTTTTGCACTCAGCTGCCTGCTCAGGGCCACAGGACTCGGAGCGCAAACATCGGCTCTTTTCCCTGGGAAAGAAAACTCACCAGTCCAGGTTCCTGATGTCAGTTTGTAGGGCTCCCCTGGGACTCTCAGGGCAGCACAAGTATGAGGTGGGGGCAGCTCCTGTCTGGGACTTATCCTTCGATGTTCCGATTTTTTGCAGTCAGCTGCCCGCTCAGGGCCACAGGACTCGGAGCGCAAACATCGGCTCTTTTCCCTGGGAAAGAAAACTCACCAGTCCAGGTTCCTGATGTCAGTTTGTAGGGCTCCCCTGGCACTCTCAGGGCAGCACAAGTATGAGGTGGGGGCAGCTCCTGTCTGGGACTTATCCTTCGATGTTCCGATTTTTTGCAGTCAGCTGCCCGCTGAGGCCCACAGGACTCGGAGTGCAAACATCGGCTCTTTTCCCTGGGAAAGAAAACTCACCAGTCCAGGTTCCTGATGTCAGTTTGTAGGGCTCCCCTGGGACTCTCAGGGCAGCACAAGTATGAGGTGGGGGCAGCTCCTGTCTGGGACTTATCCCTCGATGTTCCGATTTTTTGCACTCAGCTGCCCGCTCAGGGCCACAGGACTGGGAGCGCAAACATCGGCTCTTTTCCCTGGGAAAGAAAACTCACCAGTCCAGGTTCCTGATGTCAGTTTGTAGGGCTCTTTTTGGACTCTCAGGGCAGCACAAGTATGAGGTGGGGGCAGCTCCTGTCTGGGACTTATCCTTCGATGTTCCGATTTTTTGCACTCAGCTGCCCGCTCAGGGCCACAGGACTCGGAGCGCAAACATCGGCTCTTTTCCCTGGGAAAGAAAACTCACCAGTCCAGGTTCCTGATGTCAGTTTGTAGGGCTCTTTTTGGACTCTCAGGGCAGCACAAGTATGAGGTGGGGGCAGCTCCTGTCTGGGACTTATCCTTCGATGTTCCGATTTTTTGCACTCAGCTGCCCGCTCAGGGCCACAGGACTCGGAGCGCAAACATCGGCTCTTTTCCCTGGGAAAGAAAACTCACCAGTCCAGGTTCCTGATGTCAGTTTGTAGGGCTCCCCTGGGACTGTCAGGGCAGCACAAGCATGAGGTGGGGGCAGCTCCTGTCTGGGACTTATCCTTCGATGTTCCGATTTTTTGCACTCAGCTGCCCGCTCAGGGCCACAGGACTCTGAACGCAAACATCGGCTCTTTTCCCTGGGAAAGAAAACTCACCAGTCCAGGTTCCTGATGTCAGTTTGTAGGGCTCCCCTGGGACTCTCAGGGCAGCACAAGTATGAGGTGGGGGCAGCTCCTGTCTGGGACTTATCCTTCGATGTTCCGATTTTTTGCACTCAGCTGCCCGCTCAGGGCCACAGGACTCGGAGCGCAAACATCGGCTCTTTTCCCTGGGAAAGAAAACTCACCAGTCCAGGTTCCTGATGTCAGTTTGTAGGGCTCTTTTTGGACTCTCAGGGCAGCACAAGTATGAGGTGGGGGCAGCTCCTGTCTGGGACTTATCCTTCGATGTTCCGATTTTTTGCAGTCAGCTGCCCGCTCAGGGCCACAGGACTCGGAGTGCAAACATCGGCTCTTTTCCCTGGGAAAGAAAACTCACCAGTCCAGGTTCCTGATGTCAGTTTGTAGGGCTCCCCTGGGACTCTCAGGGCAGCACAAGTATGAGGTGGGGGCAGCTCCTGTCTGGGACTTATCCTTCGATGTTCCGATTTTTTGCACTCAGCTGCCTGCTCAGGGCCACAGGACTCGGAGCGCAAACATCGGCTCTTTTCCCTGGGAAAGAAAAGTCACCAGTCCAGGTTCCTGATGTCAGTTTGTAGGGCTCTTTTTGGACTCTCAGGGCAGCACAAGTATGAGGTGGGGGCAGCTCCTGTCTGGGACTTATCCTTCGATGTTCCGATTTTTTGCACTCAGCTGCCCGCTCAGGGCCACAGGACTCGGAACGCAAACATTGGCTCTTTTCCCTGGGAAAGAAAACTCACCAGTCCAGGTTCCTGATGTCAGTTTGTAGGGCTCCCCTGGGACTCTCAGGGCAGCACAAGTATGAGATGGGGGCAGCTCCTGTCTGGGACTTATCCTTCGATGTTCCGATTTTTTGCAGTCAGCTGCCTGCTCAGGGCCACAGGACTCGGAGCGCAAACATCGGCTCTTTTCCCTGGGAAAGAAAACTCACCAGTCCAGGTTCCTGATGTCAGTTTGTAGGGCTCTTTTTGGACTCTCAGGGCAGCACAAGTATGAGGTGGGGGCTGCTCCTGTCTGGGACTTATCCTTCGATGTTCCGATTTTTTGCAGTCAGCTGCCTGCTCAGGGCCACAGGACTCGGAGCGCAAACATCGGCTCTTTTCCCTGGGAAAGAAAACTCACCAGTCCAGGTTCCTGATGTCAGTTTGTAGGGCTCCCCTGGGACTCTCAGAGCAGCACAATTATGAGGTGGGGGCAGCTCCTGTCTGGGACTTATCCTTCGATGTTCCGATTTTTTGCAGTCAGCTGCATGCTCAGGGCCACAGCACTCGGAGCGCAAACATCGGCTCTTTTCCCTGGGAAAGAAAACTCACCAGTCCAGGTTCCTGATGTCAGTTTGTAGGGCTCCCCTGGGACTCTCAGGGCAGCACAAGTATGAGGTGGGGGCAGCTCCTGTCTGGGACTTATCCTTCGATGTTCCGATTTTTTGCACTCAGCTGCCCGCTCAGGCCCACAGGACTCGGAGTGAAAACATCGGCTCTTTTCCCTGGGAAAGAAAACTCACCAGTCCAAGTTCCTGATGTCAGTTTGTAGGGCTCCCCTGGGACTCTCAGGGCAGCACAAGTATGAGGTGGGGGCAGCTCCTGTCTGGGACTTATCCTTCGATGTTCCGATTTTTTGCACTCAGCTGCCCGCTCAGGGCCACAGGACTCGGAGCGCAAACATCGGCTCTTTTCCCTGGGAAAGAAAACTCACCAGTCCAGGTTCCTGATGTCAGTTTGTAGGGCTCCCCTGGGACTCTCAGGGCAGCACAAGTATGAGGTGGGGGCAGCTCCTGTCTGGGACTTATCCTTCGATGTTCCGATTTTTTGCACTCAGCTGCCTGCTCAGGGCCACAGGACTCGGAGCGCAAACATCGGCTCTTTTCCCTGGGAAAGAAAAGTCACCAGTCCAGGTTCCTGATGTCAGTTTGTAGGGCTCTCCTGGGACACTCAGGGCAGCACAAGTATGAGGTGGGGGCAGCTCCTGTCTGGGACTTATCCTTCGATGTTCCGATTTTTTGCAGTCAGCTGCCCGCTCAGGGCCACAGGACTCGGAGTGCAAACATCGGCTCTTTTCCCTGGGAAAGAAAACTCACCAGTCCAGGTTCCTGATGTCAGTTTGTAGGGCTCCCCTGGGACTCTCAGGGCAGCACAAGTATGAGGTGGGGGCAGCTCCTGTCTGGGACTTATCCTTCGATGTTCCGATTTTTTGCACTCAGCTGCCTGCTCAGGGCCACAGGACTCGGAGCGCAAACATCGGCTCTTTTCCCTCGGAAAGAAAACTCACCAGTCCAGGTTCCTGATGTCAGTTTGTAGGGCTCTCCTGGGACTCTCAGGGCAGCACAAGTATGAGGTGGGGGCAGCTCCTGTCTGGGACTTATCCTTCGATGTTCCGATTTTTTGCAGTCAGCTGCCCGCTCAGGGCCACAGGACTCGGAGTGCAAACATCGGCTCTTTTCCCTGGGAAAGAAAAGTCACCAGTCCAGGTTCCTGATGTCAGTTTGTAGGGCTCCCCTGGGACTCTCAGGGCAGCACAAGTATGAGGTGGGGGCAGCTCCTGTCTGGGACTTATCCTTCGATGTTCCGATTTTTTGCACTCAGCTGCCCGCTCAGGGCCACAGGACTCGGAGCGCAAACATCGGCTCTTTTCCCTGGGAAAGAAAACTCACCAGTCCAGGTTCCTGATGTCAGTTTGTAGGGCTCTTTTTGGACTCTCAGGGCAGCACAAGTATGAGGTGGGGGCAGCTCCTGTCTGGGACTTATCCTTCGATGTTCCGATTTTTTGCACTCAGCTGCCCGCTCAGGGCCACAGGACTCGGAGCGCAAACATCGGCTCTTTTCCCTGGGAAAGAAAACTCACCAGTCCAGGTTCCTGATGTCAGTTTGTAGGGCTCTTTTTGGACTCTCAGGGCAGCACAAGTATGAGGTGGGGGCAGCTCCTGTCTGGGACTTATCCTTCGATGTTCCGATTTTTTGCAGTCAGCTGCCCGCTCAGGGCCACAGGACTCTGAACGCAAACATCGGCTCTTTTTCCTGGGAAAGAAAACTCACCAGTCCAGGTTCCTGATGTCAGTTTGTAGGGCTCCCCTGGGACTCTCAGGGCAGCACAAGTATGAGGTGGGGGCAGCTCCTGTCTGGGACTTATCCTTCGATGTTCCGATTTTTTGCACTCAGCTGCCCGCTCAGGGCCACAGGACTCGGAGCGCAAACATCGGCTCTTTTCCCTGGGAAAGAAAACTCACCAGTCCAGGTTCCTGATGTCAGTTTGTAGGGCTCCCCTGGGACTCTCAGGGCAGCACAAGTATGAGGTGGGGGCAGCTCCTGTCTGGGACTTATCCTTCGATGTTCCGATTTTTTGCAGTCAGCTGCCCGATCAGGGCCACAGCACTCGGAGCGCAAACATCGGCTCTTTTCCCTGGGAAAGAAAACTCACCAGTCCAGGTTCCTGATGTCAGTTTGTAGGGCTCTTTTTGGACTCTCAGGGCAGCACAAGTATGAGGTGGGGGCAGCTCCTGTCTGGGACTTATCCTTCGATGTTCTGATTTTTTGCAGTCAGCTGCCCGCTCAGGGCCACAGCACTCGGAGCGCAAACATCGGCTCTTTTCCCTGGGAAAGAAAACTCACCAGTCCAGGTTCCTGATGTCAGTTTGTAGGGCTCTTTTTGGACTCTCAGGGCAGCACAAGTATGAGGTGGGGGCAGCTCCTGTCTGGGACTTATCCTTCGATGTTCCGATTTTTTGCAGTCAGCTGCCCGCTCAGGGCCACAGGACTCGGAGCGCAAACATCGGCTCTTTTCCCTGGGAAAGAAAACTCACCAGTCCAGGTTCCTGATGTCAGTTTGTAGGGCTCCCCTGGGACTCTCAGGGCAGCACAAGTATGAGATGGGGGCAGCTCCTGTCTGGGACTTATCCTTCGATGTTCCGATTTTTTGCAGTCAGCTGCCTGCTCAGGGCCACAGGACTCGGAGCGCAAACATCGGCTCTTTTCCCTGGGAAAGAAAACTCACCAGTCCAGGTTCCTGATGTCAGTTTGTAGGGCTCTTTTTGGACTCTCAGGGCAGCACAAGTATGAGGTGGGGGCTGCTCCTGTCTGGGACTTATCCTTCGATGTTCCGATTTTTTGCAGTCAGCTGCCTGCTCAGGGCCACAGGACTCGGAGCGCAAACATCGGCTCTTTTCCCTGGGAAAGAAAACTCAACAGTCCAGGTTCCTGATGTCAGTTTGTAGGGCTCCCCTGGGACTCTCAGAGCAGCACAAGTATGAGGTGGGGGCAGCTCCTGTCTGGGACTTATCCTTCGATGTTCCGATTTTTTGCAGTCAGCTGCATGCTCAGGGCCACAGCACTCGGAGCGCAAACATCGGCTCTTTTCCGTGGGAAAGAAAACTCACCAGTCCAGGTTCCTGATGTCAGTTTGTAGGGCTCCCCTGGGACTCTCAGAGCAGCACAAGTATGAGGTGGGGACAGCTCCTGCCTGGGACTTATCCTTCGATGTTCCGATATTTTGCAGTCAGCTGCCCGCTCAGGCCCACAGGACTCGGAGTGCAAACATCGGCTCTTTTCCCTGGGAAAGAAAAGTCACCAGTCCAGGTTCCTGATGTCAGTTTGTAGGGCTCCCCTGGGACTCTCAGGGCAGCACAAGTATGAGGTGGGGACAGCTCCTGTCTGGGACTTATCCCTCGATGTTCCGATTTTTTGCACTCAGCTGCCCGCTCAGGGCCACAGGACTCGGAGCGCAAACATCGGCTCTTTTCCCTGGGAAAGAAAACTCACCAGTCCAGGTTCCTGATGTCAGTTTGTAGGGCTCCCCTGGGACTCTCAGGGCAGCACAAGTATGAGGTGGGGGCAGCTCCTGTCTGGGACTTATCCTTCGATGTTCCGATTTTTTGCACTCAGCTGCCCGCTCAGGGCCACAGGACTCTGAACGCAAACATCGGCTCTTTTTCCTGGGAAAGAAAACTCACCAGTCCAGGTTCCTGATGTCAGTTTGTAGGGCTCCCCTGGGACTCTCAGGGCAGCACAAGTATGAGGTGGGGGCAGCTCCTGTCTGGGACTTATCCTTCGATGTTCCGATTTTTTGCAGTCAGCTGCCCGCTCAGGGCCACAGGACTCGGAGCGCAAACATCGGCTCTTTTCCCTGGGAAAGAAAACTCACCAGTCCAGGTTCCTGATGTCAGTTTGTAGGGCTCTTTTTGGACTCTCAGGGCAGCACAAGTATGAGGTGGGGGCAGCTCCTGTCTGGGACTTATCCTTCGATGTTCCGATTTTTTGCAGTCAGCTGCCCGCTCAGGGCCACAGCACTCGGAGCGCAAACATCGGCTCTTTTCCCTGGGAAAGAAAACTCACCAGTCCAGGTTCCTGATGTCAGTCTGTAGGGCTCTTTTTGGACTCTCAGGGCAGCACAAGTATGAGGTGGGGGCAGCTCCTGTCTGGGACTTATCCTTCAAAGTTCCGATTTTTTGCACTCAGCTGCCTGCTCAGGGCCACAGGACTCGGAGCGCAAACATCGGCTCTTTTCCCTGGGAAAGAAAAGTCACCAGTCCAGGTTCCTGATGTCAGTTTGTAGGGCTCTCCTGGGACACTCAGGGCAGCACAAGTATGAGGTGGGGGCAGCTCCTGTCTGGGACTTATCCTTCGATGTTCCGATTTTTTGCAGTCAGCTGCCCGCTCAGGGCCACAGGACTCGGAGTGCAAACATCGGCTCTTTTCCCTGGGAAAGAAAACTCACCAGTCCAGGTTCCTGATGTCAGTTTGTAGGGCTCCCCTGGGACTCTCAGGGCAGCACAAGTATGAGGTGGGGGCAGCTCCTGTCTGGGACTTATCCCTCGATGTTCCGATTTTTTGCACTCAGCTGCCCGCTCAGGGCCACAGCACTCGGAGCGCAAACATCGGCTCTTTTCCCTGGGAAAGAAAACTCACCAGTCCAGGTTCCTGATGTCAGTTTGTAGGGCTCCCCTGGGACTCTCAGAGCAGCACAAGTATGAGATGGGGGCAGCTCCTGTCTGGGACTTATCCTTCGACGTTCGGATTTTTTCCAGTCAGCTGCCCGCTCAGGACCACAGGACTCGGAGTGCAAACATCGGCTCTTTTCCCTGGGAAAGAAAACTCACCAGTCCAGGTTCCTGATGTCAGTTTGTAGGGCTCCCCTGGGACTCTCAGAGCAGCACAAGCATGAGGTGGGGGCAGCTCCTGTCTGGGACTTATCCTTCGATGTTCCGATTTTTTGCACTCAGCTGACCGCTCAGGGCCACAGGACTCGGAGCGCAAACATCGGCTCTTATCCCTGGGAAAGAAAACTCACCAGTCCAGGTTCCTGATGTCAGTTTGTAGGGCTCCCCTGGGACTCTCAGGGCAGCACAAGTATGAGGTGGGGGCAGCTCCTGTCTGGGACTTATCCTTCGATGTTCCGATTTTTTGCACTCAGCTGCCCGCTCAGGGCCACAGCACTCGGAGCGCAAACATCGGCTCTTTTCCCTGGGAAAGAAAACTCACCAGTCCAGGTTCCTGATGTCAGTTTGTAGGGCTCCCCTGGGACTCTCAGGGCAGCACAAGTATGAGGTGGGGGCAGCTCCTGTCTGGGACTTATCCTTCGATGTTCCGATTTTTTGCACTCAGCTGCCTGCTCAGGGCCACAGGACTCGGAGCGCAAACATCGGCTCTTTTCCCTGGGAAAGAAAACTCACCAGTCCAGGTTCCTGATGTCAGTTTGTAGGGCTCTCCTGGGACTCTCAGGGCAGCACAAGTATGAGGTGGGGGCAGCTCCTGTCTGGGACTTATCCTTCGATGTTCCGATTTTTTGCAGTCAGCTGCCCGCTCAGGGCCACAGGACTCGGAGTGCAAACATCGGCTCTTTTCCCTGGGAAAGAAAACTCACCAGTCCAGGTTCCTGATGTCAGTTTGTAGGGCTCCCCTGGGACTCTCAGGGCAGCACAAGTATGAGGTGGGGGCAGCTCCTGTCTGGGACTTATCCTTCGATGTTCCGATTTTTTGCACTCAGCTGCCCGCTCAGGGCCACAGGACTGGGAGCGCAAACATCGGCTCTTTTCCCTGGGAAAGAAAACTCACCAGTCCAGGTTCCTGATGTCAGTTTGCAGGGCTCCCCTGGGACTCTCAGAGCAGCACAAGTATGAGATGGGGGCAGCTCCTGTCTGGGACTTATCCTTCGACGTTCGGATTTTTTCCAGTCAGCTGCCCGCTCAGGGCCACAGGACTCGGAGCGCAAACATCGGCTCTTTTCACTGGGAAATAAAACTCACCAGTCCAGGTTCCTGATGTCAGTTTGTAGGGCTCCCCTGGGACTCTCAGAGCAGCACAAGCATGAGGTGGGGGCAGCTCCTGTCTGGGACTTATCCTTCGATGTTCCGATTTTTTGCACTCAGCTGACCGCTCAGGGCCACAGGACTCGGAGCGCAAACATCGGCTCTTATCCCTGGGAAAGAAAACTCACCAGTCCAGGTTCCTGATGTCAGTTTGTAGGGCTCCCCTGGGACTCTCAGGGCAGCACAAGTATGAGGTGGGGGCAGCTCCTGTCTGGGACTTATCCTTCGATGTTCCGATTTTTTGCACTCAGCTGCCCGCTCAGGGCCACAGCACTCGGAGCGCAAACATCGGCTCTTTTCCCTGGGAAAGAAAACTCACCAGTCCAGGTTCCTGATGTCAGTTTGTAGGGCTCCCCTGGGACTCTCAGGGCAGCACAAGTATGAGGTGGGGGCAGCTCCTGTCTGGGACTTATCCTTCGATGTTCCGATTTTTTGCACTCAGCTGCCTGCTCAGGGCCACAGGACTCGGAGCGCAAACATCGGCTCTTTTCCCTGGGAAAGAAAACTCACCAGTCCAGGTTCCTGATGTCAGTTTGTAGGGCTCCCCTGGGACTCTCAGGGCAGCACAAGTATGAGGTGGGGGCAGCTCCTGTCTGGGACTTATCCTTCGATGTTCCGATTTTTTGCAGTCAGCTGCCCGCTCAGGGCCACAGGACTCGGAGCGCAAACATCGGCTCTTTTCCCTGGGAAAGAAAACTCACCAGTCCAGGTTCCTGATGTCAGTTTGTAGGGCTCCCCTGGGACTCTCAGGGCAGCACAAGTATGAGGTGGGGGCAGCTCCTGTCTGGGACTTATCCTTCGATGTTCCGATTTTTTGCACTCAGCTGCCTGCTCAGGTCCACAGGACTCGGAGCGCAAACATCGGCTCTTTTCCCTGGGAAAGAAAACTCACCAGTCCAGGTTCCTGATGTCAGTTTGTAGGGCTCCCCTGGGACTCTCAGGGCAGCACAAGTATGAGGTGGGGGCAGCTCCTGTCTGGGACTTATCCTTCGATGTTCCGATTTTTTGCACTCAGCTGCCCGCTCAGGGCCACAGGACTCGGAGCGCAAACATCGGCTCTTTTCCCTGGGAAAGAAAACTCACCAGTCCAGGTTCCTGATGTCAGTTTGTAGGGCTCTCCTGGGACTCTCAGGGCAGCACAAGTATGAGGTGGGGGCAGCTCCTGTCTGGGACTTATCCTTCGATGTTCCGATTTTTTGCAGTCAGCTGCCCGCTCAGGGCCACAGGACTCGGAGTGCAAACATCGGCTCTTTTCCCTGGGAAAGAAAACTCACCAGTCCAGGTTCCTGATGTCAGTTTGTAGGGCTCTTTTTGGACTCTCAGGGCAGCACAAGTATGAGGTGGGGGCAGCTCCTGTCTGGGACTTATCCTTCGATGTTCCGATTTTTTGCACTCAGCTGCCCGCTCAGGGCCACAGGACTCGGAGCGCAAACATCGGCTCTTTTCCCTGGGAAAGAAAACTCACCAGTCCAGGTTCCTGATGTCAGTTTGTAGGGCTCTTTTTGGACTCTCAGGGCAGCACAAGTATGAGGTGGGGGCAGCTCCTGTCTGGGACTTATCCTTCGATGTTCCGATTTTTTGCAGTCAGCTGCCCGCTCAGGGCCACAGGACTCGGAGCGCAAACATCGGCTCTTTTCCCTGGGAAAGAAAAGTCACCAGTCCAGGTTCCTGATGTCAGTTTGTAGGTCTCTTTTTGGACTCTCAGGGCAGCACAAGTATGAGGTGGGGGCAGCTCCTGTCTGGGACTTATCCTTCGATGTTCTGATTTTTTGCAGTCAGCTGCCCGCTCAGGGCCACAGCACTCGGAGCGCAAACATCGGCTCTTTTCCCTGGGAAAGAAAACTCACCAGTCCAGGTTCCTGATGTCAGTTTGTAGGGCTCTTTTTGGACTCTCAGGGCAGCACAAGTATGAGGTGGGGGCAGCTCCTGTCTGGGACTTATCCTTCGATGTTCCGATTTTTTGCAGTCAGCTGCCCGCTCAGGGCCACAGGACTCGGAGCGCAAACATCGGCTCTTTTCCCTGGGAAAGAAAACTCACCAGTCCAGGTTCCTGATGTCAGTTTGTAGGGCTCCCCTGGGACTCTCAGGGCAGCACAAGTATGAGATGGGGGCAGCTCCTGTCTGGGACTTATCCTTCGATGTTCCGATTTTTTGCAGTCAGCTGCCTGCTCAGGGCCACAGGACTCGGAGCGCAAACATCGGCTCTTTTCCCTGGGAAAGAAAACTCACCAGTCCAGGTTCCTGATGTCAGTTTGTAGGGCTCTTTTTGGACTCTCAGGGCAGCACAAGTATGAGGTGGGGGCTGCTCCTGTCTGGGACTTATCCTTCGATGTTCCGATTTTTTGCAGTCAGCTGCCTGCTCAGGGCCACAGGACTCGGAGCGCAAACATCGGCTCTTTTCCCTGGGAAAGAAAACTCAACAGTCCAGGTTCCTGATGTCAGTTTGTAGGGCTCCCCTGGGACTCTCAGAGCAGCACAAGTATGAGGTGGGGGCAGCTCCTGTCTGGGACTTATCCTTCGATGTTCCGATTTTTTGCAGTCAGCTGCATGCTCAGGGCCACAGCACTCGGAGCGCAAACATCGGCTCTTTTCCCTGGGAAAGAAAACTCACCAGTCCAGGTTCCTGATGTCAGTTTGTAGGGCTCCCCTGGGACTCTCAGGGCAGCACAAGTATGAGGTGGGGGCAGCTCCTGTCTGGGACTTATCCTTCGATGTTCCGATTTTTTGCACTCAGCTGCCCGCTCAGGCCCACAGGACTCGGAGTGCAAACATCGGCTCTTTTCCCTGGGAAAGAAAACTCACCAGTCCAAGTTCCTGATGTCAGTTTGTAGGGCTCCCCTGGGACTCTCAGGGCAGCACAAGTATGAGGTGGGGGCAGCTCCTGTCTGGGACTTATCCTTCGATGTTCCGATTTTTTGCAGTCAGCTGCCCGCTCAGGGCCACAGGACTCGGAGCGCAAACATCGACTCTTAACCCTGGGAAAAAAAACTCACCAGTCCAGGTTCCTGATGTCAGTTTGTAGGACTCTCCTGGGTCTGTCAGTGCAGCACAAGTATGAGGTGGGGGCAGCTCCTGTCTGGGACTTATCCTTCGATGTTCCGATTTTTTGCACTCAGCTGCCCGCTCAGGGCCACAGGACTCGGAGCGCACACATCGGCTCTTTTCCCTGGGAAAGAAAACTCACCAGTCCAGGTTCCTGATGTCAGTTTGTAGGGCTCCCCTGGGACTCTCAGAGCAGCACAAGTATGAGATGGGGGCAGCTCCTGTCTGGGACTTATCCTTCGACGTTCGGATTTTTTCCAGTCAGCTGCCCGCTCAGGGCCACAGGACTCGGAGCGCAAACATCGGCTCTTTTCACTGGGAAATAAAACTCACCAGTCCAGGTTCCTGATGTCAGTTTGTAGGGCTCCCCTGGGACTCTCAGAGCAGCACAAGTATGAGGTGGGGACAGCTCCTGCCTGGGACTTATCCTTCGATGTTCCGATATTTTGCAGTCAGCTGCCCGCTCAGGCCCACAGGACTCGGAGTGCAAACATCGGCTCTTTTCCCTGGGAAAGAAAAGTCACCAGTCCAGGTTCCTGATGTCAGTTTGTAGGGCTCCCCTGGGACTCTCAGGGCAGCACAAGTATGAGGTGGGGGCAGCTCCTGTCTGGGACTTATCCCTCGATGTTCCGATTTTTTGCACTCAGCTGCCCGCTCAGGGCCACAGGACTCGGAGCGCAAACATCGGCTCTTTTCCCTGGGAAAGAAAACTCACCAGTCCAGGTTCCTGATGTCAGTTTGTAGGGCTCCCCTGGGACTCTCAGGGCAGCACAAGTATGAGGTGGGGGCAGCTCCTGTCTGGGACTTATCCTTCGATGTTCCGATTTTTTGCACTCAGCTGCCCGCTCAGGGCCACAGGACTCTGAACGCAAACATCGGCTCTTTTTCCTGGGAAAGAAAACTCACCAGTCCAGGTTCCTGATGTCAGTTTGTAGGGCTCCCCTGGGACTCTCAGGGCAGCACAAGTATGAGGTGGGGGCAGCTCCTGTCTGGGACTTATCCTTCGATGTTCCGATTTTTTGCAGTCAGCTGCCCGCTCAGGGCCACAGGACTCGGAGCGCAAACATCGGCTCTTTTCCCTGGGAAAGAAAACTCACCAGTCCAGGTTCCTGATGTCAGTTTGTAGGGCTCTTTTTGGACTCTCAGGGCAGCACAAGTATGAGGTGGGGGCAGCTCCTGTCTGGGACTTATCCTTCGATGTTCCGATTTTTTGCAGTCGGCTGCCCGCTCAGGGCCACAGCACTCGGAGCGCAAACATCGGCTCTTTTCCCTGGGAAAGAAAACTCACCAGTCCAGGTTCCTGATGTCAGTCTGTAGGGCTCTTTTTGGACTCTCAGGGCAGCACAAGTATGAGGTGGGGGCAGCTCCTGTCTGGGACTTATCCTTCAAAGTTCCGATTTTTTGCACTCAGCTGCCTGCTCAGGGCCACAGGACTCGGAGCGCAAACATCGGCTCTTTTCCCTGGGAAAGAAAAGTCACCAGTCCAGGTTCCTGATGTCAGTTTGTAGGGCTCTCCTGGGACACTCAGGGCAGCACAAGTATGAGGTGGGGGCAGCTCCTGTCTGGGACTTATCCTTCGATGTTCCGATTTTTTGCAGTCAGCTGCCCGCTCAGGGCCACAGGACTCGGAGTGCAAACATCGGCTCTTTTCCCTGGGAAAGAAAACTCACCAGTCCAGGTTCCTGATGTCAGTTTGTAGGGCTCCCCTGGGACTCTCAGGGCAGCACAAGTATGAGGTGGGGGCAGCTCCTGTCTGGGACTTATCCCTCGATGTTCCGATTTTTTGCACTCAGCTGCCCGCTCAGGGCCACAGCACTCGGAGCGCAAACATCGGCTCTTTTCCCTGGGAAAGAAAACTCACCAGTCCAGGTTCCTGATGTCAGTTTGTAGGGCTCCCCTGGGACTCTCAGAGCAGCACAAGTATGAGATGGGGGCAGCTCCTGTCTGGGACTTATCCTTCGACGTTCGGATTTTTTCCAGTCAGCTGCCCGCTCAGGACCACAGGACTCGGAGCGCAAACATCGGCTCTTTTCACTGGGAAATAAAACTCACCAGTCCAGGTTCCTGATGTCAGTTTGTAGGGCTCCCCTGGGACTCTCAGAGCAGCACAAGCATGAGGTGGGGGCAGCTCCTGTCTGGGACTTATCCTTCGATGTTCCGATTTTTTGCACTCAGCTGACCGCTCAGGGCCACAGGACTCGGAGCGCAAACATCGGCTCTTATCCCTGGGAAAGAAAACTCACCAGTCCAGGTTCCTGATGTCAGTTTGTAGGGCTCCCCTGGGACTCTCAGGGCAGCACAAGTATGAGGTGGGGGCAGCTCCTGTCTGGGACTTATCCTTCGATGTTCCGATTTTTTGCACTCAGCTGCCCGCTCAGGGCCACAGCACTCGGAGCGCAAACATCGGCTCTTTTCCCTGGGAAAGAAAACTCACCAGTCCAGGTTCCTGATGTCAGTTTGTAGGGCTCCCCTGGGACTCTCAGGGCAGCACAAGTATGAGGTGGGGGCAGCTCCTGTCTGGGACTTATCCTTCGATGTTCCGATTTTTTGCACTCAGCTGCCTGCTCAGGGCCACAGGACTCGGAGCGCAAACATCGGCTCTTTTCCCTGGGAAAGAAAACTCACCAGTCCAGGTTCCTGATGTCAGTTTGTAGGGCTCTCCTGGGACTCTCAGGGCAGCACAAGTATGAGGTGGGGGCAGCTCCTGTCTGGGACTTATCCTTCGATGTTCCGATTTTTTGCAGTCAGCTGCCCGCTCAGGGCCACAGGACTCGGAGTGCAAACATCGGCTCTTTTCCCTGGGAAAGAAAACTCACCAGTCCAGGTTCCTGATGTCAGTTTGTAGGGCTCCCCTGGGACTCTCAGGGCAGCACAAGTATGAGGTGGGGGCAGCTCCTGTCTGGGACTTATCCTTCGATGTTCCGATTTTTTGCACTCAGCTGCCCGCTCAGGGCCACAGGACTGGGAGCGCAAACATCGGCTCTTTTCCCTGGGAAAGAAAACTCACCAGTCCAGGTTCCTGATGTCAGTTTGCAGGGCTCCCCTGGGACTCTCAGAGCAGCACAAGTATGAGATGGGGGCAGCTCCTGTCTGGGACTTATCCTTCGACGTTCGGATTTTTTCCAGTCAGCTGCCCGCTCAGGGCCACAGGACTCGGAGCGCAAACATCGGCTCTTTTCCCTGGGAAAGAAAACTCACCAGTCCAGGTTCCTGATGTCAGTTTGTAGGGCTCCCCTGGGACTCTCAGAGCAGCACAAGCATGAGGTGGGGGCAGCTCCTGTCTGGGACTTATCCTTCGATGTTCCGATTTTTTGCACTCAGCTGACCGCTCAGGGCCACAGGACTCGGAGCGCAAACATCGGCTCTTATCCCTGGGAAAGAAAACTCACCAGTCCAGGTTCCTGATGTCAGTTTGTAGGGCTCCCCTGGGACTCTCAGGGCAGCACAAGTATGAGGTGGGGGCAGCTCCTGTCTGGGACTTATCCTTCGATGTTCCGATTTTTTGCACTCAGCTGCCCGCTCAGGGCCACAGCACTCGGAGCGCAAACATCGGCTCTTTTCCCTGGGAAAGAAAACTCACCAGTCCAGGTTCCTGATGTCAGTTTGTAGGGCTCCCCTGGGACTCTCAGGGCAGCACAAGTATGAGGTGGGGGCAGCTCCTGTCTGGGACTTATCCTTCGATGTTCCGATTTTTTGCACTCAGCTGCCTGCTCAGGGCCACAGGACTCGGAGCGCAAACATCGGCTCTTTTCCCTGGGAAAGAAAACTCACCAGTCCAGGTTCCTGATGTCAGTTTGTAGGGCTCCCCTGGGACTCTCAGGGCAGCACAAGTATGAGGTGGGGGCAGCTCCTGTCTGGGACTTATCCTTCGATGTTCCGATTTTTTGCAGTCAGCTGCCCGCTCAGGGCCACAGCACTCGGAGCGCAAACATCGGCTCTTTTCCCTGGGAAAGAAAACTCACCAGTCCAGGTTCCTGATGTCAGTTTGTAGGGCTCCCCTGGGACTCTCAGGGCAGCACAAGTATGAGGTGGGGGCAGCTCCTGTCTGGGACTTATCCTTCGATGTTCCGATTTTTTGCACTCAGCTGCCTGCTCAGGGCCACAGGACTCGGAGCGCAAACATCGGCTCTTTTCCCTGGGAAAGAAAACTCACCAGTCCAGGTTCCTGATGTCAGTTTGTAGGGCTCCCCTGGGACTCTCAAAGCAGCACAAGTATGAGGTGGGGGCAGCTCCTGTCTGGGACTTATCCTTCGATGTTCCGATTTTTTGCACTCAGCTGCCTGCTCAGGGCCACAGGACTCGGAGCGCAAACATCGGCTCTTTTCCCTGGGAAAGAAAACTCACCAGTCCAGGTTCCTGATGTCAGTTTGTAGGGCTCTCCTGGGACTCTCAGGGCAGCACAAGTATGAGGTGGGGGCAGCTCCTGTCTGGGACTTATCCTTCGATGTTCCGATTTTTTGCAGTCAGCTGCCCGCTCAGGGCCACAGGACTCGGAGTGCAAACATCGGCTCTTTTCCCTGGGAAAGAAAACTCACCAGTCCAGGTTCCTGATGTCAGTTTGTAGGGCTCCCCTGGGACTCTCAGGGCAGCACAAGTATGAGGTGGGGGCAGCTCCTGTCTGGGACTTATCCTTCGATGTTCCGATTTTTTGCACTCAGCTGCCTGCTCAGGGCCACAGGACTCGGAGCGCAAACATCGGCTCTTTTCCCTGGGAAAGAAAACTCACCAGTCCAGGTTCCTGATGTCAGTTTGTAGGGCTCCCCTGGGACTCTCAGGGCAGCACAAGTATGAGGTGGGGGCAGCTCCTGTCTGGGACTTATCCTTCGATGTTCGGATTTTTTGCACTCAGCTGCCTGCTCAGGGCCACAGGACTCGGAGCGCAAACATCGGCTCTTTTCCCTGGGAAAGAAAACTCACCAGTCCAGGTTCCTGATGTCAGTTTGTAGGGCTCTCCTGGGACTCTCAGGGCAGCACAAGTATGAGGTGGGGGCAGCTCCTGTCTGGGACTTATCCTTCGATGTTCCGATTTTTTGCACTCAGCTGCCAGCTCAGGGCCACAGGACTCGGAGCGCAAACATCGGCTCTTTTCCCTGGGAAAGAAAACTCACCAGTCCAGGTTCCTGATGTCAGTTTGTAGGGCTCTCCTGGGACTCTCAGGGCAGCACAAGTATGAGGTGGGGGCAGCTCCTGTCTGGGACTTATCCTTCGATGTTCCGATTTTTTGCAGTCAGCTGCCCGCTCAGGGCCACAGGACTCGGAGCGCAAACATCGGCTCTTTTCCCTGGGAAAGAAAACTCACCAGTCCAGGTTCCTGATGTCTGTTTGTAGGGCTCCCCTGGGACTCTCAGGGCAGCACAAGTATGAGGTGGGGGCAGCTCCTGTCTGGGACTTATCCCTCGATGTTCCGATTTTTTGCAGTCAGCTGCCCGCTCAGGGCCACAGGACTCTGAGCGCAAACATCGGCTCTTTTCCCTGGGAAAGAAAACTCACCAGTCCAGGTTCCTGATGTCAGTTTGTAGGGCTCCCCTGGGACTCTCAGGGCAGCACAAGTATGAGGTGGGGGCAGCTCCTGTCTGGGACTTATCCTCGATGTTCCGATTTTTTGCACTCAGCTGCCCGCTCAGGGCCACAGGACTCGGAGCGCAAACATCGGCTCTTTTCCCTGGGAAAGAAAACTCACCAGTCCAGGTTCCTGATGTCAGTTTGTAGGGCTCCCCTGGGACTCTCAGGGCAGCACAAGTATGAGGTGGGGGCAGCTCCTGTCTGGGACTTATCCTTCGATGTTCCGATTTTTTGCACTCAGCTGCCCGCTCAGGGCCACAGGACTCGGAGTGCAAACATCGGCTCTTTTCCCTGGGAAAGAAAACTCACCAGTCCAGGTTCCTGATGTCAGTTTGTAGGGCTCCCCTGGGACTCTCAGGGCAGCACAAGTATGAGGTGGGGGCAGCTCCTGTCTGGGACTTATCCTTCGATGTTCCGATTTTTTGCACTCAGCTGCCCGCTCAGGGCCACAGGACTGGGAGCGCAAACATCGGCTCTTTTCCCTGGGAAAGAAAACTCACCAGTCCAGGTTCCTGATGTCAGTTTGCAGGGCTCCCCTGGGACTCTCAGAGCAGCACAAGTATGAGATGGGGGCAGCTCCTGTCTGGGACTTATCCTTCGACGTTCGGATTTTTTCCAGTCAGCTGCCCGCTCAGGGCCACAGGACTCGGAGCGCAAACATCGGCTCTTTTCACTGGGAAATAAAACTCACCAGTCCAGGTTCCTGATGTCAGTTTGTAGGGCTCCCCTGGGACTCTCAGAGCAGCACAAGCATGAGGTGGGGGCAGCTCCTGTCTGGGACTTATCCTTCGATGTTCCGATTTTTTGCACTCAGCTGACCGCTCAGGGCCACAGGACTCGGAGCGCAAACATCGGCTCTTATCCCTGGGAAAGAAAACTCACCAGTCCAGGTTCCTGATGTCAGTTTGTAGGGCTCCCCTGGGACTCTCAGGGCAGCACAAGTATGAGGTGGGGGCAGCTCCTGTCTGGGACTTATCCTTCGATGTTCCGATTTTTTGCACTCAGCTGCCCGCTCAGGGCCACAGCACTCGGAGCGCAAACATCGGCTCTTTTCCCTGGGAAAGAAAACTCACCAGTCCAGGTTCCTGATGTCAGTTTGTAGGGCTCCCCTGGGACTCTCAGGGCAGCACAAGTATGAGGTGGGGGCAGCTCCTGTCTGGGACTTATCCTTCGATGTTCCGATTTTTTGCACTCAGCTGCCTGCTCAGGGCCACAGGACTCGGAGCGCAAACATCGGCTCTTTTCCCTGGGAAAGAAAACTCACCAGTCCAGGTTCCTGATGTCAGTTTGTAGGGCTCCCCTGGGACTCTCAGGGCAGCACAAGTATGAGGTGGGGGCAGCTCCTGTCTGGGACTTATCCTTCGATGTTCCGATTTTTTGCAGTCAGCTGCCCGCTCAGGGCCACAGCACTCGGAGCGCAAACATCGGCTCTTTTCCCTGGGAAAGAAAACTCACCAGTCCAGGTTCCTGATGTCAGTTTGTAGGGCTCCCCTGGGACTCTCAGGGCAGCACAAGTATGAGGTGGGGGCAGCTCCTGTCTGGGACTTATCCTTCGATGTTCCGATTTTTTGCACTCAGCTGCCTGCTCAGGGCCACAGGACTCGGAGCGCAAACATCGGCTCTTTTCCCTGGGAAAGAAAACTCACCAGTCCAGGTTCCTGATGTCAGTTTGTAGGGCTCCCCTGGGACTCTCAGGGCAGCACAAGTATGAGGTGGGGGCAGCTCCTGTCTGGGACTTATCCTTCGATGTTCCGATTTTTTGCACTCAGCTGCCTGCTCAGGGCCACAGGACTCGGAGCGCAAACATCGGCTCTTTTCCCTGGGAAAGAAAACTCACCAGTCCAGGTTCCTGATGTCAGTTTGTAGGGCTCTCCTGGGACTCTCAGGGCAGCACAAGTATGAGGTGGGGGCAGCTCCTGTCTGGGACTTATCCTTCGATGTTCCGATTTTTTGCAGTCAGCTGCCCGCTCAGGGCCACAGGACTCGGAGTGCAAACATCGGCTCTTTTCCCTGGGAAAGAAAACTCACCAGTCCAGGTTCCTGATGTCAGTTTGTAGGGCTCCCCTGGGACTCTCAGGGCAGCACAAGTATGAGGTGGGGGCAGCTCCTGTCTGGGACTTATCCTTCGATGTTCCGATTTTTTGCACTCAGCTGCCTGCTCAGGGCCACAGGACTCGGAGCGCAAACATCGGCTCTTTTCCCTGGGAAAGAAAACTCACCAGTCCAGGTTCCTGATGTCAGTTTGTAGGGCTCCCCTGGGACTCTCAGGGCAGCACAAGTATGAGGTGGGGGCAGCTCCTGTCTGGGACTTATCCTTCGATGTTCGGATTTTTTGCACTCAGCTGCCTGCTCAGGGCCACAGGACTCGGAGCGCAAACATCGGCTCTTTTCCCTGGGAAAGAAAACTCACCAGTCCAGGTTCCTGATGTCAGTTTGTAGGGCTCTCCTGGGACTCTCAGGGCAGCACAAGTATGAGGTGGGGGCAGCTCCTGTCTGGGACTTATCCTTCGATGTTCCGATTTTTTGCACTCAGCTGCCTGCTCAGGGCCACAGGACTCGGAGCGCAAACATCGGCTCTTTTCCCTGGGAAAGAAAACTCACCAGTCCAGGTTCCTGATGTCAGTTTGTAGGGCTCTCCTGGGACTCTCAGGGCAGCACAAGTATGAGGTGGGGGCAGCTCCTGTCTGGGACTTATCCTTCGATGTTCCGATTTTTTGCAGTCAGCTGCCCGCTCAGGGCCACAGGACTCGGAGCGCAAACATCGGCTCTTTTCCCTGGGAAAGAAAACTCACCAGTCCAGGTTCCTGATGTCAGTTTGTAGGGCTCCCCTGGGACTCTCAGGGCAGCACAAGTATGAGGTGGGGGCAGCTCCTGTCTGGGACTTATCCCTCGATGTTCCGATTTTTTGCAGTCAGCTGCCCGCTCAGGGCCACAGGACTCTGAGCGCAAACATCGGCTCTTTTCCCTGGGAAAGAAAACTCACCAGTCCAGGTTCCTGATGTCAGTTTGTAGGGCTCCCCTGGGACTCTCAGGGCAGCACAAGTATGAGGTGGGGGCAGCTCCTGTCTGGGACTTATCCTCGATGTTCCGATTTTTTGCACTCAGCTGCCCGCTCAGGGCCACAGGACTCGGAGCGCAAACATCGGCTCTTTTCCCTGGGAAAGAAAACTCACCAGTCCAGGTTCCTGATGTCAGTTTGTAGGGCTCTCCTGGGACTCTCAGGGCAGCACAAGTATGAGGTGGGGGCAGCTCCTGTCTGGGACTTATCCTTCGATGTTCCGATTTTTTGCACTCAGCTGCCCGCTCAGGGCCACAGGACTCGGAGTGCAAACATCGGCTCTTTTCCCTGGGAAAGAAAACTCACCAGTCCAGGTTCCTGATGTCAGTTTGTAGGGCTCCCCTGGGACTCTCAGGGCAGCACAAGTATGAGGTGGGGGCAGCTCCTGTCTGGGACTTATCCCTCGATGTTCCGATTTTTTGCAGTCAGCTGCCCGCTCAGGGCCACAGCACTCGGAGCGCAAACATCGGCTCTTTTCCCTGGGAAAGAAAACTCACCAGTCCAGGTTCCTGATGTCAGTTTGTAGGGCTCCCCTGGGACTCTCAGGGCAGCACAAGTATGAGGTGGGGGCAGCTCCTGTCTGGGACTTATCCTTCGATGTTCCGATTTTTTGCACTCAGCTGCCCGCTCAGGGCCACAGGACTCTGAACGCAAACATCGGCTCTTTTTCCTGGGAAAGAAAACTCACCAGTCCAGGTTCCTGATGTCAGTTTGTAGGGCTCCCCTGGGACTCTCAGGGCAGCACAAGTATGAGGTGGGGGCAGCTCCTGTCTGGGACTTATCCTTCGATGTTCCGATTTTTTGCACTCAGCTGCCCGCTCAGGGCCACAGGACTCGGAGCGCAAACATCGGCTCTTTTCCCTGGGAAAGAAAACTCACCAGTCCAGGTTCCTGATGTCAGTTTGTAGGGCTCCCCTGGGACTCTCAGGGCAGCACAAGTATGAGGTGGGGGCAGCTCCTGTCTGGGACTTATCCTTCGATGTTCCGATTTTTTGCACTCAGCTGCCCGCTCAGGGCCACAGCACTCGGAGCGCAAACATCGGCTCTTTTCCCTGGGAAAGAAAACTCACCAGTCCAGGTTCCTGATGTCAGTTTGTAGGGCTCTCCTGGGACTCTCAGGGCAGCACAAGTATGAGGTGGGGGCAGCTCCTGTCTGGGACTTATCCTTCGATGTTCCGATTTTTTGCAGTCAGCTGCCCGCTCAGGGCCACAGGACTCGGAGTGCAAACATCGGCTCTTTTCCCTGGGAAAGAAAACTCACCAGTCCAGGTTCCTGATGTCAGTTTGTAGGGCTCCCCTGGGACTCTCAGGGCAGCACAAGTATGAGGTGGGGGCAGCTCCTGTCTGGGACTTATCCCTCGATGTTCCGATTTTTTGCACTCAGCTGCCCGCTCAGGGCCACAGGACTGGGAGCGCAAACATCGGCTCTTTTCCCTGGGAAAGAAAACTCACCAGTCCAGGTTCCTGATGTCAGTTTGCAGGGCTCCCCTGGGACTCTCAGAGCAGCACAAGTATGAGATGGGGGCAGCTCCTGTCTGGGACTTATCCTTCGACGTTCGGATTTTTTCCAGTCAGCTGCCCGCTCAGGGCCACAGGACTCGGAGCGCAAACATCGGCTCTTTTCCCTGGGAAAGAAAACTCACCAGTCCAGGTTCCTGATGTCAGTTTGTAGGGCTCCCCTGGGACTCTCAGAGCAGCACAAGCATGAGGTGGGGGCAGCTCCTGTCTGGGACTTATCCTTCGATGTTCCGATTTTTTGCACTCAGCTGACCGCTCAGGGCCACAGGACTCGGAGCGCAAACATCGGCTCTTATCCCTGGGAAAGAAAACTCACCAGTCCAGGTTCCTGATGTCAGTTTGTAGGGCTCCCCTGGGACTCTCAGGGCAGCACAAGTATGAGGTGGGGGCAGCTCCTGTCTGGGACTTATCCTTCGATGTTCCGATTTTTTGCACTCAGCTGCCCGCTCAGGGCCACAGCACTCGGAGCGCAAACATCGGCTCTTTTCCCTGGGAAAGAAAACTCACCAGTCCAGGTTCCTGATGTCAGTTTGTAGGGCTCCCCTGGGACTCTCAGGGCAGCACAAGTATGAGGTGGGGGCAGCTCCTGTCTGGGACTTATCCTTCGATGTTCCGATTTTTTGCACTCAGCTGCCCGCTCAGGGCCACAGGACTCGGAGCGCAAACATCGGCTCTTTTCCCTGGGAAAGAAAACTCACCAGTCCAGGTTCCTGATGTCAGTTTGTAGGGCTCCCCTGGGACTCTCAGGGCAGCACAAGTATGAGGTGGGGGCAGCTCCTGTCTGGGACTTATCCTTCGATGTTCCGATTTTTTGCAGTCAGCTGCCTGCTCAGGGCCACAGCACTCGGAGCGCAAACATCGGCTCTTTTCCCTGGGAAAGAAAACTCACCAGTCCAGGTTCCTGATGTCAGTTTGTAGGGCTCCCCTGGGACTCTCAGGGCAGCACAAGTATGAGGTGGGGGCAGCTCCTGTCTGGGACTTATCCTTCGATGTTCCGATTTTTTGCACTCAGCTGCCTGCTCAGGGCCACAGGACGCGGAGCGCAAACATCGGCTCTTTTCCCTGGGAAAGAAAACTCACCAGTCCAGGTTCCTGATGTCAGTTTGTAGGGCTCCCCTGGGACTCTCAGGGCAGCACAAGTATGAGGTGGGGGCAGCTCCTGTCTGGGACTTATCCTTCGATGTTCCGATTTTTTGCAGTCAGCTGCCCGCTCAGGGCCACAGGACTCGGAGCGCAAACATCGGCTCTTTTCCCTGGGAAAGAAAACTCACCAGTCCAGGTTCCTGATGTCAGTTTGTAGGGCTCCCCTGGGACTCTCAGGGCAGCACAAGTATGAGGTGGGGGCAGCTCCTGTCTGGGACTTATCCCTCGATGTTCCGATTTTTTGCACTCAGCTGCCCGCTCAGGGCCACAGGACTCGGAGCGCAAACATCGGCTCTTTTCCCTGGGAAAGAAAACTCACCAGTCCAGGTTCCTGATGTCAGTTTGTAGGGCTCCCCTGGGACTGTCAGGGCAGCACAAGTATGAGGTGGGGGCAGCTCCTGTCTGGGACTTATCCTTCGATGTTCCGATTTTTTGCAGTCAGCTGCCCGCTCAGGGCCACAGGACTCTGAACGCAAACATCGGCTCTTATCCCTGGGAAAGAAAACTCACCAGTCCAGGTTCCTGATGTCAGTTTGTAGGGCTCCCCTGGGACTCTCAGGGCAGCACAAGTATGAGGCGGGGGCAGCTCCTGTCTGGGACTTATCCCTCGATGTTCCGATTTTTTGCACTCAGCTGCCCGCTCAGGGCCACAGGACTCGGAGCGCAAACATCGGCTCTTTTCCCTGGGAAAGAAAACTCACCAGTCCAGGTTCCTGATGTCAGTTTGTAGGGCTCCCCTGGGACTCTCAGGGCAGCACAAGTATGAGGTGGGGGCAGCTCCTGTCTGGGACTTATCCTTCGATGTTCCGATTTTTTGCAGTCAGCTGCCCGCTCAGGGCCACAGGACTCTGAACGCAAACATCGGCTCTTTTCCTGGGAAAGAAAACTCACCAGTCCAGGTTCCTGATGTCAGTTTGTAGGGCTCCCCTGGGACTCTCAGGGCAGCACAAGTATGAGGTGGGGGCAGCTCCTGTCTGGGACTTATCCTTCGATGTTCCGATTTTTTGCACTCAGCTGCCCGCTCAGGGCCACAGGACTCGGAGCGCAAACATCGGCTCTTTTCCCTGGGAAAGAAAACTCACCAGTCCAGGTTCCTGATGTCAGTTTGTAGGGCTCTTTTTGGACTCTCAGGGCAGCACAAGTATGAGGTGGGGGCAGCTCCTGTCTGGGACTTATCCTTCGATGTTCCGATTTTTTGCACTCAGCTGCCCGCTCAGGGCCACAGCACTCGGAGCGCAAACATCGGCTCTTTTCCCTGGGAAAGAAAACTCACCAGTCCAGGTTCCTGATGTCAGTTTGTAGGGCTCCCCTGGGACTCTCAGGGCAGCACAAGTATGAGGTGGGGGCAGCTCCTGTCTGGGACTTATCCTTCGATGTTCCGATTTTTTGCACTCAGCTGCCCGCTCAGGGCCACAGGACTCGGAGCGCAAACATCGGCTCTTTTCCCTGGGAAAGAAAACTCACCAGTCCAGGTTCCTGATGTCAGTTTGTAGGGCTCTCCTGGGACTCTCAGGGCAGCACAAGTATGAGGTGGGGGCAGCTCCTGTCTGGGACTTATCCTTCGATGTTCCGATTTTTTGCAGTCAGCTGCCCGCTCAGGGCCACACGACTCGGAGTGCAAACATCGGCTCTTTTCCCTGGGAAAGAAAACTCACCAGTCCAGGTTCCTGATGTCAGTTTGTAGGGCTCCCCTGGGACTCTCAGGGCAGCACAAGTATGAGGTGGGGGCAGCTCCTGTCTGGGACTTATCCCTCGATGTTCCGATTTTTTGCACTCAGCTGCCCGCTCAGGGCCACAGGACTCTGAGCGCAAACATCGGCTCTTTTCCCTGGGAAAGAAAACTCACCAGTCCAGGTTCCTGATGTCAGTTTGTAGGGCTCCCCTGGGACTCTCAGGGCAGCACAAGTATGAGGTGGGGGCAGCTCCTGTCTGGGACTTATCCTTCGACGTTCGGATTTTTTCCAGTCAGCTGCCCGCTCAGGGCCACAGGACTCGGAGCGCAAACATCGGCTCTTTTCACTGGGAAATAAAACTCACCAGTCCAGGTTCCTGATGTCAGTTTGTAGGGCTCCCCTGGGACTCTCAGAGCAGCACAAGCATGAGGTGGGGGCAGCTCCTGTCTGGGACTTATCCTTCGATGTTCCGATTTTTTGCACTCAGCTGACCGCTCAGGGCCACAGGACTCGGAGCGCAAACATCGGCTCTTTTCCCTGGGAAAGAAAACTCACCAGTCCAGGTTCCTGATGTCAGTTTGTAGGGCTCCCCTGGGACTCTCAGGGCAGCACAAGTATGAGGTGGGGGCAGCTCCTGTCTGGGACTTATCCTTCGATGTTCCGATTTTTTGCACTCAGCTGCCCGCTCAGGGCCACAGGACTCGGAGCGCAAACATCGGCTCTTTTCCCTGGGAAAGAAAACTCACCAGTCCAGGTTCCTGATGTCAGTTTGTAGGGCTCCCCTGGGACTCTCAGGGCAGCACAAGTATGAGGTGGGGGCAGCTCCTGTCTGGGACTTATCCTTCGATGTTCCGATTTTTTGCACTCAGCTGCCTGCTCAGGGCCACAGGACTCGGAGCGCAAACATCGGCTCTTTTCCCTGGGAAAGAAAACTCACCAGTCCAGGTTCCTGATGTCAGTTTGTAGGGCTCCCCTGGGACTCTCAGGGCAGCACAAGTATGAGGTGGGGGCAG
The DNA here is from genome assembly GCF_048771995.1 of Taeniopygia guttata. Classification (NCBI taxonomy): domain Eukaryota; kingdom Metazoa; phylum Chordata; class Aves; order Passeriformes; family Estrildidae; genus Taeniopygia; species Taeniopygia guttata. The sequence continues at coordinate 72,849 of NC_133046.1, forward strand.
CTCCTGTCTGGGACTTATCCTTCGATGTTCGGATTTTTTGCACTCAGCTGCCTGCTCAGGGCCACAGGACTCGGAGCGCAAACATCGGCTCTTTTCCCTGGGAAAGAAAACTCACCAGTCCAGGTTCCTGATGTCAGTTTGTAGGGCTCTCCTGGGACTCTCAGGGCAGCACAAGTATGAGGTGGGGGCAGCTCCTGTCTGGGACTTATCCTTCGATGTTCCGATTTTTTGCACTCAGCTGCCTGCTCAGGGCCACAGGACTCGGAGCGCAAACATCGGCTCTTTTCCCTGGGAAAGAAAACTCACCAGTCCAGGTTCCTGATGTCAGTTTGTAGGGCTCTCCTGGGACTCTCAGGGCAGCACAAGTATGAGGTGGGGGCAGCTCCTGTCTGGGACTTATCCTTCGATGTTCCGATTTTTTGCAGTCAGCTGCCCGCTCAGGGCCACAGGACTCGGAGCGCAAACATCGGCTCTTTTCCCTGGGAAAGAAAACTCACCAGTCCAGGTTCCTGATGTCAGTTTGTAGGGCTCCCCTGGGACTCTCAGGGCAGCACAAGTATGAGGTGGGGGCAGCTCCTGTCTGGGACTTATCCCTCGATGTTCCGATTTTTTGCAGTCAGCTGCCCGCTCAGGGCCACAGGACTCTGAGCGCAAACATCGGCTCTTTTCCCTGGGAAAGAAAACTCACCAGTCCAGGTTCCTGATGTCAGTTTGTAGGGCTCCCCTGGGACTCTCAGGGCAGCACAAGTATGAGGTGGGGGCAGCTCCTGTCTGGGACTTAACCTTCGACGTTCGGATTTTTTCCAGTCAGCTGCCCGCTCAGGGCCACAGGACTCGGAGCGCAAACATCGGCTCTTTTCCCTGGGAAAGAAAACTCACCAGTCCAGGTTCCTGATGTCAGTTTGTAGGGCTCTCCTGGGACTCTCAGGGCAGCACAAGTATGAGGTGGGGGCAGCTCCTGTCTGGGACTTATCCTTCGATGTTCGGATTTTTTGCAGTCAGCTGCCCGCTCAGGGCCACAGGACTCGGAGTGCAAACATCGGCTCTTTTCCCTGGGAAAGAAAACTCACCAGTCCAGGTTCCTGATGTCAGTTTGTAGGGCTCCCCTGGGACTCTCAGGGCAGCACAAGTATGAGGTGGGGGCAGCTCCTGTCTGGGACTTATCCCTCGATGTTCCGATTTTTTGCAGTCAGCTGCCCGCTCAGGGCCACAGCACTCGGAGCGCAAACATCGGCTCTTTTCCCTGGGAAAGAAAACTCACCAGTCCAGGTTCCTGATGTCAGTTTGTAGGGCTCCCCTGGGACTCTCAGAGCAGCACAAGTATGAGATGGGGGCAGCTCCTGTCTGGGACTTATCCTTCGATGTTCCGATTTTTTGCACTCAGCTGCCCGCTCAGGGCCACAGGACTCGGAGCGCAAACATCGGCTCTTTTCACTGGGAAATAAAACTCACCAGTCCAGGTTCCTGATGTCAGTTTGTAGGGCTCCCCTGGGACTCTCAGGGCAGCACAAGTATGAGGTGGGGGCAGCTCCTGTCTGGGACTTATCCCTCGATGTTCCGATTTTTTGCACTCAGCTGCCCGCTCAGGGCCACAGGACTCGGAGCGCAAACATCGGCTCTTTTCCCTGGGAAAGAAAACTCACCAGTCCAGGTTCCTGATGTCAGTTTGTAGGGCTCCCCTGGGACTCTCTGGGCAGCACAAGTATGAGGTGGGGGCAGCTCCTGTCTGGGACTTATCCTTCGATGTTCCGATTTTTTGCACTCAGCTGCCCGCTCAGGGCCACAGGACTCTGAACGCAAACATCGGCTCTTTTTCCTGGGAAAGAAAACTCACCAGTCCAGGTTCCTGATGTCAGTTTGTAGGGCTCCCCTGGGACTCTCAGGGCAGCACAAGTATGAGGTGGGGGCAGCTCCTGTCTGGGACTTATCCTTCGATGTTCCGATTTTTTGCACTCAGCTGCCCGCTCAGGGCCACAGGACTCGGAGCGCAAACATCGGCTCTTTTCCCTGGGAAAGAAAACTCACCAGTCCAGGTTCCTGATGTCAGTTTGTAGGGCTCCCCTGGGACTCTCAGGGCAGCACAAGTATGAGGTGGGGGCAGCTCCTGTCTGGGACTTATCCTTCGATGTTCCGATTTTTTGCAGTCAGCTGCCCGATCAGGGCCACAGCACTCGGAGCGCAAACATCGGCTCTTTTCCCTGGGAAAGAAAACTCACCAGTCCAGGTTCCTGATGTCAGTTTGTAGGGCTCTCCTGGGACTCTCAGGGCAGCACAAGTATGAGGTGGGGGCAGCTCCTGTCTGGGACTTATCCTTCGATGTTCCGATTTTTTGCAGTCAGCTGCCCGCTCAGGGCCACAGGACTCGGAGTGCAAACATCGGCTCTTTTCTTTGGGAAAGAAAACTCACCAGTCCAGGTTCCTGATGTCAGTTTGTAGGGCTCCCCTGGGACTCTCAGGGCAGCACAAGTATGAGGTGGGGGCAGCTCCTGTCTGGGACTTATCCCTCGATGTTCCGATTTTTTGCACTCAGCTGCCCGCTCAGGGCCACAGGACTGGGAGCGCAAACATCGGCTCTTTTCCCTGGGAAAGAAAACTCACCAGTCCAGGTTCCTGATGTCAGTTTGCAGGGCTCCCCTGGGACTCTCAGAGCAGCACAAGTATGAGATGGGGGCAGCTCCTGTCTGGGACTTATCCTTCGACGTTCGGATTTTTTCCAGTCAGCTGCCCGCTCAGGGCCACAGGACTCGGAGCGCAAACATCGGCTCTTTTCCCTGGGAAAGAAAACTCACCAGTCCAGGTTCCTGATGTCAGTTTGTAGGGCTCCCCTGGGACTCTCAGAGCAGCACAAGCATGAGGTGGGGGCAGCTCCTGTCTGGGACTTATCCTTCGATGTTCCGATTTTTTGCATCAGCTGCCCGCTCAGGGCCACAGCACTCGGAGCGCAAACATCGGCTCTTTTCCCTGGGAAAGAAAACTCACCAGTCCAGGTTCCTGATGTCAGTCTGTAGGGCTCTTTTTGGACTCTCAGGGCAGCACAAGTAAGAGGTGGGGGCAGCTCCTGTCTGGGACTTATCCTTCGATGTTCCGATTTTTTGCACTCAGCTGCCCACTCAGGGCCACAGGACTCGGGGCGCAAACATCGGCTCTTTTCCCTGGGAAAGAAAACTCGCCAGTCCAGGTTCCTGATGTCAGTTTGTAGGGCTCCCCTGGGACTCTCAGGGCAGCACAAGTATGAGGTGGGGGCAGCTCCTGTCTGGGACTTATCCTTCGATGTTCCGATTTTTTGCAGTCAGCTGCGTGCTCAGGGCCACAGGACTCGGGGCGCAAACATCGGCTCTTTTCCCTGGGAAAAAAAACTCACCAGTCCAGGTTCCTGATGTCAGTTTGTAGGGCTCTCCTGGGACTGTCAGTGCAGCACAAGTATGAGGTGGGGGCAGCTCCTGTCTGGGACGTATCCTTCGATGTTCCGATTTTTTGCAGTCAGCTGCCCGCTCAGGGCCACAGGACTCGGAGCGCAAACATCGGCTCTTTTCCCTGGGAAAGAAAACTCACCAGTCCAGGTTCCTGATGTCAGTTTGTAGGGCTCCCGTGGGACTCTCAGGGCAGCACAAGTATGAGGTGGGGGCAGCTCCTGACTGGGACTTATCCTTCGATGTTCGGATTTTTTGCACTCAGCTGCCCGCTCAGGGCCACAGGACTCGGAGCGCAAACATCGGCTCTTTTCCCTGGGAAAGAAAACTCACCAGTCCAGGTTCCTGATGTCAGTTTGTAGGGCTCTTTTTGGACTCTCAGGGCAGCACAAGTATGAGGTGGGGGCAGCTCCTGTCTGGGACTTATCCTTCGATGTTCCGATTTTTTGCAGTCAGCTGCCCGCTCAGGGCCACAGGACTCGGAGCGCAAACATCGGCTCTTTTCCCTGGGAAAGAAAACTCACCAGTCCAGGTTCCTGATGTCAGTTTGTAGGGCTCCCCTAGGACTCTCAGGGCAGCACAAGTATGAGGTGGGGGCAGCTCCTGTCTGGGACTTATTCTTCGATGTTCGCATTTTTTGCAGTCAGCTGCCCGCTCAGGGCCAAAGGACTCGGAGCGCAAACATCGGCTCTTTTCCCTGGGAAAGAAAACTCACCAGTCCAGGTTCCTGATGTCAGTTTGTAGGGTTCTTTTTGGACTGTCAGGGCAGCACAAGTATGAGGTGGGGGCAGCTCCTGTCTGGGACTTATCCTTCGATGTTCCGATTTTTTGCAGTCAGCTGCCCGCTCAGGGCCACAGGACTCGGGGCGCAAACATCGGCTCTTTTCCCTGGGAAAAAAAACTCACCAGTCCAGGTTCCTGATGTCAGTTTGTAGGGCTCTCCTGGGACTCTCAGTGCAGCACAAGTATGAGGTGGGGGCAGCTCCTGTCTGGGACTTATCCTTCGATGTTCCGATTTTTTGCACTCAGCTGCCCGCTCAGGGCCACAGGACTCGGAGCGCAAACATTGGCTCTTTTCCCTGGGAAAGAAAACTCACCAGTCCAGGTTCCTGATGTCAGTTTGTAGGGCTCCCCTGGGACTCTCAGGGCAGCACAAGTATGAGGTGGGGGCAGCTCCTGTCTGGGACTTATCCTTCGATGTTCCGATTTTTTGCACTCAGCTGCCCGCTCAGGCCCACAGGACTCGGAGCGCAAACATCGGCTCTTTTCCCTGGGAAAGAAAACTCACCAGTCCAGGTTCCTGATGTCAGTTTGTAGGGCTCCCCTGGGACTCTCAGGGCAGCACAAGTATGAGGTGGGGGCAGCTCCTGTCTGGGACTTATCCTTCGATGTTCCGATTTTTTGCAGTCAGCTGCCCGCTCAGGGCCACAGGACTCGGAGCGCAAACATCGGCTCTTTTCCCTGGGAAAGAAAACTCACCAGTCCAGGTTCCTGATGTCAGTTTGTAGGGCTCCCCTAGGACTCTCAGGGCAGCACAAGTATGAGGTGGGGGCAGCTCCTGTCTGGGACTTATCCTTCGATGTTCGCATTTTTTGCAGTCAGCTGCCCGCTCAGGGCCAAAGGACTCGGAGCGCAAACATCGGCTCTTTTCCCTGGGAAAGAAAACTCACCAGTCCAGGTTCCTGATGTCAGTTTGTAGGGTTCTTTTTGGACTGTCAGGGCAGCACAAGTATGAGGTGGGGGCAGCTCCTGTCTGGGACTTATCCTTCGATGTTCCGATTTTTTGCACTCAGCTGCCCACTCAGGGCCACAGGACTCGGGGTGCAAACATCGGCTCTTTTCCCTGGGAAAGAAAACTCACCTATCCAGGTTCCTGATGTCAGTTTTTAGGGCTCTTTTTGGACTCTCAGGGCAGCACAAGTATGAGGTGGGGGCAGCTCCTGTCTGGGACTTATCCTTCGATGTTCGGATTTTTTGCAGTCAGCTGCCTGCTCAGGGCCACAGGACTCGGGGCGCAAACATCGGCTCTTAACCCTGGGAAAAAAAACTCACCAGTCCAGGTTCCTGATGTCAGTTTGTAGGGCTCTTTTTGGACTGTCAGGGCAGCACAAGTATGAGGTGGGGGCAGCTCCTGTCTGGGACTTATCCTTCGATGTTCGGATTTTTTGCAGTCAGCTGCCCGCTCAGGGCCACAGGACTCTGAGCGCAAACATCGGCTCTTTTCCCTGGGAAAGAAAACTCACCAGTCCAGGTTCCTGATGTCAGTTTGTAGGGCTCCCCTGGGACTCTCAGGGCAGCACAAGTATGAGGTGGGGGCAGCTCCTGTCTGGGACTTATCCTCGATGTTCCGATTTTTTGCACTCAGCTGCCCGCTCAGGGCCACAGGACTCGGAGCGCAAACATCGGCTCTTTTCCCTGGGAAAGAAAACTCACCAGTCCAGGTTCCTGATGTCAGTTTGTAGGGCTCTCCTGGGACTCTCAGGGCAGCACAAGTATGAGGTGGGGGCAGCTCCTGTCTGGGACTTATCCTTCGATGTTCCGATTTTTTGCACTCAGCTGCCCGCTCAGGGCCACAGGACTCGGAGTGCAAACATCGGCTCTTTTCCCTGGGAAAGAAAACTCACCAGTCCAGGTTCCTGATGTCAGTTTGTAGGGCTCCCCTGGGACTCTCAGGGCAGCACAAGTATGAGGTGGGGGCAGCTCCTGTCTGGGACTTATCCCTCGATGTTCCGATTTTTTGCAGTCAGCTGCCCGCTCAGGGCCACAGCACTCGGAGCGCAAACATCGGCTCTTTTCCCTGGGAAAGAAAACTCACCAGTCCAGGTTCCTGATGTCAGTTTGTAGGGCTCCCCTGGGACTCTCAGGGCAGCACAAGTATGAGGTGGGGGCAGCTCCTGTCTGGGACTTATCCTTCGATGTTCCGATTTTTTGCACTCAGCTGCCCGCTCAGGGCCACAGGACTCTGAACGCAAACATCGGCTCTTTTTCCTGGGAAAGAAAACTCACCAGTCCAGGTTCCTGATGTCAGTTTGTAGGGCTCCCCTGGGACTCTCAGGGCAGCACAAGTATGAGGTGGGGGCAGCTCCTGTCTGGGACTTATCCTTCGATGTTCCGATTTTTTGCACTCAGCTGCCCGCTCAGGGCCACAGGACTCGGAGCGCAAACATCGGCTCTTTTCCCTGGGAAAGAAAACTCACCAGTCCAGGTTCCTGATGTCAGTTTGTAGGGCTCTCCTGGGACTCTCAGGGCAGCACAAGTATGAGGTGGGGGCAGCTCCTGTCTGGGACTTATCCTTCGATGTTCCGATTTTTTGCACTCAGCTGCCCGCTCAGGGCCACAGGACTCGGAGTGCAAACATCGGCTCTTTTCCCTGGGAAAGAAAACTCACCAGTCCAGGTTCCTGATGTCAGTTTGTAGGGCTCCCCTGGGACTCTCAGGGCAGCACAAGTATGAGGTGGGGGCAGCTCCTGTCTGGGACTTATCCCTCGATGTTCCGATTTTTTGCAGTCAGCTGCCCGCTCAGGGCCACAGCACTCGGAGCGCAAACATCGGCTCTTTTCCCTGGGAAAGAAAACTCACCAGTCCAGGTTCCTGATGTCAGTTTGTAGGGCTCCCCTGGGACTCTCAGGGCAGCACAAGTATGAGGTGGGGGCAGCTCCTGTCTGGGACTTATCCTTCGATGTTCCGATTTTTTGCACTCAGCTGCCCGCTCAGGGCCACAGGACTCTGAACGCAAACATCGGCTCTTTTTCCTGGGAAAGAAAACTCACCAGTCCAGGTTCCTGATGTCAGTTTGTAGGGCTCCCCTGGGACTCTCAGGGCAGCACAAGTATGAGGTGGGGGCAGCTCCTGTCTGGGACTTATCCTTCGATGTTCCGATTTTTTGCACTCAGCTGCCCGCTCAGGGCCACAGGACTCGGAGCGCAAACATCGGCTCTTTTCCCTGGGAAAGAAAACTCACCAGTCCAGGTTCCTGATGTCAGTTTGTAGGGCTCCCCTGGGACTCTCAGGGCAGCACAAGTATGAGGTGGGGGCAGCTCCTGTCTGGGACTTATCCTTCGATGTTCCGATTTTTTGCACTCAGCTGCCCGCTCAGGGCCACAGCACTCGGAGCGCAAACATCGGCTCTTTTCCCTGGGAAAGAAAACTCACCAGTCCAGGTTCCTGATGTCAGTTTGTAGGGCTCTCCTGGGACTCTCAGGGCAGCACAAGTATGAGGTGGGGGCAGCTCCTGTCTGGGACTTATCCTTCGATGTTCCGATTTTTTGCAGTCAGCTGCCCGCTCAGGGCCACAGGACTCGGAGTGCAAACATCGGCTCTTTTCCCTGGGAAAGAAAACTCACCAGTCCAGGTTCCTGATGTCAGTTTGTAGGGCTCCCCTGGGACTCTCAGGGCAGCACAAGTATGAGGTGGGGGCAGCTCCTGTCTGGGACTTATCCCTCGATGTTCCGATTTTTTGCACTCAGCTGCCCGCTCAGGGCCACAGGACTGGGAGCGCAAACATCGGCTCTTTTCCCTGGGAAAGAAAACTCACCAGTCCAGGTTCCTGATGTCAGTTTGCAGGGCTCCCCTGGGACTCTCAGAGCAGCACAAGTATGAGATGGGGGCAGCTCCTGTCTGGGACTTATCCTTCGACGTTCGGATTTTTTCCAGTCAGCTGCCCGCTCAGGGCCACAGGACTCGGAGCGCAAACATCGGCTCTTTTCCCTGGGAAAGAAAACTCACCAGTCCAGGTTCCTGATGTCAGTTTGTAGGGCTCCCCTGGGACTCTCAGAGCAGCACAAGCATGAGGTGGGGGCAGCTCCTGTCTGGGACTTATCCTTCGATGTTCCGATTTTTTGCACTCAGCTGACCGCTCAGGGCCACAGGACTCGGAGCGCAAACATCGGCTCTTATCCCTGGGAAAGAAAACTCACCAGTCCAGGTTCCTGATGTCAGTTTGTAGGGCTCCCCTGGGACTCTCAGGGCAGCACAAGTATGAGGTGGGGGCAGCTCCTGTCTGGGACTTATCCTTCGATGTTCCGATTTTTTGCACTCAGCTGCCCGCTCAGGGCCACAGCACTCGGAGCGCAAACATCGGCTCTTTTCCCTGGGAAAGAAAACTCACCAGTCCAGGTTCCTGATGTCAGTTTGTAGGGCTCCCCTGGGACTCTCAGGGCAGCACAAGTATGAGGTGGGGGCAGCTCCTGTCTGGGACTTATCCTTCGATGTTCCGATTTTTTGCACTCAGCTGCCCGCTCAGGGCCACAGGACTCGGAGCGCAAACATCGGCTCTTTTCCCTGGGAAAGAAAACTCACCAGTCCAGGTTCCTGATGTCAGTTTGTAGGGCTCCCCTGGGACTCTCAGGGCAGCACAAGTATGAGGTGGGGGCAGCTCCTGTCTGGGACTTATCCTTCGATGTTCCGATTTTTTGCAGTCAGCTGCCTGCTCAGGGCCACAGCACTCGGAGCGCAAACATCGGCTCTTTTCCCTGGGAAAGAAAACTCACCAGTCCAGGTTCCTGATGTCAGTTTGTAGGGCTCCCCTGGGACTCTCAGGGCAGCACAAGTATGAGGTGGGGGCAGCTCCTGTCTGGGACTTATCCTTCGATGTTCCGATTTTTTGCACTCAGCTGCCTGCTCAGGGCCACAGGACGCGGAGCGCAAACATCGGCTCTTTTCCCTGGGAAAGAAAACTCACCAGTCCAGGTTCCTGATGTCAGTTTGTAGGGCTCCCCTGGGACTCTCAGGGCAGCACAAGTATGAGGTGGGGGCAGCTCCTGTCTGGGACTTATCCTTCGATGTTCCGATTTTTTGCAGTCAGCTGCCCGCTCAGGGCCACAGGACTCGGAGCGCAAACATCGGCTCTTTTCCCTGGGAAAGAAAACTCACCAGTCCAGGTTCCTGATGTCAGTTTGTAGGGCTCCCCTGGGACTCTCAGGGCAGCACAAGTATGAGGTGGGGGCAGCTCCTGTCTGGGACTTATCCCTCGATGTTCCGATTTTTTGCACTCAGCTGCCCGCTCAGGGCCACAGGACTCGGAGCGCAAACATCGGCTCTTTTCCCTGGGAAAGAAAACTCACCAGTCCAGGTTCCTGATGTCAGTTTGTAGGGCTCCCCTGGGACTGTCAGGGCAGCACAAGTATGAGGTGGGGGCAGCTCCTGTCTGGGACTTATCCTTCGATGTTCCGATTTTTTGCAGTCAGCTGCCCGCTCAGGGCCACAGGACTCTGAACGCAAACATCGGCTCTTATCCCTGGGAAAGAAAACTCACCAGTCCAGGTTCCTGATGTCAGTTTGTAGGGCTCCCCTGGGACTCTCAGGGCAGCACAAGTATGAGGTGGGGGCAGCTCCTGTCTGGGACTTATCCCTCGATGTTCCGATTTTTTGCACTCAGCTGCCCGCTCAGGGCCACAGGACTCGGAGCGCAAACATCGGCTCTTTTCCCTGGGAAAGAAAACTCACCAGTCCAGGTTCCTGATGTCAGTTTGTAGGGCTCCCCTGGGACTCTCAGGGCAGCACAAGTATGAGGTGGGGGCAGCTCCTGTCTGGGACTTATCCTTCGATGTTCCGATTTTTTGCAGTCAGCTGCCCGCTCAGGGCCACAGGACTCTGAACGCAAACATCGGCTCTTTTCCTGGGAAAGAAAACTCACCAGTCCAGGTTCCTGATGTCAGTTTGTAGGGCTCCCCTGGGACTCTCAGGGCAGCACAAGTATGAGGTGGGGGCAGCTCCTGTCTGGGACTTATCCTTCGATGTTCCGATTTTTTGCACTCAGCTGCCCGCTCAGGGCCACAGGACTCGGAGCGCAAACATCGGCTCTTTTCCCTGGGAAAGAAAACTCACCAGTCCAGGTTCCTGATGTCAGTTTGTAGGGCTCTTTTTGGACTCTCAGGGCAGCACAAGTATGAGGTGGGGGCAGCTCCTGTCTGGGACTTATCCTTCGATGTTCCGATTTTTTGCACTCAGCTGCCCGCTCAGGGCCACAGCACTCGGAGCGCAAACATCGGCTCTTTTCCCTGGGAAAGAAAACTCACCAGTCCAGGTTCCTGATGTCAGTTTGTAGGGCTCCCCTGGGACTCTCAGGGCAGCACAAGTATGAGGTGGGGGCAGCTCCTGTCTGGGACTTATCCTTCGATGTTCCGATTTTTTGCACTCAGCTGCCCGCTCAGGGCCACAGGACTCGGAGCGCAAACATCGGCTCTTTTCCCTGGGAAAGAAAACTCACCAGTCCAGGTTCCTGATGTCAGTTTGTAGGGCTCTCCTGGGACTCTCAGGGCAGCACAAGTATGAGGTGGGGGCAGCTCCTGTCTGGGACTTATCCTTCGATGTTCCGATTTTTTGCAGTCAGCTGCCCGCTCAGGGCCACACGACTCGGAGTGCAAACATCGGCTCTTTTCCCTGGGAAAGAAAACTCACCAGTCCAGGTTCCTGATGTCAGTTTGTAGGGCTCCCCTGGGACTCTCAGGGCAGCACAAGTATGAGGTGGGGGCAGCTCCTGTCTGGGACTTATCCCTCGATGTTCCGATTTTTTGCACTCAGCTGCCCGCTCAGGGCCACAGGACTCTGAGCGCAAACATCGGCTCTTTTCCCTGGGAAAGAAAACTCACCAGTCCAGGTTCCTGATGTCAGTTTGTAGGGCTCCCCTGGGACTCTCAGGGCAGCACAAGTATGAGGTGGGGGCAGCTCCTGTCTGGGACTTATCCTTCGACGTTCGGATTTTTTCCAGTCAGCTGCCCGCTCAGGGCCACAGGACTCGGAGCGCAAACATCGGCTCTTTTCACTGGGAAATAAAACTCACCAGTCCAGGTTCCTGATGTCAGTTTGTAGGGCTCCCCTGGGACTCTCAGAGCAGCACAAGCATGAGGTGGGGGCAGCTCCTGTCTGGGACTTATCCTTCGATGTTCCGATTTTTTGCACTCAGCTGACCGCTCAGGGCCACAGGACTCGGAGCGCAAACATCGGCTCTTTTCCCTGGGAAAGAAAACTCACCAGTCCAGGTTCCTGATGTCAGTTTGTAGGGCTCCCCTGGGACTCTCAGGGCAGCACAAGTATGAGGTGGGGGCAGCTCCTGTCTGGGACTTATCCTTCGATGTTCCGATTTTTTGCACTCAGCTGCCCGCTCAGGGCCACAGGACTCGGAGCGCAAACATCGGCTCTTTTCCCTGGGAAAGAAAACTCACCAGTCCAGGTTCCTGATGTCAGTTTGTAGGGCTCCCCTGGGACTCTCAGGGCAGCACAAGTATGAGGTGGGGGCAGCTCCTGTCTGGGACTTATCCTTCGATGTTCCGATTTTTTGCACTCAGCTGCCCGCTCAGGGCCACAGGACTCGGAGCGCAAACATCGGCTCTTTTCCCTGGGAAAGAAAACTCACCAGTCCAGGTTCCTGATGTCAGTTTGTAGGGCTCTCCTGGGACTCTCAGGGCAGCACAAGTATGAGGTGGGGGCAGCTCCTGTCTGGGACTTATCCTTCGATGTTCCGATTTTTTGCAGTCAGCTGCCCGCTCAGGGCCACAGGACTCGGAGTGCAAACATCGGCTCTTTTCCCTGGGAAAGAAAACTCACCAGTCCAGGTTCCTGATGTCAGTTTGTAGGGCTCCCCTGGGACTCTCAGGGCAGCACAAGTATGAGGTGGGGGCAGCTCCTGTCTGGGACTTATCCTTCGATGTTCCGATTTTTTGCACTCAGCTGCCTGCTCAGGGCCACAGGACTCGGAGCGCAAACATCGGCTCTTTTCCCTGGGAAAGAAAACTCACCAGTCCAGGTTCCTGATGTCAGTTTGTAGGGCTCCCCTGGGACTCTCAGGGCAGCACAAGTATGAGGTGGGGGCAGCTCCTGTCTGGGACTTATCCTTCGATGTTCGGATTTTTTGCACTCAGCTGCCTGCTCAGGGCCACAGGACTCGGAGCGCAAACATCGGCTCTTTTCCCTGGGAAAGAAAACTCACCAGTCCAGGTTCCTGATGTCAGTTTGTAGGGCTCTCCTGGGACTCTCAGGGCAGCACAAGTATGAGGTGGGGGCAGCTCCTGTCTGGGACTTATCCTTCGATGTTCCGATTTTTTGCACTCAGCTGCCTGCTCAGGGCCACAGGACTCGGAGCGCAAACATCGGCTCTTTTCCCTGGGAAAGAAAACTCACCAGTCCAGGTTCCTGATGTCAGTTTGTAGGGCTCTCCTGGGACTCTCAGGGCAGCACAAGTATGAGGTGGGGGCAGCTCCTGTCTGGGACTTATCCTTCGATGTTCCGATTTTTTGCACTCAGCTGCCCGCTCAGGGCCACAGGACTCGGAGCGCAAACATCGGCTCTTTTCCCTGGGAAAGAAAACTCACCAGTCCAGGTTCCTGATGTCAGTTTGTAGGGCTCCCCTGGGACTCTCAGGGCAGCACAAGTATGAGGTGGGGGCAGCTCCTGTCTGGGACTTATCCCTCGATGTTCCGATTTTTTGCAGTCAGCTGCCCGCTCAGGGCCACAGGACTCTGAGCGCAAACATCGGCTCTTTTCCCTGGGAAAGAAAACTCACCAGTCCAGGTTCCTGATGTCAGTTTGTAGGGCTCCCCTGGGACTCTCAGGGCAGCACAAGTATGAGGTGGGGGCAGCTCCTGTCTGGGACTTAACCTTCGACGTTCGGATTTTTTCCAGTCAGCTGCCCGCTCAGGGCCACAGGACTCGGAGCGCAAACATCGGCTCTTTTCCCTGGGAAAGAAAACTCACCAGTCCAGGTTCCTGATGTCAGTTTGTAGGGCTCTCCTGGGACTCTCAGGGCAGCACAAGTATGAGGTGGGGGCAGCTCCTGTCTGGGACTTATCCTTCGATGTTCGGATTTTTTGCAGTCAGCTGCCCGCTCAGGGCCACAGGACTCGGAGTGCAAACATCGGCTCTTTTCCCTGGGAAAGAAAACTCACCAGTCCAGGTTCCTGATGTCAGTTTGTAGGGCTCCCCTGGGACTCTCAGGGCAGCACAAGTATGAGGTGGGGGCAGCTCCTGTCTGGGACTTATCCCTCGATGTTCCGATTTTTTGCAGTCAGCTGCCCGCTCAGGGCCACAGCACTCGGAGCGCAAACATCGGCTCTTTTCCCTGGGAAAGAAAACTCACCAGTCCAGGTTCCTGATGTCAGTTTGTAGGGCTCCCCTGGGACTCTCAGAGCAGCACAAGTATGAGATGGGGGCAGCTCCTGTCTGGGACTTATCCTTCGATGTTCCGATTTTTTGCACTCAGCTGCCCGCTCAGGGCCACAGGACTCGGAGCGCAAACATCGGCTCTTTTCACTGGGAAATAAAACTCACCAGTCCAGGTTCCTGATGTCAGTTTGTAGGGCTCCCCTGGGACTCTCAGGGCAGCACAAGTATGAGGTGGGGGCAGCTCCTGTCTGGGACTTATCCCTCGATGTTCCGATTTTTTGCACTCAGCTGCCCGCTCAGGGCCACAGGACTCGGAGCGCAAACATCGGCTCTTTTCCCTGGGAAAGAAAACTCACCAGTCCAGGTTCCTGATGTCAGTTTGTAGGGCTCCCCTGGGACTCTCTGGGCAGCACAAGTATGAGGTGGGGGCAGCTCCTGTCTGGGACTTATCCTTCGATGTTCCGATTTTTTGCACTCAGCTGCCCGCTCAGGGCCACAGGACTCTGAACGCAAACATCGGCTCTTTTTCCTGGGAAAGAAAACTCACCAGTCCAGGTTCCTGATGTCAGTTTGTAGGGCTCCCCTGGGACTCTCAGGGCAGCACAAGTATGAGGTGGGGGCAGCTCCTGTCTGGGACTTATCCTTCGATGTTCCGATTTTTTGCACTCAGCTGCCCGCTCAGGGCCACAGGACTCGGAGCGCAAACATCGGCTCTTTTCCCTGGGAAAGAAAACTCACCAGTCCAGGTTCCTGATGTCAGTTTGTAGGGCTCCCCTGGGACTCTCAGGGCAGCACAAGTATGAGGTGGGGGCAGCTCCTGTCTGGGACTTATCCTTCGATGTTCCGATTTTTTGCAGTCAGCTGCCCGATCAGGGCCACAGCACTCGGAGCGCAAACATCGGCTCTTTTCCCTGGGAAAGAAAACTCACCAGTCCAGGTTCCTGATGTCAGTTTGTAGGGCTCTCCTGGGACTCTCAGGGCAGCACAAGTATGAGGTGGGGGCAGCTCCTGTCTGGGACTTATCCTTCGATGTTCCGATTTTTTGCAGTCAGCTGCCCGCTCAGGGCCACAGGACTCGGAGTGCAAACATCGGCTCTTTTCCCTGGGAAAGAAAACTCACCAGTCCAGGTTCCTGATGTCAGTTTGTAGGGCTCCCCTGGGACTCTCAGGGCAGCACAAGTATGAGGTGGGGGCAGCTCCTGTCTGGGACTTATCCCTCGATGTTCCGATTTTTTGCACTCAGCTGCCCGCTCAGGGCCACAGGACTGGGAGCGCAAACATCGGCTCTTTTCCCTGGGAAAGAAAACTCACCAGTCCAGGTTCCTGATGTCAGTTTGCAGGGCTCCCCTGGGACTCTCAGAGCAGCACAAGTATGAGATGGGGGCAGCTCCTGTCTGGGACTTATCCTTCGACGTTCGGATTTTTTCCAGTCAGCTGCCCGCTCAGGGCCACAGGACTCGGAGCGCAAACATCGGCTCTTTTCCCTGGGAAAGAAAACTCACCAGTCCAGGTTCCTGATGTCAGTTTGTAGGGCTCCCCTGGGACTCTCAGAGCAGCACAAGCATGAGGTGGGGGCAGCTCCTGTCTGGGACTTATCCTTCGATGTTCCGATTTTTTGCATCAGCTGCCCGCTCAGGGCCACAGCACTCGGAGCGCAAACATCGGCTCTTTTCCCTGGGAAAGAAAACTCACCAGTCCAGGTTCCTGATGTCAGTCTGTAGGGCTCTTTTTGGACTCTCAGGGCAGCACAAGTAAGAGGTGGGGGCAGCTCCTGTCTGGGACTTATCCTTCGATGTTCCGATTTTTTGCACTCAGCTGCCCACTCAGGGCCACAGGACTCGGGGCGCAAACATCGGCTCTTTTCCCTGGGAAAGAAAACTCGCCAGTCCAGGTTCCTGATGTCAGTTTGTAGGGCTCCCCTGGGACTCTCAGGGCAGCACAAGTATGAGGTGGGGGCAGCTCCTGTCTGGGACTTATCCTTCGATGTTCCGATTTTTTGCAGTCAGCTGCGTGCTCAGGGCCACAGGACTCGGGGCGCAAACATCGGCTCTTTTCCCTGGGAAAAAAAACTCACCAGTCCAGGTTCCTGATGTCAGTTTGTAGGGCTCTCCTGGGACTGTCAGTGCAGCACAAGTATGAGGTGGGGGCAGCTCCTGTCTGGGACGTATCCTTCGATGTTCCGATTTTTTGCAGTCAGCTGCCCGCTCAGGGCCACAGGACTCGGAGCGCAAACATCGGCTCTTTTCCCTGGGAAAGAAAACTCACCAGTCCAGGTTCCTGATGTCAGTTTGTAGGGCTCCCGTGGGACTCTCAGGGCAGCACAAGTATGAGGTGGGGGCAGCTCCTGACTGGGACTTATCCTTCGATGTTCGGATTTTTTGCACTCAGCTGCCCGCTCAGGGCCACAGGACTCGGAGCGCAAACATCGGCTCTTTTCCCTGGGAAAGAAAACTCACCAGTCCAGGTTCCTGATGTCAGTTTGTAGGGCTCTTTTTGGACTCTCAGGGCAGCACAAGTATGAGGTGGGGGCAGCTCCTGTCTGGGACTTATCCTTCGATGTTCCGATTTTTTGCAGTCAGCTGCCCGCTCAGGGCCACAGGACTCGGAGCGCAAACATCGGCTCTTTTCCCTGGGAAAGAAAACTCACCAGTCCAGGTTCCTGATGTCAGTTTGTAGGGCTCCCCTAGGACTCTCAGGGCAGCACAAGTATGAGGTGGGGGCAGCTCCTGTCTGGGACTTATTCTTCGATGTTCGCATTTTTTGCAGTCAGCTGCCCGCTCAGGGCCACAGGACTCGGAGCGCAAACATCGGCTCTTTTCCCTGGGAAAGAAAACTCACCAGTCCAGGTTCCTGATGTCAGTTTGTAGGGTTCTTTTTGGACTGTCAGGGCAGCACAAGTATGAGGTGGGGGCAGCTCCTGTCTGGGACTTATCCTTCGATGTTCCGATTTTTTGCAGTCAGCTGCCCGCTCAGGGCCACAGGACTCGGGGCGCAAACATCGGCTCTTTTCCCTGGGAAAAAAAACTCACCAGTCCAGGTTCCTGATGTCAGTTTGTAGGGCTCTCCTGGGACTCTCAGTGCAGCACAAGTATGAGGTGGGGGCAGCTCCTGTCTGGGACTTATCCTTCGATGTTCCGATTTTTTGCACTCAGCTGCCCGCTCAGGGCCACAGGACTCGGAGCGCAAACATTGGCTCTTTTCCCTGGGAAAGAAAACTCACCAGTCCAGGTTCCTGATGTCAGTTTGTAGGGCTCCCCTGGGACTCTCAGGGCAGCACAAGTATGAGGTGGGGGCAGCTCCTGTCTGGGACTTATCCTTCGATGTTCCGATTTTTTGCACTCAGCTGCCCGCTCAGGCCCACAGGACTCGGAGCGCAAACATCGGCTCTTTTCCCTGGGAAAGAAAACTCACCAGTCCAGGTTCCTGATGTCAGTTTGTAGGGCTCCCCTGGGACTCTCAGGGCAGCACAAGTATGAGGTGGGGGCAGCTCCTGTCTGGGACTTATCCTTCGATGTTCCGATTTTTTGCAGTCAGCTGCCCGCTCAGGGCCACAGGACTCGGAGCGCAAACATCGGCTCTTTTCCCTGGGAAAGAAAACTCACCAGTCCAGGTTCCTGATGTCAGTTTGTAGGGCTCCCCTAGGACTCTCAGGGCAGCACAAGTATGAGGTGGGGGCAGCTCCTGTCTGGGACTTATCCTTCGATGTTCGCATTTTTTGCAGTCAGCTGCCCGCTCAGGGCCAAAGGACTCGGAGCGCAAACATCGGCTCTTTTCCCTGGGAAAGAAAACTCACCAGTCCAGGTTCCTGATGTCAGTTTGTAGGGTTCTTTTTGGACTGTCAGGGCAGCACAAGTATGAGGTGGGGGCAGCTCCTGTCTGGGACTTATCCTTCGATGTTCCGATTTTTTGCACTCAGCTGCCCACTCAGGGCCACAGGACTCGGGGTGCAAACATCGGCTCTTTTCCCTGGGAAAGAAAACTCACCTATCCAGGTTCCTGATGTCAGTTTTTAGGGCTCTTTTTGGACTCTCAGGGCAGCACAAGTATGAGGTGGGGGCAGCTCCTGTCTGGGACTTATCCTTCGATGTTCGGATTTTTTGCAGTCAGCTGCCTGCTCAGGGCCACAGGACTCGGGGCGCAAACATCGGCTCTTAACCCTGGGAAAAAAAACTCACCAGTCCAGGTTCCTGATGTCAGTTTGTAGGGCTCTTTTTGGACTGTCAGGGCAGCACAAGTATGAGGTGGGGGCAGCTCCTGTCTGGGACTTATCCTTCGATGTTCGGATTTTTTGCAGTCAGCTGCCCGCTCAGGGCCACAGGACTCTGAGCGCAAACATCGGCTCTTTTCCCTGGGAAAGAAAACTCACCAGTCCAGGTTCCTGATGTCAGTTTGTAGGGCTCCCCTGGGACTCTCAGGGCAGCACAAGTATGAGGTGGGGGCAGCTCCTGTCTGGGACTTATCCTCGATGTTCCGATTTTTTGCACTCAGCTGCCCGCTCAGGGCCACAGGACTCGGAGCGCAAACATCGGCTCTTTTCCCTGGGAAAGAAAACTCACCAGTCCAGGTTCCTGATGTCAGTTTGTAGGGCTCTCCTGGGACTCTCAGGGCAGCACAAGTATGAGGTGGGGGCAGCTCCTGTCTGGGACTTATCCTTCGATGTTCCGATTTTTTGCACTCAGCTGCCCGCTCAGGGCCACAGGACTCGGAGTGCAAACATCGGCTCTTTTCCCTGGGAAAGAAAACTCACCAGTCCAGGTTCCTGATGTCAGTTTGTAGGGCTCCCCTGGGACTCTCAGGGCAGCACAAGTATGAGGTGGGGGCAGCTCCTGTCTGGGACTTATCCCTCGATGTTCCGATTTTTTGCAGTCAGCTGCCCGCTCAGGGCCACAGCACTCGGAGCGCAAACATCGGCTCTTTTCCCTGGGAAAGAAAACTCACCAGTCCAGGTTCCTGATGTCAGTTTGTAGGGCTCCCCTGGGACTCTCAGGGCAGCACAAGTATGAGGTGGGGGCAGCTCCTGTCTGGGACTTATCCTTCGATGTTCCGATTTTTTGCACTCAGCTGCCCGCTCAGGGCCACAGGACTCTGAACGCAAACATCGGCTCTTTTTCCTGGGAAAGAAAACTCACCAGTCCAGGTTCCTGATGTCAGTTTGTAGGGCTCCCCTGGGACTCTCAGGGCAGCACAAGTATGAGGTGGGGGCAGCTCCTGTCTGGGACTTATCCTTCGATGTTCCGATTTTTTGCACTCAGCTGCCCGCTCAGGGCCACAGGACTCGGAGCGCAAACATCGGCTCTTTTCCCTGGGAAAGAAAACTCACCAGTCCAGGTTCCTGATGTCAGTTTGTAGGGCTCTCCTGGGACTCTCAGGGCAGCACAAGTATGAGGTGGGGGCAGCTCCTGTCTGGGACTTATCCTTCGATGTTCCGATTTTTTGCACTCAGCTGCCCGCTCAGGGCCACAGGACTCGGAGTGCAAACATCGGCTCTTTTCCCTGGGAAAGAAAACTCACCAGTCCAGGTTCCTGATGTCAGTTTGTAGGGCTCCCCTGGGACTCTCAGGGCAGCACAAGTATGAGGTGGGGGCAGCTCCTGTCTGGGACTTATCCCTCGATGTTCCGATTTTTTGCAGTCAGCTGCCCGCTCAGGGCCACAGCACTCGGAGCGCAAACATCGGCTCTTTTCCCTGGGAAAGAAAACTCACCAGTCCAGGTTCCTGATGTCAGTTTGTAGGGCTCCCCTGGGACTCTCAGGGCAGCACAAGTATGAGGTGGGGGCAGCTCCTGTCTGGGACTTATCCTTCGATGTTCCGATTTTTTGCACTCAGCTGCCCGCTCAGGGCCACAGGACTCTGAACGCAAACATCGGCTCTTTTTCCTGGGAAAGAAAACTCACCAGTCCAGGTTCCTGATGTCAGTTTGTAGGGCTCCCCTGGGACTCTCAGGGCAGCACAAGTATGAGGTGGGGGCAGCTCCTGTCTGGGACTTATCCTTCGATGTTCCGATTTTTTGCACTCAGCTGCCCGCTCAGGGCCACAGGACTCGGAGCGCAAACATCGGCTCTTTTCCCTGGGAAAGAAAACTCACCAGTCCAGGTTCCTGATGTCAGTTTGTAGGGCTCCCCTGGGACTCTCAGGGCAGCACAAGTATGAGGTGGGGGCAGCTCCTGTCTGGGACTTATCCTTCGATGTTCCGATTTTTTGCACTCAGCTGCCCGCTCAGGGCCACAGCACTCGGAGCGCAAACATCGGCTCTTTTCCCTGGGAAAGAAAACTCACCAGTCCAGGTTCCTGATGTCAGTTTGTAGGGCTCTCCTGGGACTCTCAGGGCAGCACAAGTATGAGGTGGGGGCAGCTCCTGTCTGGGACTTATCCTTCGATGTTCCGATTTTTTGCAGTCAGCTGCCCGCTCAGGGCCACAGGACTCGGAGTGCAAACATCGGCTCTTTTCCCTGGGAAAGAAAACTCACCAGTCCAGGTTCCTGATGTCAGTTTGTAGGGCTCCCCTGGGACTCTCAGGGCAGCACAAGTATGAGGTGGGGGCAGCTCCTGTCTGGGACTTATCCCTCGATGTTCCGATTTTTTGCACTCAGCTGCCCGCTCAGGGCCACAGGACTGGGAGCGCAAACATCGGCTCTTTTCCCTGGGAAAGAAAACTCACCAGTCCAGGTTCCTGATGTCAGTTTGCAGGGCTCCCCTGGGACTCTCAGAGCAGCACAAGTATGAGATGGGGGCAGCTCCTGTCTGGGACTTATCCTTCGACGTTCGGATTTTTTCCAGTCAGCTGCCCGCTCAGGGCCACAGGACTCGGAGCGCAAACATCGGCTCTTTTCCCTGGGAAAGAAAACTCACCAGTCCAGGTTCCTGATGTCAGTTTGTAGGGCTCCCCTGGGACTCTCAGAGCAGCACAAGCATGAGGTGGGGGCAGCTCCTGTCTGGGACTTATCCTTCGATGTTCCGATTTTTTGCACTCAGCTGACCGCTCAGGGCCACAGGACTCGGAGCGCAAACATCGGCTCTTATCCCTGGGAAAGAAAACTCACCAGTCCAGGTTCCTGATGTCAGTTTGTAGGGCTCCCCTGGGACTCTCAGGGCAGCACAAGTATGAGGTGGGGGCAGCTCCTGTCTGGGACTTATCCTTCGATGTTCCGATTTTTTGCACTCAGCTGCCCGCTCAGGGCCACAGCACTCGGAGCGCAAACATCGGCTCTTTTCCCTGGGAAAGAAAACTCACCAGTCCAGGTTCCTGATGTCAGTTTGTAGGGCTCCCCTGGGACTCTCAGGGCAGCACAAGTATGAGGTGGGGGCAGCTCCTGTCTGGGACTTATCCTTCGATGTTCCGATTTTTTGCACTCAGCTGCCCGCTCAGGGCCACAGGACTCGGAGCGCAAACATCGGCTCTTTTCCCTGGGAAAGAAAACTCACCAGTCCAGGTTCCTGATGTCAGTTTGTAGGGCTCCCCTGGGACTCTCAGGGCAGCACAAGTATGAGGTGGGGGCAGCTCCTGTCTGGGACTTATCCTTCGATGTTCCGATTTTTTGCAGTCAGCTGCCTGCTCAGGGCCACAGCACTCGGAGCGCAAACATCGGCTCTTTTCCCTGGGAAAGAAAACTCACCAGTCCAGGTTCCTGATGTCAGTTTGTAGGGCTCCCCTGGGACTCTCAGGGCAGCACAAGTATGAGGTGGGGGCAGCTCCTGTCTGGGACTTATCCTTCGATGTTCCGATTTTTTGCACTCAGCTGCCTGCTCAGGGCCACAGGACGCGGAGCGCAAACATCGGCTCTTTTCCCTGGGAAAGAAAACTCACCAGTCCAGGTTCCTGATGTCAGTTTGTAGGGCTCCCCTGGGACTCTCAGGGCAGCACAAGTATGAGGTGGGGGCAGCTCCTGTCTGGGACTTATCCTTCGATGTTCCGATTTTTTGCAGTCAGCTGCCCGCTCAGGGCCACAGGACTCGGAGCGCAAACATCGGCTCTTTTCCCTGGGAAAGAAAACTCACCAGTCCAGGTTCCTGATGTCAGTTTGTAGGGCTCCCCTGGGACTCTCAGGGCAGCACAAGTATGAGGTGGGGGCAGCTCCTGTCTGGGACTTATCCCTCGATGTTCCGATTTTTTGCACTCAGCTGCCCGCTCAGGGCCACAGGACTCGGAGCGCAAACATCGGCTCTTTTCCCTGGGAAAGAAAACTCACCAGTCCAGGTTCCTGATGTCAGTTTGTAGGGCTCCCCTGGGACTGTCAGGGCAGCACAAGTATGAGGTGGGGGCAGCTCCTGTCTGGGACTTATCCTTCGATGTTCCGATTTTTTGCAGTCAGCTGCCCGCTCAGGGCCACAGGACTCTGAACGCAAACATCGGCTCTTATCCCTGGGAAAGAAAACTCACCAGTCCAGGTTCCTGATGTCAGTTTGTAGGGCTCCCCTGGGACTCTCAGGGCAGCACAAGTATGAGGTGGGGGCAGCTCCTGTCTGGGACTTATCCCTCGATGTTCCGATTTTTTGCACTCAGCTGCCCGCTCAGGGCCACAGGACTCGGAGCGCAAACATCGGCTCTTTTCCCTGGGAAAGAAAACTCACCAGTCCAGGTTCCTGATGTCAGTTTGTAGGGCTCCCCTGGGACTCTCAGGGCAGCACAAGTATGAGGTGGGGGCAGCTCCTGTCTGGGACTTATCCTTCGATGTTCCGATTTTTTGCAGTCAGCTGCCCGCTCAGGGCCACAGGACTCTGAACGCAAACATCGGCTCTTTTCCTGGGAAAGAAAACTCACCAGTCCAGGTTCCTGATGTCAGTTTGTAGGGCTCCCCTGGGACTCTCAGGGCAGCACAAGTATGAGGTGGGGGCAGCTCCTGTCTGGGACTTATCCTTCGATGTTCCGATTTTTTGCACTCAGCTGCCCGCTCAGGGCCACAGGACTCGGAGCGCAAACATCGGCTCTTTTCCCTGGGAAAGAAAACTCACCAGTCCAGGTTCCTGATGTCAGTTTGTAGGGCTCTTTTTGGACTCTCAGGGCAGCACAAGTATGAGGTGGGGGCAGCTCCTGTCTGGGACTTATCCTTCGATGTTCCGATTTTTTGCACTCAGCTGCCCGCTCAGGGCCACAGCACTCGGAGCGCAAACATCGGCTCTTTTCCCTGGGAAAGAAAACTCACCAGTCCAGGTTCCTGATGTCAGTTTGTAGGGCTCCCCTGGGACTCTCAGGGCAGCACAAGTATGAGGTGGGGGCAGCTCCTGTCTGGGACTTATCCTTCGATGTTCCGATTTTTTGCACTCAGCTGCCCGCTCAGGGCCACAGGACTCGGAGCGCAAACATCGGCTCTTTTCCCTGGGAAAGAAAACTCACCAGTCCAGGTTCCTGATGTCAGTTTGTAGGGCTCTCCTGGGACTCTCAGGGCAGCACAAGTATGAGGTGGGGGCAGCTCCTGTCTGGGACTTATCCTTCGATGTTCCGATTTTTTGCAGTCAGCTGCCCGCTCAGGGCCACACGACTCGGAGTGCAAACATCGGCTCTTTTCCCTGGGAAAGAAAACTCACCAGTCCAGGTTCCTGATGTCAGTTTGTAGGGCTCCCCTGGGACTCTCAGGGCAGCACAAGTATGAGGTGGGGGCAGCTCCTGTCTGGGACTTATCCCTCGATGTTCCGATTTTTTGCACTCAGCTGCCCGCTCAGGGCCACAGGACTCTGAGCGCAAACATCGGCTCTTTTCCCTGGGAAAGAAAACTCACCAGTCCAGGTTCCTGATGTCAGTTTGTAGGGCTCCCCTGGGACTCTCAGGGCAGCACAAGTATGAGGTGGGGGCAGCTCCTGTCTGGGACTTATCCTTCGACGTTCGGATTTTTTCCAGTCAGCTGCCCGCTCAGGGCCACAGGACTCGGAGCGCAAACATCGGCTCTTTTCACTGGGAAATAAAACTCACCAGTCCAGGTTCCTGATGTCAGTTTGTAGGGCTCCCCTGGGACTCTCAGAGCAGCACAAGCATGAGGTGGGGGCAGCTCCTGTCTGGGACTTATCCTTCGATGTTCCGATTTTTTGCACTCAGCTGACCGCTCAGGGCCACAGGACTCGGAGCGCAAACATCGGCTCTTTTCCCTGGGAAAGAAAACTCACCAGTCCAGGTTCCTGATGTCAGTTTGTAGGGCTCCCCTGGGACTCTCAGGGCAGCACAAGTATGAGGTGGGGGCAGCTCCTGTCTGGGACTTATCCTTCGATGTTCCGATTTTTTGCACTCAGCTGCCCGCTCAGGGCCACAGGACTCGGAGCGCAAACATCGGCTCTTTTCCCTGGGAAAGAAAACTCACCAGTCCAGGTTCCTGATGTCAGTTTGTAGGGCTCCCCTGGGACTCTCAGGGCAGCACAAGTATGAGGTGGGGGCAGCTCCTGTCTGGGACTTATCCTTCGATGTTCCGATTTTTTGCACTCAGCTGCCCGCTCAGGGCCACAGGACTCGGAGCGCAAACATCGGCTCTTTTCCCTGGGAAAGAAAACTCACCAGTCCAGGTTCCTGATGTCAGTTTGTAGGGCTCTCCTGGGACTCTCAGGGCAGCACAAGTATGAGGTGGGGGCAGCTCCTGTCTGGGACTTATCCTTCGATGTTCCGATTTTTTGCAGTCAGCTGCCCGCTCAGGGCCACAGGACTCGGAGTGCAAACATCGGCTCTTTTCCCTGGGAAAGAAAACTCACCAGTCCAGGTTCCTGATGTCAGTTTGTAGGGCTCCCCTGGGACTCTCAGGGCAGCACAAGTATGAGGTGGGGGCAGCTCCTGTCTGGGACTTATCCTTCGATGTTCCGATTTTTTGCACTCAGCTGCCTGCTCAGGGCCACAGGACTCGGAGCGCAAACATCGGCTCTTTTCCCTGGGAAAGAAAACTCACCAGTCCAGGTTCCTGATGTCAGTTTGTAGGGCTCCCCTGGGACTCTCAGGGCAGCACAAGTATGAGGTGGGGGCAGCTCCTGTCTGGGACTTATCCTTCGATGTTCGGATTTTTTGCACTCAGCTGCCTGCTCAGGGCCACAGGACTCGGAGCGCAAACATCGGCTCTTTTCCCTGGGAAAGAAAACTCACCAGTCCAGGTTCCTGATGTCAGTTTGTAGGGCTCTCCTGGGACTCTCAGGGCAGCACAAGTATGAGGTGGGGGCAGCTCCTGTCTGGGACTTATCCTTCGATGTTCCGATTTTTTGCACTCAGCTGCCTGCTCAGGGCCACAGGACTCGGAGCGCAAACATCGGCTCTTTTCCCTGGGAAAGAAAACTCACCAGTCCAGGTTCCTGATGTCAGTTTGTAGGGCTCTCCTGGGACTCTCAGGGCAGCACAAGTATGAGGTGGGGGCAGCTCCTGTCTGGGACTTATCCTTCGATGTTCCGATTTTTTGCACTCAGCTGCCCGCTCAGGGCCACAGGACTCGGAGCGCAAACATCGGCTCTTTTCCCTGGGAAAGAAAACTCACCAGTCCAGGTTCCTGATGTCAGTTTGTAGGGCTCCCCTGGGACTCTCAGGGCAGCACAAGTATGAGGTGGGGGCAGCTCCTGTCTGGGACTTATCCCTCGATGTTCCGATTTTTTGCAGTCAGCTGCCCGCTCAGGGCCACAGGACTCTGAGCGCAAACATCGGCTCTTTTCCCTGGGAAAGAAAACTCACCAGTCCAGGTTCCTGATGTCAGTTTGTAGGGCTCCCCTGGGACTCTCAGGGCAGCACAAGTATGAGGTGGGGGCAGCTCCTGTCTGGGACTTAACCTTCGACGTTCGGATTTTTTCCAGTCAGCTGCCCGCTCAGGGCCACAGGACTCGGAGCGCAAACATCGGCTCTTTTCCCTGGGAAAGAAAACTCACCAGTCCAGGTTCCTGATGTCAGTTTGTAGGGCTCTCCTGGGACTCTCAGGGCAGCACAAGTATGAGGTGGGGGCAGCTCCTGTCTGGGACTTATCCTTCGATGTTCGGATTTTTTGCAGTCAGCTGCCCGCTCAGGGCCACAGCACTCGGAGTGCAAACATCGGCTCTTTTCCCTGGGAAAGAAAACTCACCAGTCCAGGTTCCTGATGTCAGTTTGTAGGGCTCCCCTGGGACTCTCAGGGCAGCACAAGTATGAGGTGGGGGCAGCTCCTGTCTGGGACTTATCCCTCGATGTTCCGATTTTTTGCAGTCAGCTGCCCGCTCAGGGCCACAGCACTCGGAGCGCAAACATCGGCTCTTTTCCCTGGGAAAGAAAACTCACCAGTCCAGGTTCCTGATGTCAGTTTGTAGGGCTCCCCTGGGACTCTCAGAGCAGCACAAGTATGAGATGGGGGCAGCTCCTGTCTGGGACTTATCCTTCGATGTTCCGATTTTTTGCACTCAGCTGCCCGCTCAGGGCCACAGGACTCGGAGCGCAAACATCGGCTCTTAACCCTGGGAAATAAAACTCACCAGTCCAGGTTCCTGATGTCAGTTTGTAGGGCTCCCCTGGGACTCTCAGGGCAGCACAAGTATGAGGTGGGGGCAGCTCCTGTCTGGGACTTATCCCTCGATGTTCCGATTTTTTGCACTCAGCTGCCCGCTCAGGGCCACAGGACTCGGAGCGCAAACATCGGCTCTTTTCCCTGGGAAAGAAAACTCACCAGTCCAGGTTCCTGATGTCAGTTTGTAGGGCTCCCCTGGGACTCTCTGGGCAGCACAAGTATGAGGTGGGGGCAGCTCCTGTCTGGGACTTATCCTTCGATGTTCCGATTTTTTGCACTCAGCTGCCCGCTCAGGGCCACAGGACTCTGAACGCAAACATCGGCTCTTTTTCCTGGGAAAGAAAACTCACCAGTCCAGGTTCCTGATGTCAGTTTGTAGGGCTCCCCTGGGACTCTCAGGGCAGCACAAGTATGAGGTGGGGGCAGCTCCTGTCTGGGACTTATCCTTCGATGTTCCGATTTTTTGCACTCAGCTGCCCGCTCAGGGCCACAGGACTCGGAGCGCAAACATCGGCTCTTTTCCCTGGGAAAGAAAACTCACCAGTCCAGGTTCCTGATGTCAGTTTGTAGGGCTCCCCTGGGACTCTCAGGGCAGCACAAGTATGAGGTGGGGGCAGCTCCTGTCTGGGACTTATCCTTCGATGTTCCGATTTTTTGCAGTCAGCTGCCCGATCAGGGCCACAGCACTCGGAGCGCAAACATCGGCTCTTTTCCCTGGGAAAGAAAACTCACCAGTCCAGGTTCCTGATGTCAGTTTGTAGGGCTCTCCTGGGACTCTCAGGGCAGCACAAGTATGAGGTGGGGGCAGCTCCTGTCTGGGACTTATCCTTCGATGTTCCGATTTTTTGCAGTCAGCTGCCCGCTCAGGGCCACAGGACTCGGAGTGCAAACATCGGCTCTTTTCCCTGGGAAAGAAAACTCACCAGTCCAGGTTCCTGATGTCAGTTTGTAGGGCTCCCCTGGGACTCTCAGGGCAGCACAAGTATGAGGTGGGGGCAGCTCCTGTCTGGGACTTATCCCTCGATGTTCCGATTTTTTGCACTCAGCTGCCCGCTCAGGGCCACAGGACTCGGAGCGCAAACATCGGCTCTTTTCCCTGGGAAAGAAAACTCACCAGTCCAGGTTCCTGATGTCAGTTTGCAGGGCTCCCCTGGGACTCTCAGAGCAGCACAAGTATGAGATGGGGGCAGCTCCTGTCTGGGACTTATCCTTCGACGTTCGGATTTTTTCCAGTCAGCTGCCCGCTCAGGGCCACAGGACTCGGAGCGCAAACATCGGCTCTTTTCCCTGGGAAAGAAAACTCACCAGTCCAGGTTCCTGATGTCAGTTTGTAGGGCTCCCCTGGGACTCTCAGAGCAGCACAAGCATGAGGTGGGGGCAGCTCCTGTCTGGGACTTATCCTTCGATGTTCCGATTTTTTGCATCAGCTGCCCGCTCAGGGCCACAGCACTCGGAGCGCAAACATCGGCTCTTTTCCCTGGGAAAGAAAACTCACCAGTCCAGGTTCCTGATGTCAGTCTGTAGGGCTCTTTTTGGACTCTCAGGGCAGCACAAGTAAGAGGTGGGGGCAGCTCCTGTCTGGGACTTATCCTTCGATGTTCCGATTTTTTGCACTCAGCTGCCCACTCAGGGCCACAGGACTCGGGGCGCAAACATCGGCTCTTTTCCCTGGGAAAGAAAACTCGCCAGTCCAGGTTCCTGATGTCAGTTTGTAGGGCTCCCCTGGGACTCTCAGGGCAGCACAAGTATGAGGTGGGGGCAGCTCCTGTCTGGGACTTATCCTTCGATGTTCCGATTTTTTGCAGTCAGCTGCGTGCTCAGGGCCACAGGACTCGGGGCGCAAACATCGGCTCTTTTCCCTGGGAAAAAAAACTCACCAGTCCAGGTTCCTGATGTCAGTTTGTAGGGCTCTCCTGGGACTGTCAGTGCAGCACAAGTATGAGGTGGGGGCAGCTCCTGTCTGGGACGTATCCTTCGATGTTCCGATTTTTTGCAGTCAGCTGCCCGCTCAGGGCCACAGGACTCGGAGCGCAAACATCGGCTCTTTTCCCTGGGAAAGAAAACTCACCAGTCCAGGTTCCTGATGTCAGTTTGTAGGGCTCCCGTGGGACTCTCAGGGCAGCACAAGTATGAGGTGGGGGCAGCTCCTGACTGGGACTTATCCTTCGATGTTCGGATTTTTTGCACTCAGCTGCCCGCTCAGGGCCACAGGACTCGGAGCGCAAACATCGGCTCTTTTCCCTGGGAAAGAAAACTCACCAGTCCAGGTTCCTGATGTCAGTTTGTAGGGCTCTTTTTGGACTCTCAGGGCAGCACAAGTATGAGGTGGGGGCAGCTCCTGTCTGGGACTTATCCTTCGATGTTCCGATTTTTTGCAGTCAGCTGCCCGCTCAGGGCCACAGGACTCGGAGCGCAAACATCGGCTCTTTTCCCTGGGAAAGAAAACTCACCAGTCCAGGTTCCTGATGTCAGTTTGTAGGGCTCCCCTAGGACTCTCAGGGCAGCACAAGTATGAGGTGGGGGCAGCTCCTGTCTGGGACTTATTCTTCGATGTTCGCATTTTTTGCAGTCAGCTGCCCGCTCAGGGCCAAAGGACTCGGAGCGCAAACATCGGCTCTTTTCCCTGGGAAAGAAAACTCACCAGTCCAGGTTCCTGATGTCAGTTTGTAGGGTTCTTTTTGGACTGTCAGGGCAGCACAAGTATGAGGTGGGGGCAGCTCCTGTCTGGGACTTATCCTTCGATGTTCCGATTTTTTGCAGTCAGCTGCCCGCTCAGGGCCACAGGACTCGGGGCGCAAACATCGGCTCTTTTCCCTGGGAAAAAAAACTCACCAGTCCAGGTTCCTGATGTCAGTTTGTAGGGCTCTCCTGGGACTCTCAGTGCAGCACAAGTATGAGGTGGGGGCAGCTCCTGTCTGGGACTTATCCTTCGATGTTCCGATTTTTTGCACTCAGCTGCCCGCTCAGGGCCACAGGACTCGGAGCGCAAACATTGGCTCTTTTCCCTGGGAAAGAAAACTCACCAGTCCAGGTTCCTGATGTCAGTTTGTAGGGCTCCCCTGGGACTCTCAGGGCAGCACAAGTATGAGGTGGGGGCAGCTCCTGTCTGGGACTTATCCTTCGATGTTCCGATTTTTTGCACTCAGCTGCCCGCTCAGGCCCACAGGACTCGGAGCGCAAACATCGGCTCTTTTCCCTGGGAAAGAAAACTCACCAGTCCAGGTTCCTGATGTCAGTTTGTAGGGCTCCCCTGGGACTCTCAGGGCAGCACAAGTATGAGGTGGGGGCAGCTCCTGTCTGGGACTTATCCTTCGATGTTCCGATTTTTTGCAGTCAGCTGCCCGCTCAGGGCCACAGGACTCGGAGCGCAAACATCGGCTCTTTTCCCTGGGAAAGAAAACTCACCAGTCCAGGTTCCTGATGTCAGTTTGTAGGGCTCCCCTAGGACTCTCAGGGCAGCACAAGTATGAGGTGGGGGCAGCTCCTGTCTGGGACTTATCCTTCGATGTTCGCATTTTTTGCAGTCAGCTGCCCGCTCAGGGCCAAAGGACTCGGAGCGCAAACATCGGCTCTTTTCCCTGGGAAAGAAAACTCACCAGTCCAGGTTCCTGATGTCAGTTTGTAGGGTTCTTTTTGGACTGTCAGGGCAGCACAAGTATGAGGTGGGGGCAGCTCCTGTCTGGGACTTATCCTTCGATGTTCCGATTTTTTGCACTCAGCTGCCCACTCAGGGCCACAGGACTCGGGGTGCAAACATCGGCTCTTTTCCCTGGGAAAGAAAACTCACCTATCCAGGTTCCTGATGTCAGTTTTTAGGGCTCTTTTTGGACTCTCAGGGCAGCACAAGTATGAGGTGGGGGCAGCTCCTGTCTGGGACTTATCCTTCGATGTTCCGATTTTTTGCAGTCAGCTGCCTGCTCAGGGCCACAGGACTCGGGGCGCAAACATCGGCTCTTAACCCTGGGAAAAAAAACTCACCAGTCCAGGTTCCTGATGTCAGTTTGTAGGGCTCTTTTTGGACTGTCAGGGCAGCACAAGTATGAGGTGGGGGCAGCTCCTGTCTGGGACTTATCCTTCGATGTTCGGATTTTTTGCAGTCAGCTGCCCGCTCAGGGCCACAGGACTCGGAGCGCAAACATCGGCTCTTTTCCCTGGGAAAGAAAACTCACCAGTCCAGGTTCCTGATGTCAGTTTGTAGGCCTCTTTTTGGACTCTCAGGGCAGCACAAGTATGAGGTGGGGGCAGCTCCTGTCTGGGACTTATCCCTCGATGTTCCGATTTTTTGCACTCAGCTGCCCGCTCAGGGCCACAGGACTCGGAGCGCAAACATCGGCTCTTTTCCCTGGGAAAGAAAACTCACCAGTCCAGGTTCCTGATGTCAGTTTGTAGGGCTCTTTTTGGACTCTCAGGGCAGCACAAGTATGAGGTGGGGGCAGCTCCTGTCTGGGACTTATCCTTCGATGTTGCGATTTTTTACACTCAGCTGCCCACTCAGGGCCACAGGACTCGGGGCGCAAACATCGGCTCTTTTCCCTGGGAAAGAAAAGTCACCAGTCCAGGTTCCTGATGTCAGTTTGTAGGGCTCCCGTGGGACTGTCAGGGCAGCACAAGTATGAGGTGGGGGCAGCTCCTGTCTGGGACTTATCCTTCGATGTTCCGATTTTTTGCAGTCAGCTGCCTGCTCAGGGCCACAGGACTCGGGGCGCGAACATCGGCTCTTTACCCTGGGAAAAAAAACTCACCAGTCCAGGTTCCTGATGTCAGTTTGTAGGGCTCTCCTGGGACTGTCAGTGCAGCACAAGTATGAGGTGGGGGCAGCTCCTGTCTGGGACGTATCCTTCGATGTTCCGATTTTTTGCACTCAGCTGCCCGCTCAGGGCCACAGGACTCGGAGTGCAAACATCGGCTCTTTTCCCTGGGAAAGAAAACTCACCAGTCCAGGTTCCTGATGTCAGTTTGTAGGGCTCCCCTGGGACTCTCAGGGCAGCACAAGTATGAGGTGGGGGCAGCTCCTGTCTGGGACTTATCCTTCGATGTTCCGATTTTTGCACTCAGCTGCCCGCTCAGGGCCACAGGACTCGGAGTGCAAACATCGGCTCTTTTCCCTGGGAAAGAAAACTCACCAGTCCAGGTTCCTGATGTCAGTTTGTAGGGCTCCCCTGGGACTCTCAGGGCAGCACAAGTATGAGGTGGGGGCAGCTCCTGTCTGGGACTTATCCTTCGATGTTCGGATTTTTTGCAGTCAGCTGCCCGCTCAGGGCCACAGGACTCGGAGCGCAAACATCGGCTCTTTTCCCTGGGAAAGAAAACTCACCAGTCCAGGTTCCTGATGTCAGTTTGTAGGGCTCCCCTGGGACTCTCAGGGCAGCACAAGTATGAGGTGGGGGCAGCTCCTGTCTGGGACTTATCCTTCGATGTTCCGATTTTTTGCAGTCAGCTGCCCGCTCAGGGCCACAGGACTCGGAGCGCAAACATCGGCTCTTTTCCCTGGGAAAGAAAACTCACCAGTCCAGGTTCCTGATGTCAGTTTGTAGGGCTCCCCTAGGACTCTCAGGGCAGCACAAGTATGAGGTGGGGGCAGCTCCTGTCTGGGACTTATCCTTCGATGTTCGCATTTTTTGCAGTCAGCTGCCCGCTCAGGGCCACAGGACTCGGAGCGCAAACATCGGCTCTTTTCCCTGGGAAAGAAAACTCACCAGTCCAGGTTCCTGATGTCAGTTTGTAGGGTTCTTTTTGGACTGTCAGGGCAGCACAAGTATGAGGTGGGGGCAGCTCCTGTCTGGGACTTATCCTTCGATGTTCCGATTTTTTGCACTCAGCTGCCCACTCAGGGCCACAGGACTCGGGGTGCAAACATCGGCTCTTTTCCCTGGGAAAGAAAACTCACCTATCCAGGTTCCTGATGTCAGTTTTTAGGGCTCTTTTTGGACTCTCAGGGCAGCACAAGTATGAGGTGGGGGCAGCTCCTGTCTGGGACTTATCCTTCGATGTTCGCATTTTTTGCAGTCAGCTGCCCGCTCAGGGCCACAGGACTCGGAGCGCAAACATCGGCTCTTTTCCCTGGGAAAGAAAACTCACCAGTCCAGGTTCCTGATGTCAGTTTGTAGGGTTCTTTTTGGACTGTCAGGGCAGCACAAGTATGAGGTGGGGGCAGCTCCTGTCTGGGACTTATCCTTCGATGTTCCGATTTTTTGCACTCAGCTGCCCACTCAGGGCCACAGGACTCGGGGTGCAAACATCGGCTCTTTTCCCTGGGAAAGAAAACTCACCTATCCAGGTTCCTGATGTCAGTTTTTAGGGCTCTTTTTGGACTCTCAGGGCAGCACAAGTATGAGGTGGGGGCAGCTCCTGTCTGGGACTTATCCTTCAATGTTCCGATTTTTTGCAGTCAGCTGCCTGCTCAGGGCCACAGAACTCGGGGCGCAAACATCGGCTCTTAACCCTGGGAAAAAAAACTCACCAGTCCAGGTTCCTGATGTCAGTTTGTAGGGCTCTTTTTGGACTGTCAGGGCAGCACAAGTATGAGGTGGGGGCAGCTCCTGTCTGGGACTTATCCTTCGATGTTCGGATTTTTTGCAGTCAGCTGCCCGCTCAGGGCCACAGGACTCGGAGCGCAAACATCGGCTCTTTTCCCTGGGAAAGAAAACTCACCAGTCCAGGTTCCTGATGTCAGTTTGTAGGCCTCTTTTTGGACTCTCAGGGCAGCACAAGTATGAGGTGGGGGCAGCTCCTGTCTGGGACTTATCCTTCGATGTTCCGATTTTTTGCACTCAGCTGCCCGCTCAGGGCCACAGGACTCGGAGCGCAAACATCGGCTCTTTTCCCTGGGAAAGAAAACTCACCAGTCCAGGTTCCTGATGTCAGTTTGTAGGGCTCCCGTGGGACTGTCAGGGCAGCACAAGTATGAGGTGGGGGCAGCTCCTGTCTGGGACTTATCCTTCGATGTTCGGATTTTTTGCAGTCAGCTGCCTGCTCAGGGCCACAGGACTCGGGGCGCAAACATCGGCTCTTTACCCTGGGAAAAAAAACTCACCAGTCCAGGTTCCTGATGTCAGTTTGTAGGGCTCTCCTGGGACTGTCAGTGCAGCACAAGTATGAGGTGGGGGCAGCTCCTGTCTGGGACGTATCCTTCGATGTTCCGATTTTTTGCAGTCAGCTGCCCGCTCAGGGCCACAGGACTCGGAGTGCAAACATCGGCTCTTTTCCCGTGGAAAGAAAACTCACCAGTCCAGGTTCCTGATGTCAGTTTGTAGGGCTCCCCTGGGACTCTCAGGGCAACACAAGTATGAGGTGGGGGCAGCTCCTGTCTGGGACTTATCCTTCGATGTTCCGATTTTTGCACTCAGCTGCCCGCTCAGGGCCACAGGACTCGGAGTGCAAACATCGGCTCTTTTCCCTGGGAAAGAAAACTCACCAGTCCAGGTTCCTGATGTCAGTTTGTAGGGCTCCCCTGGGACTCTCAGGGCAGCACAAGTATGAGGTGGGGGCAGCTCCTGTCTGGGACTTATCCTTCGATGTTCCGATTTTTTGCACTCAGCTGCCCGCTCAGGGCCACAGCACTCGGAGCGCAAACATCGGCTCTTTTCCCTGGGAAAGAAAACTCACCAGTCCAGGTTCCTGATGTCAGTCTGTAGGGCTCTTTTTGGACTCTCAGGGCAGCACAAGTATGAGGTCGGGGCAGTTCCTGTCTGGGACTTATCCTTCAATGTTCGTATTTTGTGCAATCAGCCTCTCGCTCAGGGCTGTAGGGTCCTGAGCACAAACTCAGTCTTTTCTTTCCAAGGCTGAGCAATCACTTTTGCTTCGTAATGCAAACAATGACTGACCTGCTTAGTACAAGACCCTCAGCCTGGTTTGGTGCCCTCTGCCACTGATTTGAACTGTCTGCATCTGAAAGGAAGTTAGGACTAGTGTCAAAATGCTGCAGGACAACTTAACAGTACCAAACGTGTCATGTCAATTTCCCAGTACAGCCTCGAGCCCAACTACACCCTGCATTACCAATTTCAAGTCCCTAGGACTTGTGCTATTACAGGCTACGCAGCAGGGCAGAGCAGCTCCGGGACAAATACGTGCAGACACCCGTGACACAGGACAGGACATGACAAACCAGGAGACAGAACAGGGAGGGAGAGCTTTTGAGGAGAAGAAAGGACTGAGAGACCCAAAGAACAGAGAGTGCACCAGAGAAAAGTGACAGGACACACACCGGAACTGCTCTGCCCTGCGCACCTCAGCACTGAGATCAAAACAGACACTTTCCCTTCAGCTGGCCTAAGGAGACGCTTCTTAGACATCCCCGTATCCAAAACTGACTCAAAAACCCCTCCTGGGGACTCCCAACCTGGCACCTCGCTTCCATGCCCTCTGTGGGTTGTAGCCCTTGACTTATCTGGCATATATCTGGGGATCCAAATCTCCATCGGGTGCAGAACGAGGCCTCCTGCCTGTCTGGAAAACTCCAGTTGTCACCAGGCTGTTCTCTCTTGGTCTGCCAAGACAAAGAAAACCAAACATCAGTGCACAACCGTAACAGCACAATGGCCAAAACCTGACAATTCTGCTACTCACCATTCTCGTCAGAATGGTCGGGCCACACACCGCAGGCGTGCTTGGAGGCCGACAGCATCATCTCAGGGTACACCTAGATTAAGTGGAGAAAGGGTGACATGGCATTGCTGAAACTTGAGTGGACTCTCACTCCTCCTCCCTACCTCCCTGACTCACCACAACTCCTTGGCCACTGCTCTGGGTTACCAGGATGGGACCTTGAAATGCAAAATCAGTAGGCTTCATCACAGGGTCCTGTAATACTTCCAGAGGACTCACAAGCACAGCAAACCCAGTCCATCAGCCAGCTGCTGACAGGGGATATGCAAACTCCCAGGGGATTCCCTAAAGCACAAAAACAAGAATGGATGCTTACAGTTGTACCAAAAAGTGAAACCTGAGCAAGAACAACTGCTTCTCTCCACTGCTCACCTGGCACACTGGGCCTTGACTGCTGCTATCTGCCTGGACCTCCTAAAAATAAAGGCAAAGAACACCGCTGTAACAGAGTCACCACTTAGGCTGCTTCCCCTGTAAACGCAAACAATGACTGACCAGCTCATGGGAAGTTCTCCACCCAGGACTGTGGCCCTCTGGCACTGATTTGAACTGTCTGCATCTGAAAGGAAGTTAGAACTAATGTCAAAATGCTGCAGGACAACTTAACAGTACCAAGCATGTTATGTCAATCTCCTAACACAACCTGGAGCCCAGCTGCACCCTGCATTACCAATTTCAAGTCCCTAGGACTTGTGCTATTACAGGCTATGCAGCAGGGCAGAGCAGCTCCGGGACAAATACGTGCAGACACCCGTGACACAGGACAGGACATGACAAACCAGGAGACAGAACAGGGAGGGAGAGCTTTTGAGGAGAAGAAAGGACTGAGAGACCCAAAGAACAGAGAGTGCACCAGAGAAAAGTGACAGGACACACACCGGAACTGCTCTGCCCTGCGCACCTCAGCACTGAGATCAAAACAGACACTTTCCCTTCAGCTGGCCTAAGGAGACGCTTCTTAGACATCCCCGTATCCAAAACTGACTCAAAAACCCCTCCTGGGGACTCCCAACCTGGCACCTCGCTTCCATGCCCTCTGTGGGTTGTAGCCCTTGACT
This sequence comes from Taeniopygia guttata, assembly GCF_048771995.1. Lineage (NCBI taxonomy): Eukaryota > Metazoa > Chordata > Aves > Passeriformes > Estrildidae > Taeniopygia > Taeniopygia guttata. Next base: position 108,443 of record NC_133046.1, read on the forward strand.
TATCTGGCATATATCTGGGGATCCAAATCTCCATCGGGTGCAGAACGAGGCCTCCTGCCTGTCTGGGAAACTGCAGTTGTCACCAGACTGTTCTCTCTTGGTCTGCCAAGACAAAGAAAACCAAACATCAGTGCACAACCGTAACAGCACAATGGCCAAAACCTGACAATTCTGCTACTCACCATTCTCCTCAGAATGGTCGGGCCACACACCGCAGGCATGCTTGGAGGCCGACAGCATCATCTCAGGGTACACCTAGATTAAGTGGAGAAAGGGTGACATGGCATTGCTGAAACTTGAGTGGACTCTCACTCCTCCTCCCTACCTCCCTGACTCACCACAACTCCTTGGCCACTGCTCTGGGTTACCAGGATGGGACCTTGAAATGCAAAATCAGTAGGCTTCATCACAGGGTCCTGTAATACTTCCAGAGGACTCACAAGCACAGCAAACCCAGACCATCAGCCAGCTGCTGACAGGGGATATGCAAACTCCCAGGGGATTCCCTAAAGCACAAAAACAAGAATGGATGCTTACAGTTGCACCAAAAAGTGAAACCTGAGCAAGAACAACTGCTTCTCTCCACTGCTCACCTGGCACACTGGGCCTTGACTGCTGCTATCTGCCTGGACCTCCTAAAAATAAAGGCAAAGAACACCGCTGTAACAGAGTCACCACTTAGGCTGCTTCCCCTGTAAATGCAAACAATGACTGACCAGCTCATGGGAAGTTCTTCACCCAGGACTGTGGCCCTCTGGCACTGATTTGAACTGTCTGCATATGAAAGGAAGTTAGAACTAATGTCAAACAGCTGCAGGACAACTTAACACCACCAAACATGTTCTGGTAATCTCCTAATACAATTTGGAGCCCAGCTGCACCCTGCATTACCAATTTCAAGTCCCCAGGACTTGTGCTATTACAGGCTATGCAGCAGGGCAGAGCAGCTCCGGGACAAATACGTGCAGACACCCGTGACACAGGACAGGACATGACAAACCAGGAGACAGAACAGGGAGGGAGAGCTTTTGAGGAGAAGAAAGGACTGAGAGACCCAAAGAACAGAGAGTGCACCAGAGAAAAGTGACAGGACACACACCGGAACTGCTCTGCCCTGCGCACCTCAGCACTGAGATCAAAACAGACACTTTCCCTTCAGCTGGCCTAAGGAGACGCTTCTTAGACATCCCCGTATCCAAAACTGACTCAAAAACCCCTCCTGGGGACTCCCAACCTGGCACCTCGCTTCCATGCCCTCTGTGGGTTGTAGCCCTTGACTTATCTGGCATATATCTGGGGATCCAAATCTCCATCGGGTGCAGAACGAGGCCTCCTGCCTGTCTGGGAAACTCCAGTTGTCACCAGGCTGTTCCTCTTGGTCTGCCAAGACAAAGAAAACCAAACATCAGTGCACAACCGTAACAGCACAATGGCCAAAACCTGACAATTCTGCTACTCACCATTCTCCTCAGAATGGTCGGGCCACACACCGCAGGCGTGCTTGGAGGCCGACAGCATCATCTCAGGGTACACCTAGATTAAGTGGAGAAAGGGTGACATGGCATTGCTGAAACTTGAGTGGACTCTCACTCCTTCTCCCTACCTCCCTGACTCACCACAACTCCTTGGCCACTGCTCTGGGTTACCAGGATGGGACCTTGAAATGCAAAATCAGTAGGCTTCATCACAGGGTCCTGTAATACTTCCAGAGGACTCACAAGCACAGCAAACCCAGTCCATCAGCCAGCTGCTGACAGGGGATATGCAAACTCCCAGTGGATTCCCTAAAGCACAAAAACAAGAATGGATGCTTACAGTTGCACCAAAAAGTGAAACCTGAGCAAGAACAACTGCTTCTCTCCACTGCTCACCTGGCACACTGGGCCTTGACTGCTGCTATCTGCCTGGACCTCCTAAAAATAAAGGCAAAGAACACCGCTGTAACAGAGTCACCACTTAGGCTGCTTCCCCTGTAAATGCAAACAATGACTGACCAGCTCATGGGAAGTTCTCCACCCAGGACTGTGGCCCTCTGGCACTGATTTGAACTGTCTGCATCTGAAAGGAAGTTAGGACTAATGTCAAACAGCTGCAGGACAACTTAACACCACCAAACATGTTCTGGTAATCTCCTAATACAATTTGGAGCCCAGCTGCACCCTGCATTACCAATTTCAAGTCCCCAGGACTTGTGCTATTACAGGCTATGCAGCAGGGCAGAGCAGCTCCGGGACAAATATGTGCAGACACCCGTGACACAGGACGTGAGAAACGAGGGGACAAGACAGGGAGAGAGAGCTTTCCACAAGAAGAAAGGACTGGGAGACCCAAAGAACACAGAGTGCACCAGAGACAAGTGACAGGACACACACCGGAACTGCTCTGCCCTGCGCACCTCAGCACCGAGATCAAAACAGACACTTTTCCTTTAGCTGGCCTAAGGAGACACTTCTTGGACATCCTCATCTCTAAAACTGACTCAAAAACCCCTCCTGGGGAGTCCCAACCTGGCACTTCGCTTCCATCCCCTCTGTGGGTTGTAGCCCTTGATTTATCTTGCACATATCTGGGGATTCAAATCCCCATCGGCTGCCGAAGGGGGCCATTACTCCCATCCCCAGGCCATGGACCCAACTTATCTTTTGGATGACTGGAAATGCGAATCCACGTTGGACCTGAAATGAGTCTGCCTCGGAGGGGATCTCCTGTTGGCCTCTTATTCAGCTAGAATAAAGAACAGGAAAATCAATGGTTGAGTTTAGTGTTATGTGGGCCAAATCCCAGCAAGTCAGATACTTATCCTCTCCTGAGTGTGCTTGGGTGCTCAAGTCTCCAGTTCCATCCCTAGTCTAAGGTTTAGCTGTTATTATGAGTAGCACCTGGTTTAGAGAGGCAAAGTTACATAGCATTTCTGTGAGTTCAGTGGATGAGCTTGTGTGCTGTATGACACACGGATGCCTCTGCTATACTTGTGAAAAGCCTTGCAAATAGACACCATTTCTCACCCTACTGCCTGCAAAACCCCACCATGATAACTCTTAACTCGGTACCCTGCTCACTCTCCCACTCCTAGTCCCAATCCTCAACTCACCTGAAGCCTCAATCTCAGACATCATCTTTGACACAGGGCAGATCTCTTTTGGAACATGATCACTCTGCTGAAAAAATGCTGTACTCGACACAACCTGGAATTACAGGAAGTTGCACTCCTCCTAAAAAAAAAAAAAAAGAAAAAAAAAAGAAAAAAAAAGAAAAATTAGAGATTACAAAAGCACCACCCCTGAATGCACAACCCCAAATCATGAATTTAAATACTACCTGTGTTCAGTGTTGTTTTCCTCACAGTATCTTCAAAGCCTCTGTTGCATTAGAAGCCCAAAACACCTGCAGAGAACAAACAGAGATAAGCTGAAAGAGCCTCTTCACAAAAATGAGAGGAGAGCACTTACCCCAGTGGATCCCAAAGACAAAATGAAGCCTCTTAGCAAAGGCTGGGGTTAATATACCCCTGATTGGGCTGATTCAGAGCAGCTGTGGCTGTTTGGCTCCTCTGATTTGAGTTCAAGGGGAATAATGGGCTGGATACAGAAGAAAACTCTTCAGGGAAATGGGCTGATTGGGCTGATTCAGAGCAGCTGTGGCTGTTTGGCTCCTCTGATTTGAGTTCAAGGGGAATAATGGGCTGGATACAGAAGAAAACTCTTCAGGGAAATGACAGCTGCTTCTCTGTGTCACCCTCCAGCTGCCCCTGTCCCCCTCAGCATCTCCCTGTGTCACCCACTGTCCCCTCCCCCTGTTCCTCCCTCAGCTCCCAGCCTCTGTCACCCTCAAACCCCCACAGTGCCCCTCAAGCTGCCCCTCAGCCTCTATGCCATGAAAAGACCCTAAAAAAACATTAAAATGCCCTAAAAACACCCTCATCCTCACTATGTCCTAAAACCCCCACAAAATCATAAAAATAGGCTCAGAATACCCTTAAAATACAATAAAATTACCCTACTTTAAAAAAACCCTAAACCACCCCTAAAAATCCCCAAAGAACCTTTAAAAATCCCTAAACATTCCTAAAAGAGCTCTAAAAATAGCCCCAAAATCCTTAAAACAGACTGATAAGACCCTAAAAACCATAAAACTTCCCTCAAAAAACCTAAAAATACTCTGGTCCTAAGAGTCCTCCACATACCCCCAATAGTCCTAAAAAAGCCCTAAAAATTTTTAAATAGTCTTAAAAAAGCCCCAAGAACACCCCAGAAAAAAAACCCATAGAAATTCTAATTAGTACTAAGAAAGCCCTTGAAGCACCTTAAATAAATCTTTTAAAAACCCTGAAAATACCCTAGAAGTAGCCTAAAACCTCCCAGAAAGTTCCTCAAGAGCTTCTGTGAGAAAACCCCTCAAACACCCTTTAAAAACACTTAAAAAAATACCTTAAAAAGTGCTCAGTCCCAGACACCATCCATGCCTTTTAATTAAAGTCACTGCCTGCAGCTGCTGGGAGGGTTCTGGGGCTGTCCCAGCATTAGGGTCACTGCCTGCAGCTGCTGCTGGGGAAAACTGGTGTTCTTGGGGTGCTGTTTGGGGTGAGCTTAGGGCTTGTTCACCTGTCACCCTCAGGCACCCTCCACTTTGTCCCTCAAGGCACCCCTTGCCTCTCAGGCTCCATGTGTCACCCTCCAGCTCCCCATTGCAGCCTCTCAGCGTCCCTGTGCCCCCCTTTTTACTCCTACAGACCCCTTCTGCCTCTCAGCCTCCTTGTGTCACCCTCCAGCTCCCCATTGCAGCCTCTCAGCATCTCTGTGCCCCCCTTTTTACTCCTACAGACACCTTCTGCCTCTCAGCTGCCCCCACCCTCTGTGCCACCCTCCAGCCCCCTGCCCTCAGCCCCAGGTCTGTTTGTGACACGGTGCAGCCCACAGATGTCATCCCTGCCTGTTTTATTTTGGGCTCCCATGTGGTGCTGCTAGGAGTCACAGGTGGGTGGTGGGGGGAGTGAGGGATGGGGCAGGATGGGGAGGGGTGAAGGGTGAAGAGAGAGTAGGATGGGGGGGCTGGAAGTACAGATAGGGGTGAGGGGGGGAAGACAGGGACAGAGAAGAACAGGGGTGAGGGAGAAGGTGAGGGTAGCAGGGGGCATCACATATCTGACAGACAAAAGCTGCAGCAGAATAAAATTCTGTTTGCTGAGGCAATGCCAAACACCTGCTGCAAACTGACATAAGAAACCTGGGGGAAAGGGCCACTGTTCGTGCTGAGGGGCCTGTGACCCTGAGGTGGCAGCTGCCTGCAAAAAATCTGAATGTCGAAGGATGTGTCCCAGACCCAAGCTGCCCCTGACTCAAAGCCTTACCCTAAACTGAACCCTAAATCCTAACCGAAACGCAAACCCTAACCCTAATCCTAACCTAACCCTAACCTCAAATAAATCTAATAATAATAATACCTCGAAAATTAAACTTAAAAATAAGAATAACCCTAGAAAATGGCGGCGCCCACGGCATGACGTGGCGGGGCAAAGATGGCGGCGCTCAGGGTAGTACATCACCGGGTAAAGATGGCAGCGCCCATGGCATCACGTGACGTTGCAAAGATGGCGGTAAATTGCATCACGTGGTGGGAACAAATATGGCGGCGTCTACTACACCACGTGATGGGACAAATATGGCGGCGCCCAGTTAGTCATGATATGAGGTTTTAAATGGCGGCGCCCTCTGCATCACGTGACTGAATCAAAGATGGCCGTGCCCTGAGAATCACGTGATCGGGCAAAGATGGCGCCTTTCGGGACGGGGTCGATTTTGGCGGTTTTTGGCGGTTTTTTGTGTGCCCTCCGCACGCCCTGCGTGCCGTAGTGCTGTTCCGGTGCACCCGCACCGGAGGACGTCTCGCGAGATTGTTTTTGGAGTGCGGGATTGGTGTCGGAATTTCGGACAGGCGGCTGTCGGGGTGGCTAATGCTTGGGGGCTTTTCTGAGGCGCTGGGGGCGGTGCGAGGGGAGGGGTCGGGGCACCGACGCGGTGACGTCACGCGGTGACGCGCGCAGGGGCGGGCCGGAGGGAGGCGTGGGTGCAGTGTGCGAATTGCACCGGCAGGTGGCGCTGCGAGACCGAGGGGTGGGCGCCCTGCCGGCCGGCGGCTGTGGGGGCAGAGCGCCTGTTTGTGCAATTCTATCCTTGTGATGTTGATTTATTAAAATAAAAATATGGATATTGATCTAGTACCGATATCCAACTGTGACGGACAAAAACTCTCTAACAGTTTGAAGTTAGAAAGTGTATGTTTATTCGACACCCAGCAGCATGTGGGATAGTTCCCAAATACACACCGCACTTTGCAAGTGATTAAAGAGCCCTTTTATCCATACAAGTACTGAATACCGAAAATACAAATACCTATTCATTTTGGTACATCCCATTCCTTGCTTCATATGCTAATCATTTCAAAAGCTATTAAGCATGAAGTTTGTTCCCTGAAATGGGTCAGTGGTCCCTTTCATGGGGATGAGTCCCAAAATGTGGAAGTAAATGAAGTCTTCCTCGTTCTGGCCTTTCTACCGTTTCAATGCAAATATGACAAATGAACTCTTGGTAGAACTCCCATTCCTTGTCTTCAGCTGATTTCAGAACAGAGGAGGCCCACAATTGTCTTATGTTCCTAAAAGTTATTTGTCAGTTTCTATAATCTTCATTATAAACCCAGCTAACTAAACATTGTGCTGACAGGCAATCAATGAATAGACACTTCTTGGACATTCCCATCTCCAAAACCCCTCCTGAGGGGTCCCAACCTGGCACCTCTCTTCCATCCCCTCTTTGGGTTGTAGACCTCAACTTATCTTGCAGAAGGTGGCCACTATTCCCATCCCCAGGCCGTGGCCCTGACTTATGTATTGGATGGCTGGTGATGCAAATCCATGTTGGACCTGAAATTAGTCTGCCTCGGAGGGGATTGCCTGTTAGCCTCTTAGTCTGCTAGAATAAAGAACAGGAAAATCAATGGCTGAGTTCAGTGTTATGTGGGACAAATCCTAGCTTGTCAGCTGCTTATCCTCTCCTGAGTGCACCTGAGTCCTCAAGTCTTCCGCTTCACCCTGAGTCTAAGGTATAGCTGTAATTAGAGAAGCACCTGGGTTAGAGAGGCAATGTTACATGGCATTTCTATTTCAGTGGACGAGCTTGTGTGCTATATGACACATGGATGCCTCTGTTATGCTTGTGAAAAGCCTTGCAAAGAGACATCACTTCCCACCCTACTGCCTACAAACCCCACCACGATAATTCCTGACCAGGCACCTTGCTCACACTCCCTCTCCTAGTCACAATTCTCAACTCACCTGAAGCCTCAATCTCAGACATCGTCTTTGACACAGGGCAGATCCCTTTTGGGACAGATCAATCTGCTGAAAAAATGTTGTACTTGACACAACCTGGAATTACAGGAAGTTGCACTCCTTCTTAAAAAGGAATTAAAAAAAAAAAAAGAAAGAAATTACAAAAGCACTTTACCACCCCTGAACGCACAAACCCAAATAATGAATTTAAATACTCCCTGTGTTCAGCATTGTTTTCTTCACAGTATCTTCAAAGCCTCTGTTGCATTAGAAGCCCAAAAGCACCTGCAGAGAACAAGCTAAGCTGAAAGAGCCTCTTCACAAAAATGAGAGGAGAGCTCTTACCCCAGCTGATCCCAGAGAGGGAATGAAGCCCCTTGGCAAAGGCTGGGGTTAATATACCCCTGATTGGGTCCGCCTCTCATTCCCATGACACCCAGGAAAAGGGAGGGGGCGCCGGGTATAAAAGGTCTCAGAGCAGCTCCAGCTGTTTGGTTCCTCTGGTTTGAATTCAAGGGGAATAAAGGGCTTGATATAGAAGAAAAGTCTTCAAGGAAATAACAGCACTTTTTTTTTTGCTGCAGCTACTTGGCGCAAAAGGGCGAGGAAACTGGTAAGAAATAGAACTTTGTTTTTAGGCAGTATATCTAGATAAGTTGGGTAATTTGCTGTTAACTTCTATAATTATTCCGCAGTGACTACTAAGTAGTACTCAACATGAGACTAAGGGTGGAGAAGAATACTAATTATATGAACAGTCTAAGTTGCCTTGGGGCTACTAATTAGGGCTAACTACATTATAAATGAAAATAAGAAAAAAACTAGGCTCCTGGGCAGCATAAAGGTTAAATACATGCTAGGCTTGCCTTTCTCTGAGATACTTAGTCCTAGGGCACAGAAAGAAGTGCCCTGAAAGGTAGTTTTAAACCCTTAAAATGCTGAAAAAGCATTTTAGAAGAGCCTCCTTCAAGTGAATCACTTAAAATGAGGAAATGGGGAAGTTACCTCCACTGAAATGGATACAATGGCAAATAAATGGCTTCTGCTCTTTAATTTAATCCCCTAGAATATTGGGAAAAGAGAAGTTTTCCTCACTTTAAATCTCTCCAGTGATGAAGACAGAGGGATGTTCCCCTCAATCCAAATCTTTAAGAAAGAGGGATAGCTGGGCTTACCCTTCAATTTAAGCCTTAGGACAACAAAAAGGGTTACCCTCAATTCAAACCCATAAAAAACATTGTCAAGGTTTTCCCCTTTTATTTAAACTTCTTTTTAAAATAATGGAAAATGGGGATTCCCTGTCAATTAACACCCCTAACAGCATAGAAAAGGCAGGGACTATTTCAACTGAGACCATTAAAATTGCCAGGGAAGTGCATTCCCTCATGATTTGAACACAAGAAATAATGGAAAAGGAAGCTTTTTCCCATAATTTAAACCCCTTCTCTCTTCATAACCCCCCTCTTTTCTGGGAGTGCTTTGGAAGGTCTGGGGGTTCTAGGGAGGGGCTGGCACAATAAAAGGGGAAAGTTGAAAGCTCTCCCGTGGAACCCCACATGATGCCCGGCCTGCTCAGGTGCTGCCCCTTGGCAAGAGGGCTCTTCCCTTGGCATTTTCTCAAAGGGATGCTCCGTGCCCAGGTGGGTCCGGGTGCTCCCCAGTCCCTGCTGGATGTTCCAAACCATAGTTCCTGGAGGTACACTTGGGATACCCCTGTTAGCCCCTCTGGATTAGCAGCTCCCTGTGCAGGTGTGTCCAGGTAGCTGCACTGAAAGCAGCTGGTCACATGGGGAGCTGCTACACCTAGGAGTGGGGGATGAGGTGAAGAAAGGTCCTGCGGGGTGTTCCCTCCCCTACACAGCCCTTTGTCAGACCCTTAAAAAACGGGGTGCCAGACTTTCATTTCCAAGATAATTAACAGTCTTTCCCCTGGCCAAACAGGAATTGTGTTTCCAAAATTGCAAATGGTGAATGATTTCTCACAGACCACAGCTGCCAACACCAGGAACTCTTGCTGCCCTAGGAGAGCAGCATGCCTCCAGTGAACAGACATCAACACACAGGGAGGGTGAGCTTGATTTACAGGGAAAAAGGGCACAGGTCGGATAACGAGGCCTGTGGCGCCAAGTGACTTTCTACATCTTCTAGTTCTGAATGGCACAGGATTTACCCTGGAGCAAAACTGCTGCCAGCAACAATTCTGCCTGCCCTGGAAGAGACAAGCGCCTCCTCGAAACTGACATCAGGCCTGTATCGGAGGCCTAGGCTGCAGAAGCTCAAATCTCATTCCAGACATAAATCATGACCTCTCTCAGAAATCCTGCAGGAAAATGCTCCTGTGCAAGCATCCCCGTCAAAAATAAAGTTTTTTCTGTTTTATGTGCAGGTAAGTTGACAGAAATATTAACAGAAATATTAACAGAAATATTAACAGAAATATTAACAGAAATATTAACAGAAATATTAACAGAAATATTAACAGAAATATTAACAGAAATATTACCAAATTAACAGACATTAACAAATATTAATAAAAATTAACCAAAATATTAACAAAAATTAATAGAAATATTAAAAGCAATATTAACCCAAATTAACAGAGATATTAGCAGAAATTAACAAAAAATTTGCAGAAATTAACAAAAATTAGCAGAAATTAACAAAAACTAACAGAAATTAACAGAAATAAGCATTATCTCTGCAATAAAATCTCAGCATTCCACAGGAATCATCAGAGGCTTTCTGGGACCTAAAGAATTCCCAATCCCATTTTTTTTTCTCTTTATTCCCTCTGGAAGAGTCTGGGAATTTCCTGGGAAAATCCAAAAACAGTGGAAATGCTGAGCCCGGTCCCAGAGCAGCAGGAATTTCAGGAGAGGTCTGGGAATTCCAGGACGTTTCTGGGAATTCCAGGTGGGATCAGAGGGCAGGAGGGGCTTGGGAATTCCAGCGGGAAGGAGTTTTTTGGGAATTCCAGGAGGGATCAGAGGGCGGGGGGGGAGGGGGGGGCTGGGAATTCCAGAGGGAAGGAGGTTTTTGGGAATTCCAGGAGGGATCAGACCCAAGAAGGGTTTGGGAATTCCAGAAGGTTTTTGGGAATTTCAGGAGGGAAGGAGGGGTTTGGGAATTCAGGAGGGGTTTGGGAATTCCAGGAGGTTTCTGGGAACTCCATGTGGGATCAGAGGCCAGAGGGGTTTGGGAATTCCAGGAGGTTTTTGGGAAATTCAGGAGGGGTTTGGGAATTCCAGGAGAATTCCAAGCATTTCCATGCTCAGCTGTGGATACAGAACATCCCTGTAACTGTTCCCCAGGATTTGGGAATTCCACCCCTCTCAGCTGTGGATCCCTGTGACTTTCCCCCAAGATTTGGGAATTCCAGCCCCCTCAGGTGTGGATCCCTGTGACTTTTCCCCCAGAATTTGGGAATTCCAAGCATTGCCATGTTCAGCTGTGGTTCCAGGACATCCCTGTGACTTTTCCCCCAGAATTTGGGAATTCCAACCCTCTCGCTCTCAGGGCTGTCCCAAATCCCACTCCTGCACCTTCCTGGGCTCCTCCCGCATATGGGAATTCTCCCGGGAATTTGGGATGGGCCTGGGGCTCCTCCTAGCGTGGAACCTCTGGAAGCAGAAGAGCAGGGACAGGACCAGGGTGTCCAGGAGCAGCTCCAGCATCTCCACCACCGAGAGCACCGAGGAGCCAAACCAGAGGCTCCACTGGCTGCCCATGCTGGACAGCAGCAGGTTCTCCTAAAAAAAAAAAAAAAAAAAAAAAAAAAAAACCGGAAAGGTTTGGGGTCTTATTTTCTGTTTGTTTGTTTGTTTTTTCTATTTCTCAATTCCTTATTTGGACCATATGGGATCAGTGGTTCAATTTCCCAATAGTTTTCCCTAAATAAAAAACCCAGAACCAATCCCAAACCTCCAAAGAGTTCTCTTGCTCCAGCAGCTTCTCCTACAAAAAAAAAAAAAAAACAAAAAAAAAAACAAAAAAAAAAAAAAAAAAAACAAAAACAAAAAGGGAAAGGTTTGTGGTCTTATTTTGATTTTTTATGATTTTTTATATTCCTCACACCCAGATTTGGAGCATATGGGATCAGTGGTTCATTTTCCCAATAATTTTCCCTAAATGAAAACCCCAAAACCAATACAAACCAGAGGTTCCACTGGCTGCCCATGCTGGACAGCAGCAGGTTCTCCTAGAAAAAAAAAAAAAAAAAAAAAAAACCAAAACTGAAAGGTTTCTATTCCTCACACCCATATTAGTTTTGGGGTTTTTTTTAAATGTTTTTTCTATTCCTCATTCCATATTTGGACCATATGGGATCAGTGGTTCAGTTTCCCAATAATTTTCCCTAAATAAAACACCAAAACAAATCCCAAAGCTCCCAGCAGCAGGTTCTCCTAAAAAAAAAAACAAAAAGGGAAAGGTTTGGGGTCTTATTTTCCTTTTAAAATGTTTTGCTATTCCTCACACCCATATTTGGAGCCTATGGGATCAGTAATTCATTTTTCCCTAAATAAAACCCCAAAACCAATCCCAAAATCTCATATAAAAAACCCAAAAAGAGAAAGGTTTGGGGGTTTATTTTGATTTTTTAATGTTTTTTCTATTCCTCACACCCATATTTGGAGCCTATGGGATCAGTAACAAATCTTTTCCCTAACAAAACCCCAAAGCCAATCCCAAAATCTCCTGTAAAAACCCCAAAAAGGGTCAGTCAGGGTAGGGTTTGGGGCTTTATTTTGGGATTAATGGATCAATTTCCCAATAATTTTCCATTATTTGCCAAATTCTGGATGCAGTAGCCAGGGATGGGCAGTGGGAACAATATTATCTTATAAATAAATATATTTATATATAATATAAAGGGAAATAATTTAGTTCCATTAATATTGTCATAGTTATAATTAATATTATAATATAAACAAATATATTTATATATAAAATAAAAGGAAATAATTTACTGCTATTAATAGTGTCACATTACTAATTAATGTTATCATATACATAAATATATTTATATATAATATAAAAATAAATTACTTCTATTAATATTATCATATTAACAGTTAATATTATAATACAAATAAATATATTTTTATATAATATAAAAATAAAAAATTTACTTCTATTAATATTATCATATAAACAAATAGATGCATATACATATCATATAAAATATAACAGAACAATATATACTAGTTAATGGTTAATATTATAATGGAAATAAGTATATTTTTATATAAGATAAAAATAAATACTAAGTTTATATTAATATAATATCAGTATATGATATTATCTGTTATATTAATATTTAATATTATAATATATATTATATATGATTTTCTAAATAATATTAATATAATACAATAATTTATATCATCATATAAATAGCTGTATTTATATCTAATACAAAAATATTATATAGAAATTATATAAATGTATTCATATAGATTATATAAATATAATAATATCAATTATATAAATATATAATACAAATATCTAAATTATATGAATATAGTAGATTGTAATTTAATATAATATTATAATACATTATAAATATTATATAGATTATAATATATTATAATAGATTATATATATTATAATAGTTTATAATATAATATAATCAATAATATATATTGTAGTAATATAATACAATATAACATGATAATATAAGATAATATTATAATGTGTAATAGAACATAATAATGTATAATATGACACAATATTATATTATATATGATATGAAAATTAATTTCTAGTCATTAAGAATTAACACTATCACAGAAATAAATCTATATACTTGCATATCATATCAAATGACACAGAAATAATGTAATTCTGGGAATTCACCCCTCCTGAAGCTCTGAGGAACTCCATGGAAAGGGAATAAAACTGAAATTTTGCAGGAAAAGTCACCTACGGAGAGCAGCGGGGCCTCGCGCACGGCCTGTGAGCTCAGCTGGCGGTAGAAGATGGTGACCTTGGCAACGTCCCTCCTGAAGGAACATGAGCGCTGGCACTGCCGGGCAGCGCACCGGGCACCGGCACCTCCCAGCAGGCACCGGGGCATTCCCAGTTGGGACTGGGACATCCCAGTTGTGAATTCCCAGAGGGCACCAAGGACATTCCTAGTTGGGACTGGGACGTTCCCAATGGGCACTGGTAACATTCCAGTGGGCACCAGGGGGACATTCCCAGTTGGGACTGGGACATTCCCAGTTGGGAATTCCCAGTGGGCACTGGGACATTCCAATGGGCACTGGCACATTCCGAGTTGTGACTGGGACATTCCAATTGACACTGGGACATCCCACTGGGCATTGAGACATTCCCAGTTGGGACTGGGGGAACATTTTTTGGGGACTTATTGGGCATTTACTGGGAATTTATTGGAATTTATTGGGGATTTACTGGGAATTTATGGGGGTTTTATTTGGGAGTTCACTGGGGATTTATTGGGAGTTTTTTGGCAGTTATGAGGGTTTTTTGGGGAATTTTTGAGGGGTTTTTCCGTTGCCCTCCCTCCTCCATCCTAGACCCCATGGATTGGGATGATCCCATAGACTGGGATGACCTCACGGATCAGGAACATCCCAGGATTTACCTCCTGCTGCTGAAGCTGTAGTCGTTCTGGTGCCGCAGAGCCTGGTGCACCCAGTCCTGCCATGGGAATGTTGGCATGGGAATGGTGGCATTGGGAATATTGTTAGTGGAATGTTGGCATTGGAATGTTGTTAATGGAATGTTGGCATGGGAATATTTGTTAATGGAATACTGGCACTGGAATGTTGTTAATGGGATTTTGTTAATGGAATTTTGGCATTGGAATATTTGTTATTGGAATATTCATTACTGGAATGTTTCTGTTGGAATAGTAATGACTGGAATGTTCATTATTGGAATGTTTGTTATTGGAATATTCATTACCAGAATATTTGTTATTGGAATATTCATGACTGGAATGTTTCTACTGGAATATTCATGACTGAAATGTTTCTGTTGGAATATTCATGCTGGAATATTAATTACTGGAATGTTCATTCCTGGAATTTTTATTATTGGAATATTCATGACTGGAATATTCATGATGGAATATTAATGAATTATTACTGCAATAATAATTCCTGGAATGTTCATTCCTGGAATTTTGCCGTACCTGGGCTTTTGCCGAGGGCCACTTGGCTGTGCCAGCCGAGACCTTGTACAGGGATTCCCTGGGGAGAGAAAAGCGGGAATGCTGAGAAAAATGGGAATTCCTGAGTGTTTCAGAGGGATTCATTCCTAGAATTTAATTCTTTCTGTCTAATTTTATATGATATGTAAATATATATATTTATTTCTATGAGAATATTCATGATTTAGTCAGATAAATGAATTATTTAGCTTTAATTTTATTATATTAATATTTATATTATATTACTATGATAATACTAATTATTAATTCATATAAATTATTTTGCTATATTTTTATTTTCTATAAATACGTGTATTAATTTATAATATTTTATTTATTTATATACTTATGTCTATCCTAATATTAATTATTAATTAATTATTAATTTCCCTTCAGAAATTTGAGAAAAGCTTCCCAATTCAGCTCACAAAATAAAGCCTGAATAATTAAATCTAATACATATAGATAGTATAAATAAATATATTTGTTAAATATAATAACTACAAATAATAGAAATAAATATATTTGTTAACTTAACTAGAATAACTACAAATAATAGAAATAAATCTCTATTAAATATAATATATATTAATACACCTCTTTATTAAGTTATAGATTAAATAGATTAAATAATTAAATTTAGATGAGAAAGATATGGGAGCATTAAATTGAAATTTAATTTTAACTTACATTCAATTTAAACCGAATTTAATTTCAATTCAAATGAAAAGTGAATTGAACCTAACAAAGATGGGAGCATAAATTGAAATTTAATTTTAATTTCCATTCAATTTAAGCTCAGTTTAATTTATATTAAATTCCAATTAAAAGATATTTAAATTCTAACTAAAAGAGGAATAAATTCTGATTAAACTGGGATTTGGGGCTCACCTGCAGGGCTTGGGGCAGTGCTGGAAGCAATCCAGGCGGTGACTGTGGAGCCGCCAGTGCAGCTGGTAAAAGCAGTGCCCTGGGAAATGCATGGAAGGAACTTGGGAATTCCCAGGAATTCCTGGGAATTCCCACTCCCTCTGGAAGTTTATTATTATTACTATTATTATTATTTATTCCCCACCCCGGTGCCTTACCCCAGGCGAGCTGGCGGCTCTAGTCACAATTCCCGGGGATTATATCCCAGGCAATCTCAATGATTGTTTCCCAGGATCCATTGAATTCCCGGGAATAGTAATAATAATAATAATAATAATTACTCCAGGCGGGCTGCCAGTGGTAGTCACAATTCCCAGGCAATCCCAGGGATCTATTTTTATTTTTGTTATTCTAATAATTATAATAAACACAATAACAATAATAACAATAATAAGAATAATAACAATAACAATTACCCCAGGTGGGCTGGTGGCAGTAATCCCAGGCAATCCCAGGGATTTATAATAACAATAACATTAACAATAACAATAATAACAATATTAATAATAATAATAACACTAATTACCCCAGGCGGGCTGGCGGTGGTAGTCGCAGTAGCGCGCGCCGGCGGGCAGCGGGTAGTAGATGTAGCCGCAGCCACAGTGTCGCAGCATGGCCAGCTGGAAGCACGAGTGCAGGCAGGCCTGTGACAGGGAAACATGGGATAAACAAAAACGTTCCGGGCTCTAGGGGGGAACCGGTGGGAGAAAATGGGGAGAGAAAAATTGCAATAAAAAATAAAAAATTTGGAATCTGTAGGGTGGAGCTGGTAGAAGAGAAAGGGAGAAAAATTGAATAAATAAAAGAAAAATCAGAATCTCTAGGATGGAGCTGGTAGGAGAAAAAGGGGGGGAAATTGCATAAATAAAAGAAAAATCAGAATGTCTAGGATGGAGCTTTTAGGAGAAAAGGGAGAAAAAATAATTTGAATACATTTTTTTAAAAATCCAGATCTCTAGGATGGAGCTCTTAGGAGACAAGGGCAAAAAAAATTGGAGTTGTCATTGTAGAGCAGCTCCAGCCTGGCTAAGCCGGGTTTAGCTAAGCCAGGCTCAGTACCCGCAGGGTGTAGGAGCTGTTGTAGGACAGCTCCATCCTGACTAAGCTGGGTTTAGCTAGGCCAGGCTCAGTACCTGCACGGTGTGGGAGCTGTAGAGCAGCTCCAGCCTGGCTAAGCCAGGTTTAGCTAAGCCAGGCTCAGTACCTGCAGGGTGTAGGAGCTGTTGTAGAGCAGCTCCACGGCTACGTCGGCCCCGTCCGCGGTGCACTTGCCATAGTTGCCACCCAGGCGATTGACCTGGTCCTGTGGGGACATGAAGGAGCCTGGGGTGATTAATTAGCAGGGCTAATTAATTAGTGCCCTGAGTGATGGGCAGGGTTAATTGGAGCTCTGGGTGATTAGCAGGGTTAATTAAAGCCAGCCTTTGCTCTCTGGACTTCACTGCAGGAAGGGAAGGTTTGGGATGGTTTAGGATGATTTAGGATGATTTGGGATGGTTTGGGACAGTTTGGGGATGGTTTGGCATGCTTGGGGATGGTTTGGGATGGTTGGGGATCATTTGGGATGGTTGGGCATGGTTGGGCATGGCTGGATTTTGGTTCCCCTGTGCCCACCTGGCGGATGCCGATGGTGGTGGCGATGCCCGGGCGGATATGGAAGCCCTCGTGCTCCAGGAACGGGGTCTGGTTGTGGCTGTGGATCATCACCTTCACCCCAGCCACAGTGGAGAGCAGCGGTATGTGCTCCTGCTGCTCAGCCCGCAGGATCAGGGACAGCCCTGGGGACACACCGGGGGACAGAAGAACAGCTGGAGTACCCAGCTCTGGGCAAATCCCTCCTGTTAGGGCCCAGATTTGGGTTCTGAGATCCCTCACTTTGAATTCCTGGTTTTGTGGCTCTCCAAATTGAATTTTCTCAATTTTGGCTCTTTTCCCCCATTTTGGAGATCACTCACCATAAGGAATTCCTGGCTTTGTGGCTCTCCAGAAGGGATCTGTCCCCTTGCTGTTGAAAGTGTAGCAGCTCCCAAAAACTGGGTGGTGGAAGGGAACGTAATCACTGGAAAATCAGAGACTCTGTGGGGTTAATTATTTAATTTGTGACCTTGATTCCAAGCTGGGTGTGTTTGGGGAAATGGGAATTGCTGGGAAATCAAGAGTGATTGGATGTAATTTTAATTATTTGGTTTATTACCATAACTCCAAGATGGTTGTGTTTGGGAAAATGGGAATCGCTGGAAAATCAAAAGAGATTTGAGAGTTTTACTGGAATTTTAATTATTTGATTTATGACCGTAATTTAAAGCTGGATGTGTCTGGGAAAATGGGAATCACTGGAAAATCAAGAGTGTGTATATATATATATATATATATATATATACACATATATACACTATGCCATATATAGTATACAGAGTTAGAAAATCAAGTTAGTTTTTTCTGTTTTCCCTTCCCTCTTTGACATAACATGCGCCTGTGAGTTATTTCGTCCCGCAGCGCGACACCCTTTCCATAAACCCTTTTCTGGACACCCTTTCCATAAACCCTTTTTTAGACACCCTTTCCGTAACCCCTTTTTTTTGGACACCCTTTCCATAACCCCTTTTTTGGACTCCCTTTCCATAACCCCTTTCCCCATACCTACCCCGACTCCCCTTGGCATGCCTCCCGCGCCCTCCCGCGTGCCCACCTGGACCGGCAGGGCTCGCCGTCATACTGGCAGGAGTAGACCAGGTCCTGGAAGCGCCGCGGGTACCGGGCCAGCGCTGGGGGCAGCTGGGCCAGCAGGTTGATGAAGTGGAAGCGAAACCACTCCTGCAGCGCGGCCGTGCCCGACACGTGTGAGCTGTAGAAGCAATCCCCGCCTGTGGAGTTGCACTGGAGAAGGGCGGAGGGGAAAAGGGGATGTGAGCTGGGGTGGGAGTTGTGGGGTGGAGGGGAAGGATTGGGTTCTTAGGTTGTGTTATGTTAATTACGTTACATTACATTACATTACATTATATTATATATTATATTATATTATATTATAGTGCATTATATTACATTACATTACATTATGTATTATGTTATGTTATATCATGTTATATTATTTCAATATATATGAAATACATTATAATACATAATTTCAATATATAGCATATATTAAAAATTTATATATATTTATAAATATATATATATAAATATATATATAAATATCTAAAAATATACATATTATAGATATAATAGTATATGAATGATACATTATTTTAATATATAATTAATATTTTATATATACATTATTGTATTATGTGGGAAAATATAACATAACATAACATTTTTATATATATATATATATATATTATTTTATTATATGGAAACTATTATTATTCCCTATAGTTATAGATTATTTTTGTGTAAATCCCAACCAGGCATTTTGGGATGAATCCCCATGTATTTTGGGGTGAATCCCCAGTTTCTCTAGGATAAATCCCAATCCCCAGTTTCTTTGGTGTGAACCTCCATGTATATTGGGGTGAACTCCCAGTTTCTTTGGGATAAATCCCAATTCCCATGTATTTTGGGGTGAATCCCGAGTTTCTTTGGGAAAAATCCCAATCCCCAGTTTCTGTATTTTGGGGTGAACCCGCAGTTTCTTTGGCATGCACTTCCACCCTGAGGTCCCCCTGCTGCCCTTCCCATGCCCACCGCTCTGCGGCTGCGCTCACCAGCTGGAATCCCACTCTGGAATGTTTTCTGCCTGCCCCAGGCTCCCACATCCGCACCAGGGAGAAGTTCTGGCTGAGCCTGAAGTTGGTGCTGAGGTTGGCCTGGTGCTGGACAGGGATGGCCTTGTCCCTGTCCCTGCCCTTGTCCCTGTCCTTGTCCTTCTCCTTGTCTCTGTCCTTGTCCTTGTTCCTCTCCTTGTCCCTGTTCTTGTCCTCATCCTTGTCCCTGTCCCTCTGGTGGGACAGCCTGGCCGAGGCTGTGGGGCCATACAGGAAGGTCAGCGACTCCTCAGCCATGCGCTCCAGCTGCTCCAGCTGCTCACTGATCGGCTCAAACCTACAGGGATTGGGGAAAATCCACATTTCGGGAAAAAAATCCTTGGGACACATCCCAACCCATTCCCAAACCTTTGGGACACATTCCCAAACCTTTAGTGCCACATCCCAGCCCATTCCCAAACCTTTGGGACGCATTACCAAACCTTTAGGACGCATCCCAGCCCATTCCCAAAGCCTGGCTCACCTGTAGGGATCCAGGTTGCAGACGGTGACGGCCGGGAACATTTTGGGCTCAGAGTCCATGGACATGGTGAGCACCACGGGGTAGGCCCAGAACTGGCTGAACATGAGGGCAAACTGCCAGTAGAGCATGGCGAGGCTGGCCAGCAGCAGCAGCGTCCAGAACGCCGTCTTGGCGCGGTTCCTGCCCGAGCACACCAGCCGGACAGTGCCGTGGATCGTCGTGTTCTTACAGAAGAACTCAAACATCTCCTTGAAGGAGCTGTAGAACTCGATCAGCCCTTCCTCACCTGGTTCTTCTCCTCCTCTTTCTTCTCCTCCTGGTGGCTCTGGTTCCATCCTCTACGTGGCTTTCTGGGAACAAATGGAAAATTTTTATTAATCTAAGGGAAAGGATCTTCCAAAAAGGCTTTATCAAACAGGCTTGGTCCAAAGAGGTCTTCTCCAAAAAGGTGTTCTCCAAAGAGATTTTTTCCAGAAAAAGGTTCTTCCAAATGGTCTTTTCCAAAGAAGACTTTTCCCAAATCAGCCTATCCCAAATGGTCTCTTCCAAACATATTTTTCCCAAAGAGGGTTTTTCCACAATGGATTTTTCCAAGAGGCTTTTCCAAAGAGGGATTTTCCAAAGAGGTATTTTCCAAAGAGGGTTTTTTTCAAATAAGGCTTTTCCAAAATGGATTTTTCCAAAGTGAACTTTTCCAAACAAGGCTTCTTCAAAGTGGATTTTTCCAATAGGGTTTTTCCAAATAGGCCTTTTCCAAACAGACCTTTTTCCAAACAGATTTTTCCAAAGTGGCCTTTTCCCAAGATTCCTTTTCCAAATAGGTTTTTTTTTTTCCCAAAGAGACCTTTTCCAAACAAGGCTTTTTCAAAGTGGATTTTTCCAAGAGGGTTTTTGGAAAAACCCAAAGAGCCCACTTCCAAAAATGGCTTTTCCCAAGAGGGTTTTTCCTAAGTGGACTTTTCCAAAAAGGCCTTTTCCAAACAAGGCTTTTTCCAATGTGGACTTTTCCAAGAGGGTTTTTCCAAAGAGGCCTTTTCCAAACAGATTTTTCCAAAGTGTCCTTCTTTCCAGGAGTCCTTTTCCGAATAGTTTTTTTTTGTCCAAAGAGCTCTCTTCCAAACAAGTCTTTTGCAAAGAGGGTTTTTCCAAAGAGGGTTTTTCCAAACAAGGCATTTCCAAAGTGGCCTTTTACCAAGTGGATTTTTCCAAGAGGGTTTTTCCAAAGAGACCTTTTCCAAACACACTTTTTTCCAAACAAGGCTTTTTCCAAACAGATTTTTCCAAAGCGGCCTTTTCCCAAGAGTCCTTTTCCAAATCAGTTTTTTTCTAAAGAGCCCTTTTCCAAACAAGGCTTTTCCCAAGAGGGTTTTTCCAAAGTGGACTTTTCCAAGAGGGTTTTTCCAAACACACTTTTTCCAAAAAGGCTTTTCCCAATAGTCCTTTTCCAAACAGGTTTTCTTCCAAAGAGACCTCTGTCCAAACCAGCTTTTTCCAAAGAAACTTTTCCAAAGTTGCCTCTTCCAAAGAATCCTTTTCCAAGCAGGCCCCAAACAAGTTTGTAATTAGGAAAACCTGGTATTAAAAGCACTGAGAATCTGAATCCAGGGAGATTCCCCCAAAATCTGGATCTAGGAAGGAGCAAAAAACCCAAATTCTGCTGCTGCTGAGGAATTCTGAGATTTCCCCAATTCCATAGGATTTCTCTGCCAAGATGGACTCGGGAGAAATGCTGGGAAGTTTGAGGGCAAAAAAGGTGAGGAATTTTCTTCTTTCCAGGAACTCCAAGGGGTTCTGAAGTGTCAGCTCATAGTGGATCCACACAGGTTTGTAATTCCCCACTGGGGGAGAATTTCTAGTGGAATATTCTGAATTAAACATTATTATTTATTATTATTTATTATATTCTAATATGTATGATTTATTATTTATTATTTATATATTTATTTATTATATATTATTTATTATATTAATTGTTTATTTATATATTGATTTTATAGGTTATTTATTATATATATCAATTATTCTACGCATTATTTATGTATAGATTTATTTTTATATATTATTTATTTTATATATTATTTATTCTATGCATTATATATTTATATATTTATTTTTGTAGATTATTTATTCTACATATTATTTATTCTGTGCATTATTTATTTATATATTTATTTTTATGGTTTATTGATTATATATATTATTTATCATATGCTTTGCTTATGTGTATGTTTATTTTTATATATTATTATATTATATTATATTATATTATATTATATTATATTATATTATATTATATTATATTATATTATATTATATTATATTATATTATATTATATTATATTATATTATATTATGTCATATTATGTCATATTGTGCTATATTGTGCTATATTGTGCTATATTGTGTTATAATAAATAATTCTATTATATTACAATATTAATACATTATTAATATTAATTAACGTTATGAACAGTAATTTTTGCCACATAAATAGGAATTTAAGTCTTTGTATTTTACAGCAGTGAAAAGGCAGAACACAAATTGAAAACCATTCAAAATATATAATCATGGAAAAATAAATACAAAAAAACCCCCAAAATAAATATACCCAAAAATCCTTTTTTTTTTTTTTTAATTTCTGCCAGTAATTAAAACATCTCCTGTGCTCTTCCAGGGATAATTCCAGCATTTCTGAGCATGGAAAACTGGCTCTGCTGGCAGTTTGGGACGTCGGAGTGATGCTGGGACATTTCTGTGCCCTGAAAATGACGTGGTAAGAATTCCCAACGTGACAGCAGCCCGTGAATCACCTGCTCATTATGTCATTAAAATGAGTTTACTGAGTCCAAACATTGGGACAACCTTTGCTCCAAATTTTAAAAAAAGTATAATAAAAAATGTATAAAATAAATACTATTTTTTAAAATTAAAATTAAAAAATGAAAGTTACTAAAAAATCATAAAATTTATACTAAAAAATAAAAAACAAAAATTAATAAAAACAATAAAAATAATAAACTTTATCATAAAATAATAAACTAATAAAATAAAAAATAATACAAAATAATAGTAAAATAAAAATTTAAAATAAAGGGATAGAGGTTGAAACTGAGCAGAGCAGAAGCAGCTGAAGGATTCTTGGGAGAGGTTCTGTGATGATGAAATGAATGAAATTAATTTAATTTAATGAAATTAAAACTTTGAGTTTTTAGCCACGAGGAAACGTGGAATAGAAAAAATAATTACCCAACATAAATGCTGAAAGAATCCAGTCTTTGCTCCGGAAGAGATGTAAAATAAAATTACAAATTACCCAAAATAAATGCTGAAAGAATCCACCCCTTGCTCAGGAGGAAATGTGAAATAAAAGGCAAAAATGACCCAAAATTAATGCTTAAAGAATTTATCAAATACAGATTTAATCTCTAATTTTGACTCTAAAAACCCCCAGATAATTCAATTTTCATCTGTTCTGAGTAGGCTTTTAAGTTTATGGTGAATTCACCCTGCTTAAATCTGCTTTGTTCAAATTAACAGAATGAAAAAAAAAAACATTTAACAAAGCAAAATAACTCAGAAACAATCTGAAGAAACAGCACAACCCAAGTGCTGTTTATATATATTTCTTAAATAATATATATTTTATATTATAAAAATAATAAATAAATAAATATATATATATAATAAATATATATTATAATATATATATATTACAAATATAAAACCACATATTAAAAAAAATCAAATTATAAGCAAATGACAGCCACTGTACCTCGGCAGGAGCTCTGAGCGTTGAGAGAAGCCACTAAACCCAGCCTTGGGCTAAAGCCTGAGCAGCAGCCCTGGCCCAGAGCTGGGACTTTGGGAGCGCAGAGCTGTCCAGCCTTTCCGGAGGGAATTCGGACATCCAGAGGGGCAGGGCTTGAGGACGAGATCATGGCAATGACTCAAAGCATGATCCAGGGAATAATAATAGGAAGTGAATCAACTGGACAAACGGGTTAACGGGGAGGGCACGCCAGAGTTCAGCTGGGTTTAAGTGCTGCTGGCGTCTTGGCCTTGGGGTTTTTTTTTCACCCCTCATGATCAGAGTCATCGTTTTTAGGGAAATAACCATGCATTCCAGAATGTTCTTCCTGCTCTGGATTTTCCATTTCTGATCTTCCCACTCTGGATTTTTCCATCTTTGTTGTTCCTGCTCTGGACTTCCCCACCTTTGTCCTTTCTGTTCTGGATTTTCCCACCCAGGGAGGATCCTCATTCTTCTCACTCTGGATTTTTACATCTTTATTGTTGCTGCCCTGGATTTTCCCACCGAGGGAGGAGCTTTGTCCTTCCCACTCTGGATTTTCCCATTTTTGTCCTTCCTGCTCTGGATTTTCCCATTTATGGAGGACCTTTCTGCCTTCTTTCCTTGTTTTCTTGAGCCTGGCAGGATCCCAGGGAATCAAAGCCATCAAGCCTTGAGGAATTGCATTCCTCGGCGGAATCGGCATGGATTTCCTCCTGCTTCTCCAAGAATATCCAACCCCAATCCCAATTCTATCCCATTCCCAATCCCATCCCAATTCCAATTCCAATCCCATTCCCAAATCCAGTTCCAGTCCCAATTCCAGTCCCATCCCATACGCAATCCCAATCCAATTCCAATCCCAATTCCAATCCAAATCCCCATCCCAATTCCAATCCCATCCCAATTCCAATCCCATCCCAATCCCAGATGCAGGTGCTGAGATGGAAACAGAACCAGACCAACACCATTCAAATCCGGTTTTGGGGCCATGGTTCAGTTAAAGAGCAGCAGAAACAACAGAAAAACAGATTTGGGGCACCTGGGAGAACTTCCAGGATTATTTCTGATCTTTTCCCATGTAAAAAACAGCGCTGCAAGACTTTTTTAAGGTGAAAATGGGAATATTTGGGATCCAGATAAAGTTTAGAACCCCGATTATTTTTGATCCTTTCCCATGTAAAAAAAAATGGCACTGCAGGAATTTTTTTTAAGGTGAAAATGGAAATATTTGGGATCCAGATAAATTTAGAACCTGCCTTTCCAAATTGGATTTTTTCTCCCACTGGAAGCTGTGAAATATCAGTGTCTGGAAAAAAAAAAATTAAAATTTCTTGTGAAATTTGGTTTCACAAGAAAGAAGGGAGAAAGTAAAAAGGTGGAGGGAAAGAAACTCCCCTGATTTTGACTGATTTTAATCCTTTTTACACTTGATTTATGCTGGATTTTTTTCTGGAAACCCCAAGACAAATGGAAATTTTTAAATTGAGATTTTTTTGGGATGTTCCTCAGTAAAAAAGAGGGTTTTTTTTTTTTTGGATAGTCCTCATTAAATTGAGAGGGTTTGGGATATTCCACATTGAAAATGAGGGGTTTTTGGGGATTTTCCTCCTTAAAATAATTTTTAAATTTTTAAAATATTTAAAATATTCAATCCCTATTAACCAGCTTTGATAGTAAAATATTGACATTTCACAAAACATACCTGAAACCTGATTTAAATAAAATTTAAAAAAAACCCCAACATTATTTTAGAAACTCCTAATTAAAAATTTTTAATTTTCTGGTTTTTCAACCATTTCAATTTTTAATGAAAAAAGAAACCCGGCTGAACGAAGAGCTGCAGCAGAGGCAGGTGAAGAGTTAATTAACTAAAATCTCATTAAAAAGCTCCTGGCACCGGGAACTTTGTGTTCGTGTCTCTCCTCACCCCGCGTTGTGCAATGGAAAAATGCAACAATTATTGCAATTATTGCACAAGGACCAGGCACCAGAGGGAAAAATTCTTCTCCTGTTGCCTCACAGTGGAAAAATCCCTGTAAAATTCCCTCCAGGAATTTATTTTTCCTGGAAAATCGGGATAAAAGAACCTGGAATCGCTCAGAAAATATCCTGAATCTGTTGGGTGATTTCTGTGGATGCTGAAGTGGGAGAGAATAGGGGGAAAAAATTCCTTCAGTGCTTAAAAATGTGTTTTGTTTTGGTTTTTTGGGGTATTTTTTGTTTAAAATGCAGAAATTGTGGAGATAAAACCCTGAGAAAGTCCTGTGGGGTTGCAGGGTTGTAATTAAATATTAATATTTATTAATGTGATATGATATTATGTTATATGATACGTTATAACATGATATTATAACTATTATAATGTAATATAATGTTATATTACATTATATTACATATTACATAATTTTTTGCATTAAAAAAACCCATTTTCTACATTAAAAATCCCATTTAATCCCCATAAACATAAACTATGTAAATAAAAAATTCACTTTTTTACATTAGAAAACCATTTTCTACATTATAAATCCCATTTAATTCCCATAAACATAAACAATAGAAATAAAAAAGGAATTTTTCTGCACCCCTGGTGCTTCACCTGCCAGGCAGCTCTGATGTCACAGGGTTAATCCTTAATGAAAGCATTAATTAAGTTGTTAATTGCTGTTTTTGCAGCGCCCCGGTGATGTCACCTCCCCTCCATGGCTCCACCCTCCTTAAAAATGATGTTTTAATGGATATTCCTCATTAAAAATTCGTTTTTGTGGTTCATTCATTGTTAAAAAATAGGTTTTTTGGGATATTCCTCACGAAAAATTAGGTTTTTGTGGAATATTCCTCATTAAAAAGCAGGTTTTTTTGGGATTTTCCTCATAAAAATGAGTTTTAGTGGGTATTCCTCCTTAAAAAATTAGATTTTTGGGATATTTCTCACTAAAAATGAGTTTTAATGGGATAGTCCTCGTTAAAAATGATATTTTTTTAGGATATTCCTGAGTAAAAATGAGTCTTTTTGCGATATTCCTCCTTAAAAATGAGGTTTTAGGGCCTATTCCTCCTTAAAAATGAGGTGTTTGGGGTAATCCTCAGTAAAAAGGAGCTTTTAGTGGATATTCCTCATTAAAAAGAGGGGTTTTGAGATATTTTTTTGTTAAAAAGTAGGTTTTTTGGGTTATTCCTCATTTAAAAATGAGGTTTTATTGGATTTTCCTCAGTAAAAAGGAGTTTTTATGAGGTATCCCTCAGGGATATGTGATATTTACGGGCTCTCAGCTTGAATTTTGGATTATTTTGTGCTTTCCAAGGGGAAAATTCCAAATATTTTGGCTCCCAGTTGTTCCAGGAGTTCCTTGTGAAGGGAACGATTGGAACCTCAAACCCCAAATTATTTTTATATTATGTCCTTTATATATATTATATTTTATTGAAACCCACAGTGATTTTTTACATTAGATCCCTTTATATATGTATATTTATATTATTTAAACTCACAAGAATGCTGAATATCTATAGATTCTCATAAAAATTAATTTAACCCATGTAAAATTATATAAAAAGTAGATGTAGATATATATTTGTGTGAAAAATGAATATGTTGCATCTATAGTCAATATACAGTATATATAATATAATATATATAATCTATAATATATATATTTGCATATACTTCTTATATAGTTTTAGATATATATATAATTTACATATATCACAAATATATTAAAAATTTATTAAATGTACTAACATAATATATTAAAAATATATTTTAAATTATTTAAGCTCAGGGCATGCTTTTACAAATTGCCAAGCACCTCAGCGATGGATATCGCCCCTTTTATCCTTATTAAAAAATTTTCTTTACATTCTGAGCCCTATTTCTCCCAGCTGGCGTGCCCGGATCACCCTTCCCGCTGGGGCTGTGCCGCGATCCAGAGCCTTTGATCGCGTTATGTCGCGATATGGAGAACGCAGCCCTCGGCTCCCCTCACGGTTTCTGCCACGATTCCCTGGAATAATAATTAGATTATTTAATATAATATATCCAAAATATCTTAACTATATTAACGTAATATATTAAATATATTAACATAATATATTTTAAATTGTTTTAAGCTCAGGGCGCGCTTTTAACAAACTGCCAAGCACCTCAGCGCTGGATATCGCCCCTTTTATCCCTTATAAAACTTTATTTAAATTTTTACATTATGAGCCCTATTTTTCTCACTTACGTGCCCAGATCACCCTTCCCGCTGGGGCCGTGTCGCGATCCGGAGCCTTTGATCGCGTTATGCGGCGATATGGAGCGGGCGGAGCTCGGCTCCCCTCACGGTTCCCGCCTCGGTTCCCCGGACGCGGAAGCCGCGCGCGGCCCCGGAAGCGCTGCCCGCGCCGCCATCTTGGCAGGAGCCGTGAGGAGCCGTGAGGGAGACTTACGGAGCCCTGACGAGCCGCGGCCGCCGCCCGCCCCGCCGCCACCGCGGCCCGGCCGCCGCTCCCCGACCGCTCCCCGGCTCCCAGGAGGGGCCGTCCGGGGCCCGGCGGCCGCGGAGAGGTGAGCGAGGAGGGACGAGCGGGCTGCCTCCGTGTCTCCCCAGCTCCTTTCTGCCGTTTTGCTTCTTCCCCTGTTTTCTCTCTTCTTCCCTCCCTCCCTTTTCCACCTTTCCCTTCTCTCTTTCAGTCCTTCCTTTCCTCGGCTGCCTTCTTGTCTCTCCTTCTTCTGCCCTTCTGCTTCTCCCTCCGTTTTTCCCTCTTATTCCCTCTCCCTTCTCTCAGCCCTTCCTTTCCTGAGCTGCCTTCCTGTTATCCCTCTCCTCCTCTCTGCCGTTCTTCTTCTTCCTCCGTTTTTCCCTCATTTTCCTTCCCTCCCTTTTCCACCTTTCAGTCCTTCCTTTCTTTGGCTGCCTCCCTCTCCTCTCTACTGTTTTTCTCCCTCCATTTTTCCCTTCCCTCCATCCCTTTCCCTTTTCTGTTTCAGTCCTTCCTTTCCTCGACTGCCTTCCTGTCTTGAATTATTAAAGAAATCTGGATATTGATCTAGTACCGATATCCAGCCGTGCCGGACAAAAACCTTTTTAACAGTTTAAAGTTAGAAAGTGTGTGTTTATTTTATTTTGGGTATTCAGTACTTGGATGGATAAAACAGCTCTGTAATTGCTCCCGAATTCACTCTGTAATCTGAGTGATTACAGAGCCCTTTTATCCATCCGAGTATGGAATACCCAAAATCCAAATACATATTCATCATTTTGGTACATTCCATTCCTCGCCTTGTGTGCTGATCTTTAACTAAAATCTTAGCTCTTCTAAAATCTCTGAATTCCTTCAAGTTTATGTTTCAGTCTCCCCTCCTCCTGCTGTTCTGCTTCCCCCAACGTTTTTCCCTTTTCTTCCCTTCCTCTCTTTTCCACCTTTCCCTTCTCCCTTTCAGTCCCTCCTCTCCTTTTCCCTCTTTGCCCTTTTCCTTCCAGTCCCTTCCTTTTTACCTCTCCCTTTCCCCCCTTTTCTTTCTCCTTTCCCCCC
This sequence comes from Taeniopygia guttata, assembly GCF_048771995.1. Lineage (NCBI taxonomy): Eukaryota > Metazoa > Chordata > Aves > Passeriformes > Estrildidae > Taeniopygia > Taeniopygia guttata. The sequence goes on from NC_133046.1 coordinate 137,414, forward strand.
TTTTTTCTCCATTTCCCCCTTTTTCTTCCCCTTTTCCCCCTTGTTCTTCCCCCTTGTTCTTCCCCCTTGTTCTTCCCCCTTGTTCTTCCCCCTTGTTCTTCCCCCTTGTTCTTCCCCCTTGTTCTTCCCCCTTTTCCCCTTGTTTTCTCCATTTCCCCTTGTTTTCTCCTTTTCTCCTCTCCCTTTCATTCCCTCCCTTCCTCTTTCCCTTTTTCCTTTTCTCTTTTTCTCCTCTGTTTTAGTCCTTCCCCCCCTTCCCCCTGCTTTTACTCCCCCTTTTTGAGATATAAATTACTTTGTATGAATAAATTAATTTGTATTGATAAAATAATTTATATTAATATCCCAAGGGATTTCATTATTGATATTTTCCATTATTGTTGCTCTGTAAAAACCCAAATAATTCGGTTTCTGTCCCAGATCCAGCCCACAGAGCGGGTTTTGTGAAGCCCCGCGCAGGCCGGGCTGTGTTGCCGCCGTTAATTAGCGGGCTGGGTTAATTGCGGTGTAATTGGCGCAGATGAGCAGCAGCAGCGCTAAGAGGGCTCCCACCACGGCCACGCAACGGCTGAAGCAGGATTACCTGAGGATCAAAAAGGATCCTGTGCCTTACATCTGCGCCGAGCCCCTGCCCTCCAACATCCTGGAATGGTGGGGATTGGGAATTGGGAACAGGAATTGGGAATGGGAATTGGGGTGGGAATTCGGAATTGGGAATGGGAATTGGGGTGGGAATTGGGGCGGGCTGTTTCTCACTCCTGGAAACTGGGGTTGGAATTGGGGTGGGCTGTTCCTCCCTCCTGGGAATTGGGGTGGGAATTGGTGTGGATTGTCTCTCACCCCTGGGAATTGGGATAGGAATTGGGATGGGTTGTCTCTAACCCCTGGGAATTGGGGTGGATTGTTCCTCACCCCTGGAAATTGGGATGGGTTGTCTCTCACCCCTGGGAATTGGGGTGGGTTGTTCCTCACTCCTGGAATTGGGGTGGGCTGTTCCTCACTCCTGGAATTCCTCACTCCTGGACAGAAGGAGTTTCCCAGGCTTTCAGCTCTGACTCCCTCTCCTGGAGCCGGGGCAGGCAGGGAGGGAAACTGAGGCTGATCCTGAATTTTTTGGGGTTTCTGTGGATTCCCAGTGTTCCATTCCCCTCTTTTCCAGGCACTACGTGGTGCGAGGGCCTGAGCTGACCCCATATGAAGGTATATCCCTACCTGGGCATTTGCATGGAAATTCAGGAATTCCAGAGGGTGGGAAAAGGCAAAATAATCCCACTAAAAACTGGGGAAGAGGTGAAGAAACTGAGGTGCTGCTGTCAATCATTTTTATCTTATCAAGAGCTTTAATAAAATAAAATTTAGGTTAAACTGAAAGCAAATATTAAATTTCTTCATGTTTTACCAAAATATTCTCTAATTTACGACAAAGATAATACCAAAAATTCCCATATTTACAGCAGAAATGTCCTGAGTGATACGGGATTCAAATTTATTTGACCCATTTTTGGGTAGGTGAAGAAATAAAGCAGGAAAATTGGGAATTGGGGTGGGAATTATTAATTAAATATCATTTATTTAGCCCATTTTATGGGTAGTTTAGAAGAAATAAAGCAAGGGGAATTGGGATGGGAATTATTAATTAAGTGTAATTTATTTAACCCATTTTTGGGTAGTTTGGGAGAAGGAATAAATCAGGGGAATTGAGGATGGAAACTGGAATTGGGGATGGGAATTTTTAATTAAATAGAACTCATTTAACCCATTTTGGGCTGGTTTGTAGGTGGATATTACCACGGAAAATTAATATTCCCTCGAGAATTCCCGTTCAAACCCCCCAGTATTTATATGATCACCCCCAATGGAAGGTTCAAGTGCAACACGAGGTAAGGACTCGTTCCCAGAATTCCAGCCATTCCCATCCCAGCCATTCCCATCCCAAATCAAGGAGTCTTTCTCAACATTCCAGCCATTCCCATCCCAAATTAAATACTCCTTCCCAGCATTCCAGCCATTCCCATCCCAGTCATTCCCACCCCAAATCAAGGAGCCCTTCCCACAATCCCAGCCATTCCCATCCCAAATCAAAGAGTCCTTCCCAGAATTCCAGCCATTCCCATCCCATCCATTCCCAACACCCCACCCATTCCCACCCCAACCCCACTGCTGCCTCGGTTTCCCCGGCAGGCTGTGTCTGTCCATCACGGATTTCCACCCGGACACCTGGAACCCTGCCTGGTCCGTGTCCACCATCCTGACGGGGCTGCTGAGCTTCATGGTGGAGAAGGGGCCCACCCTGGGCAGCATCGAGACCTCCGAGTTCACTGTGAGCGCTCCGGGAAATCTGGGAATCCGGGATAGCCAGGGGGACATCCCAGGAAATTTGGGATATCTCGGGGGCGGGGGGAAATCCCACAAAATTTGGGATATCTCTGGGGTAAATCCCAGGAAATTCAGGATAGCCACAGGGAAAATCCCAGGAAATTCAGGCTAGCCGGGGGGAGGGGGGGGAATGCCAGAAAATTTGGGGTATCTCTGGGGGAAAGTCCCAGGAAATTCAGGATTTCTTCGGGGGGGAAATCCCAGGAAATTTGGGATATCTCAGGGGGGAAATCCCAGAAAATTTGAGATATCTCAGGGGGTAAATTTTAGTGAAAAATGCTCAATTTTAAGAGCCAAAATCCACAATCCTGGCTGAGATTCCCACAAAACCCTGATCCCACAGGATCAAAAATTAAGATCATTTTCTGCCTATAAACCTCAATTTTAGTCAAAAATTCTCCCAAAAATGAAGTTTTAAATGTGAAAAACCACTTGGTTTTGCACCCTTCTTTTGGGAAATGTGGCATGGGATTGGAATAAATGGATTTAATTTTCAAGGAATTGCTGAAAACTCTGATTTTTCTCCCCAGAAAAGGCAGCTGGCTGCACAGAGCTTAGCATTTAATTTAAAAGATAAAGTCTTCTGTGAGCTCTTCCCTGAAGTGGTGGAGGTAAGAAAATCTTCATTCATTGTTTGTTTTTCCTAAAAAATTGAGTTTTGGTGAAACAAAATTTCCCAAATCGCCACAAATTCTGTTTTTCCTCTGAATTTCCTCTCCGCTTTTCCAGGAAATGAAGCAAAACCCCCCAAATAATCCAAACTTTTTTCTTCTCCTATGCAGGAACTCAAACAAAAACACCCAAATCCCCCCAAAATTCCATTTCCGACCCAATTTCCTCTCTCTTTTCCAGGAAATGAAGCAAAAGCCCCCAAATTTCCACTTTCGAACTCAATTTCCTCTCCCCTTTTCCGGGAAATGAAGCAAAAGCACGCAAATCATCCCAATTTCCATGGAATTTTCTGTTCCCCCCATGCAGGAACTCAAACAAATCCCCCCCACAATTCCATTTCCCACCGAATTTCCTCTCCCCTTTTCCAGGAAATCAGACAAAAGCCACCAAATCCCTCCAAAATCCCATTTCCCACGGAATTCCCTCTCTGTTTCCCAGGAGATGAAGCAGAAGCAGAAAGCCCAGGAGGAGCTGAGCTCCAGACCTCCCTCGCTGCCCCTGCCCGACGTGGTGCCGGACGGGGACGCACACCTGGGGCACAACGGCCACCCCCTGGCCCACGGGCCCGCGGCCCCGCTGCCCGGGCATGCCAGGGGGCTGCAGCAGCCCCCCAGGAACCACGGACTCTTGGGGGGAGCCCTGGCGAACTTGTTTGTCATCGTGGGCTTCGCCGCCTTTGCCTACACAGTCAAGTACGTGCTGAGGAGCATAGCCCAGGAGTGACGTCCCGCAGGAGACCAAATTTTACTGGGGTTTTGGGGGGATTTGGGCTCTTCGGGGGCAATTTTGGGGTTTTTTTGGCCTTCCCGGGTGGAATTGTGGTGGAATTTTGGGTTGGGAATCAAAGCGTTGTTGGGGAACCACCTTGGTTTGTAGAGTTCTCCTCCATCTGTGGTTTCAACATTGAAGATCTTCAGCAAATTTTGACTCCATTGAGTTTTCAATCCAAGATGAGTGGGACACTTTGGAATGGGACACTTTGGGTGGAGAATTTGGGGACTTTTGCCCTTTTGGGGTTCTAGTGGGGTTTTGGGTTCTGCTGCTCATCGTGGGCTTTGCCGCCTTCGTCTACACAGTCAAGTACATGCTGAGGAGCAGAGCCCAGGAGTGACGTCCCGCAGGAGACCAAATTTTACTGGGGTTTTGGGGGGATTTGGGCGGGGGATTCTGGGGGTTTTGCCCTGCCTGGGTTGTGGTGGGACTTGGGGAACCACCTTGGTTTGTGGAGTTCCTCCATCTGTGGTTTGAACATCAAAGATCTTCAGCAAATTTTGACTCTGTTGAATTTTCAATCCAAGATGAGTGGGACACTTTGGAGTGGGACTTTTTGGGTGAAAAATTTGGGATTTAGCCCTCCTGGGGTTTTTTGGGTTGGGATGTCAAAAGGATTTTTGGGGAACCACCTTGGTTTGTAGAGTTCTCCTCCATCTGTGGTTTGAACATCAAAGATCTTCAGCAAATTTTGACTCGGTTGAGTTTTCAGTCCAGGATGAGTGGGACACTTTGGAACGGGACTTTTTGGGTAGAAAATTTGGGATTTTTTTGTCCTTCCTGGGTTGTTTTGGGGCTTTGGGTTCTGCTGCTCATCGTGGCCTTCACCCTTTTCCTTCAGTTCTTTAAAAAAAAAAAATCAAAATTCCTTTGGGATCCAGGAAATATTTTTGTCCCCAAATCCCAACCCCAAAATTCCTTTGGGAATTTTTGAAGCAAAACCCCAGATTTGCTCCCTTTTCCTTCAATTCTTAAAAAAAAAAAAAAAAAAAAATTCCTTTGGGATTTGGAGGAAGATTTGGGACTCCAGGATTTGGGAATGGAATTTTTAATTCCCATTTTTTTGGGGGTTGATTTGTCTTTTCCTGGGAATTCAATTTTTCCTCATCCCAAAAAATCCCAAAAAAAATGAAATTTCAGCCTCTCCCTCAGGAGAAAATCTTGGAATAAACCCTTGAAATTCCAGGTTGTCATTCCATGGATTTAAAAATTTGGGAATTTTTCCACAGATTCTTCCATTTCATAAAAATTCCTGAATTTTTGGGGGGATTTTTTCCATTTTTTCCTGGAGATTCCTGAATTTTCCCAGGAGTGGAAATGGTGTAAAGTGATTTATTCCAAATAAAATTCCATCAAAATCGACTTTGTGGGGGTTTTTTTTGGGAATAAAATTCTATGAGGGGAAAAACTGGGATTGGGAATGTTTCTGTTGCTGAATAAAATGATGAAAAAATTTGATTTTTCCTGATTTTTTTCCCTTTTTCCAGTCGGATTTTCCAGCTTTTCATGGAGGTCTTGATGTTTTTCCTTCATTGTTCATAATTCCAAAAATTCCTGGGAATTTTGGGATATTTTTTGATTATTCCTCCTGATAATTATTGGTTTTAATTAAGATTTAATTATTACTATTAAATTAGAAATGCTGAATTATAAGATATATAAGTTTATATAATAAATATAATTTCTATAATAAATATATTTTCTATAATAAATATATTTTGTATCACTAAATATCTATAAAATATAAATAAATATTGTATGTATAATGTATAATAATATGATTTTATAGAATTAAAATACAAAATAAAAAGAAATATAACATAAATACAAAATATAAATATCTATAACGTTACATGTAATTTATATAATATATAATTGTAAATGAATACATGAAATATAAATATAAACATCAGATCTTTAATATAATATAAAATAAAAATACATATATAATTTGTGTATAATATAATTCGATATAGCTGTAATATGAAATATAAATATATTTTTATAATATAAAATATAAGTATAGTGTGTATAATATGTATATGTATAATATGCATAATTGTATCTCTTTTATTAAATAAAAGTATTTTATAATATAAATATAAAATACAAGCAAATATCTATAATTTATATACAGTATAATTGTATTTAAAGTATATTTTATGAAATGTAAATATAAAATATATATCATTTGTATATAATATAATTTTATATAAATATATTTTATATACTTTCATAGAATATATATATTTTTTTGTATAATATAATATAAAATATAAGTATAAATATATAAAATTATATATATTGATTGTAGATACCATTTATTTATTAATCTAATGTATAATTAATTATTAATTAATAATTTTATTAATATTAATTTAATTTATAATTACAGGCAATTAATAATTAATTCATCAGGGAGATCAAGTGTGCCCTTTTCATGGAGAAAAAATTGGATTTTTAAATCCCTTTTCCAGCAGAAAAATCACTACAAAAAAGGGAATTAATTCCATTAAAACTCCCGGAATTCCCAAATTCCCGTAATTTCTTTTGGGAACGCCGGCGTCTCATGAGCATTAATTAGGAATTGTTAAGGGGAGAAATTTGGGAATTTTCCCCGGGAATTTCGGGGTTTTTTTTGGGATCCACCACGAGGTGGCGCCGCGGGGTCGGGAATTGGGAAATTCCTGGAAAATCCCAGCTGGGAATGTTCCCAAATCCCCGAAACCCCAAAATCCGGGAATTTTGGGGCTCTGGGAATTCCCTGGGAATGTTTATGGATTGCCACAAAATCCTGGAATTTCAGGGCTCTGGTAATTTGGGAATTCCCTGGGAATGTTTTTTTATGGTATTAAAATTGGGAAGAGGATTTTTGGGAAGATCCCAAAATTGGGAAAAGGATTTCTGGGATTTTCCTAAAAATCGTGATAAGGATTTTTGGGATGATCCCAAATTTGGGAAGGGGATTCTTGGGATTTTCCCAAAAATTGGGAAAAGGATTTTTGGGATGATCTCCAGGCCCTCCAAAAAGGATTTTTGGGATGATCCCAAAATCGGGATAAGGATTCCAGTTTTTTCCCATTCCTAAATTATAAATTTTCCACTTTTTCCCCTTCCCAAATTCCAATTTTCCCCCGTTTTTTCCCTTTTCTAAATACAATTTTTTTTCTTTTTTTCCCCCTTCCCAAATTCCAGGCTTTTCTGGAGATGTTACCAAAAAAAAAAAAAAAGGGAAAAGAAAAAAAGAATTTTCTGGGTTTGGGGTTGGGAGTGTTTTGTGCGTCAGTTTCCCCGAGTTCCCTAAAAATTGGGAAAATGGGACAGGGAACTTCCCAAACTGGGAATAAACTGGGAATTCTGACACATCCAAACTGGGAATTCTGCCCCATCCAAAATGGGGTTTATCCCAAGGCAGGGATGTCCAGCCCTGCTGGGTGCTCCAAATTCCCAAGAAAATCTGATTTTCCTGGGATAAAATCCCAAAAAAAACCCTGATTTTCCCGGGGAAAAAAATTTTTAAAGAATCTTATTTTCCTGTAATAAAATCCCCCCCAAAATCTGATTTTTCTGGGATAAAATAATAATAAAAAAAAATCTGATTTTTTTTTCTGGATTAAATCCCCAAAAAAGCCGATTTTCCTGGGATAAGCAGGGGCGGGAGCGGGAATTTTTGGGATTGTGCCGAGAGGCGCTGCCGGCTCCTCCTTTTTTCCCTTTTTTTTTTTTTTTTTCCCCCTGTTTTTTTCCCTCCTCCGCCTCCCGGAGCCGATGGAAACTCCTCCGGGCAGGCGGAGGAGCCGGAGCTCGGCAGGGCTGGAATTCCCCCCGGGATTCGGGATTTGGGATTTAGGATTTGGGCTTCGGGCTTCGGAATTTGGGGTTCGGTGTTCGGGATTTGGGATTTGGGGTTGCCGTGGGAAAGCCGGGCCCTGCTGCCCCATGAGCGCTCCGGGTCCTGCGGGGTTTTTTTAGGGAAAAGCGAGAAAAAAGAGGAAAAACTTCGGGGAAAACTTCGGGAAAACTTGGGGAAAACTTCACCTGCTTCTCCCGGAGCCGGGACACGGGCGGGGGTTCGCTGCCCCCGGAGCTTTTGGGGTCTGGTGTTTTGGGATTTGTTTTTTGGGGTGTGACTGATTTGGTTTTTGGGGTTTGTTTTTGCAGTGCGAGGAATTTGGGGGTTGGGGTGTGACTGATCTGTTTTTTGGGGTTTTGTTTTTGGGGTGTGAGGGGTTTGGGATTGTTTTTGGGTTGGGAAGGATTTGTTTTGGGGGTTTGTCTGGGATTTGTTTCTTGGGGTGTGAGGAATTTGGTTTTTGGGGTGTGACGGATCTATTTTGGGTTTCTTTTTTGCGGTTTGTTTTTTCCAGTGTGAGGAGTTTGGGGTTTGTTTTTTGGGGTGTGAGTGGTTTGGGGTTTGAGATTGTTTCTTGGTACTGCGTCTCCACATCTTGGGGTTTGTTTTTTGGGATTTGTGTTTTGGGTTTGTTTTTTGCAGTGTGAAGAATTTGGAGTTTGGGGGGTGAGAGACCTGGTTTTTGGGGTTTGTTTTTTGGGCTGTGAGAGGTTTGGGTTTTGGGATTTGTTTTTTGGGGGGGTTGTTTTTTGGGATTTGTTTTTTGGGGTGTGAGGAGTTTGCTTCTTGGGGGGTTGTTTCTTGGGGTGTGAGGCATTTTTTTGGAATGTGAGGGTTTTTTTGGGGGTGTGAGGCATTTTTTTAGGGTGTAAGGAATTTTTTTGGGGTGTAAGGAATTCTTTTGAGATGTGAGGGATCTGTTTTTTGGGATCTGTTTTTTTGGGTCATAAGGAATTCTTTTGGGGTGTAAGGAATTCTTTTGGGGTATAAGGGATTTTTTGGGGGGTGAGGCATTTTTTGGAGTGTGAGGAATTTTTGGGACTGAGGGCTGGGCTTTGTCCTTCCAATGCCGGCGATTCCCGGGATTCCGAGTCCCGGGAATCCGAGGGAAGCTCGAGGATTCCTCCCAGGAACGGACGGGGCGGATTCCGGGCTCTGAGCCGAGCCTGGCTGAGCCCCGCCTGAGCTCGGGCTCAGCCCGGCAGCATTCGGGACCTTTAAAAACGGTCATAAACCTGATCCGGGGTGGGGGGCTGAGAGCATTTAAAACCAGTTTCAAGCCCCATTTGGGGGTACAGAGTAAAACCAGTTTTAAATCCGAATTGGGGTCAAGAGGGGCAGAGCAAAACCAGTTTCAAGCTCCATTTGGGGGGCAGAGTAAAACCAGTTTTAAGCTCGATTTTGGGCAGCACTGTGCGCCTTTAAAACCAGTTTCAAGACCCCTTTGGGGGGATGGAGTAAAACCAGTTTCAAACTGGATTAAGGGGGTCAGAAGGGGCAAACTAAAACCAGTTTCAAGCCCCGTTTTGGGGGCAGAGTAAAACTGGTTTCAAGCCAGATCTGGGGGCACAGAGTGCCTTTAAAACCAGTTTCAAACCAGATTTAGGGAGGCAAAGTAAAACCAGTTTCAAGCCCCATTTGGGGGGCAGAGTAAACCAGTTTTAAATCTGATTTGGGGTCAGAAGAGTCAGAATACAACCAGTTTTAAACTCAAATTTGGGGGCGCTGAGTGCCTTTAAAACCAGTTTTAGGCTGGGTTTAGGGCAGAGCAGAAATCTCCTCTGGGATTTCTGGGAAGCTCCTCTCAGGGATCCAGAATTCCAAAGAAATTCCAAAAAATTCCAAATAAATTCAACACAAATTCCAAAGAAATTCCAAACAAATTAATCTCCAGCTTTTCCATCCCAAGGAGCTCTTAGAACCTTCTGGAATTCAAATTTTTTTGGACAAAAATCCAAGATTTTTTTTTTAATCCTGAGGGATTTTGCACCTGGCTGCTTGGATACCTCTGAAATTTGGATTTTTTTTGACACAAATCTGCTTGGATCCTTCTCTCCTGTTTAATTCTGGATTTATTTTTGAGACAAATCTGGTTTTTATTGCTCCTGAAATTTGGATTTTGCATCTGGCTCCTTAATCCTGACCTAATAAATTTGGGGTTTTTTTGGACACGAATCTGGATTTTTTCGGTCCTGCAGAATTTTCCTTCTGGCTCCTTGATCCTGACCTGGTTAATTCAGATTTTTTCAGGATTTTCTTGGTCCTGAAGCATTTCCCCCGTGGCTCCTTGTCCCCTTCCCAGCTAATTCAGATTTTTCAGACACAAATCCAATATTTTTTTGGTCCTGGATCATTTCTCCCCTGGCTCCTTGACCCAGACCTGGCTAATTTGGATTTTTTGGGACATGAATCGGATTTTGCTCCCTCCTGGATCATTCCCCACTGGCTTCTTGAACCTGACCAGATTACTTCTGATTTTTGGGACACAAATCTGATTTTTCTTCCTTCCTGGATAATTTTCCCCCTGGCTCCTTGACCCAGACCTGGTTAATTTGGATTTTTTGTGATACAAATCCAATTTTTTGGTCCTGAAGCATTTTATACCTAGCTTGTTGATCCTGACCTGGTTAATTCGCATTTTTGGGACACAAATCCAGGTTTTTTTGGTCCTGAAGCATGTCCCCCCTGGCTCTTTGACCCAGACCTGGTTAATTTGGATTTTTTGGATACAAATCCAGGTTTTTTTTTTTGGTCCTGGATCATTTCTCCTCTGGCTCCTTGACCCCAACCCAGCTAATTTGGATTTTTTAGGACACAAATCCAGGTTTTTTTGGTCGTGGATCATTTCCCCGCTGGCTGCTTGAATCTGATCTGATTACTTCTGATTTTTGGGACACAAATCCAATTTTTTTGGTCCTGAAGCATTTTCTACCTGGCTCCTTGACACCTTCCAGGCTAATTTGGATTTTTTGGGACACAAATCCAGGTTTTTTGACCCTGGCTCCTTGACCCCAACCCAGCTAATTTGGAATTTTGGGACACAAATCCAATTTTTTTGGTCCTGAAGCATTTTCTACTTGGCTCCTTGACCCCGACCTGGCCAATTTGGATTTTTTGGGACACGATCTGGACTTTGTCTCTGCCGCCATGCTGGTGGGATTTTGGTGGCTGCTGCTGGTGCTGCTGTGGCCCCAGCTGTGCCCCCGGCTGTGCCCCTGCGCGGTTGCCGCGGCCAGGAGGGACAGGAAGGGCCAGAAGGAGCTCCCGGAGCTGCCCGACACCTCCCTGGGCAACAGCGAAGAGCGGCCCCAGGTGGGTGCTGGGATCATTCCCGGATTTATTCCTGGATTTATTGGGAATTTCCGGCCTTTTCTGAGTTGATTCCATGCTCGTTTCTTCAATTTCCTTTGGCTTTTTATTTAATTTTCAAGGTTCCTCATGTTAGGAACAGCCAAGAACTCCCAAGGTGGGTTCTGGGATCATTTAGGCATCATTCCTGGATTTATTCCTGGATTTGTTCCTGGATTTATTGGGATTTTCCTGCCTTTTCTGAGTTGATTCCATGCTCATTTCTTTAATTCCCTTTGGTTTTTATGTTTAATTTTGATGGTTCCTCATGTTGGGAACAGCAGAGAATTCCCAAGGTGGGTTCTGGGATCTGCCTGGGCTGGATTTTTTCCATCTTTTGAACATCTGGGTGGGTTTTCCATGGAATCTAAAGATCTCTGAGGGACTTTTGAAGCTCTGGATCCCTCAAGGACACCCTCACGAGCAGCAGGATCAGCCCGGGTTGGGTTTTTTGGACCCTCTGGGGGAGGTCAGTCCATGATCCTTGTTCTGGCGTGTCCCCAGCTCCCGGAGCCCGCGGAACCGCGCATCACGGACCCACGCAGGACCTGGATCTCCTTTGTGCACCGCCCTGATGACGGCAGCGGCTCCAAGAGGAGGTGCAAAGGCAGAGACAAAAAATTGGTGGGATTTCCTCTCCATATTTCCCTTCCTTTTTCTCATCCTTTCCATTTTTGGGGGTTTAATTTCTCCATTTTTGGAGAAGTTTGACACTTCTTGCTTTGGCAGAATTTTGAACCAGCCGCTCTCAAATGGAGTCTTTTTTTGGGGTTATTTCCCCGCTCATTAAAAATAAAATCCAATTTTTTTCTCCTTCCGAGAGATAACGCCTAAGCATCCCAAAGGATAAATTAATCAAGGTGTGGACAAGTGGTTTATTTCAAATTAATGAGCTGAGCGACAGCTCATTAATCATGCGGCACTTTTCATCTGCTGCTTGGACACTCTTAGATTCTTTTCATTAATTTCATTATTTGAGGAATTTTTTGCATCTTCTGAGCAATCTGGGCAGGTTTTCCAAGGAATTTTAGAGAATTATCGGAGGAATGGGAATCCCAACAACTGGAAAAAGATCTCTGAGGGACTCTCAGAGATTCTGGCTCTTCCTGATCCTTCAGTGCCCTCCAAAAATGATCAGGAATTTTCTGGGAATGAACCCCCTGATGTTGCTGATGTCCCTGGACGAATTTTTGGGTTTTAATCCCAAATTTTTCTTTGTTCCCTCAGCGAGGTCTGGTTGGACCTCCAGGGCCTCCTGGACCTCAGGGGCCTCCAGGAGCTCCTGGGGCTGAAGTCACCAAGGAAATTCTTCTGCAGGAGTTCAAGGAGATCTTAAAAGGTAAAAGATTTTAAAAAGTCAAAGATTTTCCAGGGATGTTAAAGGTGAAAGGTATTAAAGGCTGGAGGAGTTTTGTTTTTCAGGACAAATCTTCACCCTCAGGCATTCCCCTGGCAGCCAAAAACATTCCCCTAAGTGCTGCTGGGCTTCAGCTGAAGAGCCAAGTGCAGAATTCCAAGAGCACGTTCATGGTTTCATATGCCAGGCCCTTAAATTAATATTTTATTTCATTTTATTCAATTTTATTCCATTTTTTCCCCTCAGAAGCCATGGAGCACCAAGCCTCCCTGGCCATTTCAGCTCAGCCCAGCCAGCTCCCAATGCCCCTGGAGGAGGTTCCATTCACTGGCTAGGCCCTTAAATTTAGATTTTATTCTATTTTTTTTTTTTTTTTCCATTTTATTCCATTTTTTTTCCCATTTTCCCCTCAGAAACCATTGAGCACTGAGCCTCCCTGGCCATCTCAGCCCAGCCCAGCCAGCTCCTGCTGCCCTGGAGGAGGTTCCATCACAGAATAAGGAATGGCCAGGCCCTTGAATTTAGATTTTATTCAATTTTATGTCATTTAATTCCATTTTATTCCCTTTTATTTAATTTTATTTCCTTTTTCCCCTCAGAAATCATCAGGCACTGGGCCTCCCTGGCCATTTTGGCCCATCCCAGCCAAGCCCCTGCTGTCCATGGAGGAGGTTCCATCACAGGAACAGGAATGGCCAGGCCCTTAAATGAAGATTTCACTTCATTTTATTTCATTTAATGCCATAGTATTCAATTTTATTTCATTTTATTCCCTTTTTCCCTCAGAAACCATTGAGCACCGGGCCTCCCTGGCCCTCCCAGCCCAGCCCAGCCCGCTGCCCCTGCTGCCTCTGGCCCTGGCCGAGGCTGGGTCCCAGCGGCGGCTGCTGGAGGCGTTCCACTGCAAGCTCAAGGGCCACGTGCTGGTGGACAAGAAGACCTTGGTGGAACTCCAGAACTTCCAGCTGGTGAGGAATTCCCGGCTCCTCCTGGTGGGAATCTGCTCCTGCTGGGCTCTGTGGGGCTTCTCTGAGGCTGAAAGGAAGAGAGAAATCCATGGGAAGGTGTCCAAAGGAGGGCCAGAAGTGGTTCCACCTTGGATTCCTCTTAAATCTGATATTCCAGAGGTTCTATCCCTGATGGATCCATCTCAGATCCCCTTTTTAAATTGGATATCCCAGAGGTTCTATCCCTGATGGATCCATCTCAGATCCCCTTTTTCAATCAATTTTTCCATTATTTCCCAAATTTTGGCAGCCTGCCTTGGCAGCCAGGCAGGATCAGCCCTGAGGCGTGGGCAGGGCAGCAGGCAGAGCCGCTGCCTCATTAATCAGCAGGAAAATGGGACTAATTAAGGCATCCCATCCCAGGCTGCTGCTTCCGTGCCTCAGGGCTGAGGTGCCCAACTCATTCCCGGTTTTTCCTGGCTTGGAGCTGCCTGGTGCCAGGACAGGGAGAGTCGGGTTTGGGTTTGTGCCCTCTGGAAAGGGGGATGGATTTGGGATCAGCACAGGGATTTGGGAGCAACTCAGGGATGGATTTGGGAGCAGCACAGGGACGGATTGGGGATCAGCAGAGGGATGGATTTGGGAGCAGTTCAGGGATGGAACTGGGATCAGCACAAGGGTTTGGGATAGGAACAGGGATTTGGGCCCAGCCCAGGGATAGATTTGGGCCCAGCCCAGGGATGGATTTGGGATCAGCATAGGGATTTAGGCTCAGCTTGGGGCTGCAGCTCTGCTCTCTCCCCAGCCCGTGGCCAGGGGTGCGTTCCTGCGGGGCTCGGGCCTGAATGTGGCCACCGGGCGCTTCACCGCCCCCGTGGGCGGCATTTACCAGTTCTCAGCCAACGTGCACCTCGGTGAGTGCCACCCCAGGAACCCCAAAACCCAGAGAACCCAAAATCCCAGAGAACCCCAAACCCCGGATACCCCAAAAACCCCAACCCTCCAGAGACCCCACACCACGGAGACTCCAAACCCCAGAGACCCCAAACTCCGGAGATCCCCCAGAAAACCCCTGGATATTCCAGAGGTTCTGCCATGGATGGATCCACCTGGGATCTCCTTCTTAAGTCTGATATTCCAGAGGTTCTATCCCTGATGGATCCACCTCGGACCCGTTGCCTTTGGCTCCATCAGCCATGCAGGAATCTCTGGCACCTCCTGCAGCCCCCCCAGCACTGGTGGTGTCCCTGGGGATCCCGGAGGCCGGGATTTGTGGGAATGCTGACATTTTCCCACTGTTTTTCCCAGAGCACAGCGAGCTGCGGGGCAGAGCGGCGCTGCGGGCACGGGACAGCGTGCGGGTGTTGGTCTGCATCGAGTCCCTGTGCCACCGGCATGCGTGAGTCACCCCGGGCCTCCCGCGCTTCCTTCCTCCCTTTTTCCACATTTCCCCAAATTCGGCCAACCTGGGAGATTCCTTCCCTCGAGGGGGATTTTGGGAGCTTCTCCAAGGAAAGGGGTTGGTTGAAAAACTTGTTGGGATTTGCAGGGATTCACCACTGGGAAAAAATAATTTAAAAAAATATAGCAAGGAGGAAAGGGGTTGGTTTAAGTGGGAAAACAAGGAAAAGCCAGGCTTAAAACTGAGTTTAACTGGGCTTGTGCTGAGTGGTGGGGGTTTTGGATTTTTTTTTTTTGTGGATCATTTTTTTTTGTGGGATCATGCAATTGTGGAGTTGTGGAATCAGGGAATAATGGAATTGTGGAATTATGGAATTGTGGAATTGTGGAATTATGGATTTAGGGAATTGTGGCATTATGGATTTATGGAATTGTGGAATTATGGATTTATGGAATTATGGAAAGGACCTTAAAGCTCTTCCAACTCCCCAGGCCAGGGCCCCCAAACTTCCACCATCCCCACCTGGCCTTGAACCCTTCCCAACATCCCAAATCCTGCCTAAGTTCCCCTTTCCTGCTCCAACTGCTCCGAATTCCAGGGAATTCCAGGGAAAGGGAGGGAGACTCCTCCTTGCCCCCCACCTATGGGGATTTATTCCGTTCATTTCCCATTTTCAGCTCCTTGGAAGTCATCGCTGGCCTGGAGAGCAACAGCAAAACCTTCACCATTTGTGTCCAGGGCTTGCTGCAGCTGCAGGTGAGGCCCTGGAAATCAGGAATTTCTGTCTGGAAATTGGGAATTTCTGCTGGAAATTGGGTATTTCTGCTTGAAAATTGGGAATTTCTGCTTGAAATTTGGAAATTCTGCCTGAAAATTGGGAAATTCTGCCTGCAAATTGGGAGTTTCTGCTTGAAAATTTGGAATTTCTGCTTGAAAATCAGGAATTTTCAATTTCAATTTCCCTGAAAATGGGAAATTTCTGCTTGAAATCAGCAATTTCTGCCTGAAAATCTGAAATTCATGCTTGAAATCAGGAATTCCTGCTTGAAATTGGGAATTTCTGCTTGAAATTGGGGATTTCTGTCTGGAAATTGGGAATTTCTGCCCCAAATCTTCTTCACTTTCTCCTTCTTCCGGTTCTTCTTTCCTCCTTCTCCTCCTTCACCTTCTTCACCTTTTCCTTCTCCTTCTTCTTCTTTTCCTTCTTTTTCTCCTTCTCCTTCTCCTCCTTCTTTCCCTCATTCTTTCCCTCATTCTCCTCCTTTCTCCTCCTTTTTTTCCTCCTTTTTCTTCTCCCTTTTCTCATCTCTTTCTTCTTCTCCTTCTCCTTCTTCTTCTTTCTCCTTCTCCTTCTTTTCCTCCTTCTCCACCTTCTTCTTCTCCTCCTTCACCTCCTTCTTCACTTTCTTCTTATTTTTCACTTTCTTTCCCTTCTTCTTCTCCTCCTCCTCCTTTTTCTCATTCTTTTTCTCCTTTTCTCCTTCTTTCTCTCCTCCTTCTTCTCCTTCTTCTCCTTTTTTCTTTTCCTTCCCCTCCTTCCCCATGGCTTTGGCTGATTTTGTGCACTTGGATAAAAAACTCCGCACTGCGGTCCGTGGGTGGTTGGTTATTGGGTTAAAACTGAAACCAATTAGGTGCCATCTGTTAATTGGACAGTTTATCCGTAAAAGGCCATGCAGGGAGCGAGACACGGCTCCGTTTTTGGTCGGCTGCAGAACTCAGAGTTTATAAAACCCTAACGCAGATAAAAACCCATAAACATCAGAGCCCAAACACGAAATTCCATCCCACGCGTTTCACCCCAACCCTGGCAAGCGTGGAGCTGAAACTCACCAATAAATCCCACTGGAAGGGGATTTTCCCTGGGATTTTTCCTAAGGAATGTGCCTGAAATTCCCGTTTTTCCCCCCGTTTTCCCTGCAGGCTGGCCAGTACGCCTCCGTCTTCGTGGACAACGGTGCCGGCGCCGCCGTCACCATCCAGAGCGGCTCTGATTTCATGGGAATGCTGCTGGGAGCATAGCAGCCATCCCAAAAAATCCCCAATTTCCAGATTTTGGACTGAAAAAAAAAAAGCAAACCCTCTTTGACCTTGAACCTTGGCCCTGTCCCTACGGAATTCCAAATTATGAATAAACCCAAAAAATCTCCTCACTTTGACCTTGAACCTGCTCCCTGTTCCTGCAGAATTCCAAATGATGAAAAAAAAACCCCAAAAAATCACCCTGGAATATTTAATTATTTAATATATTCCATTTCATATATTTTTTATTCCATTCTTTCACTGGATTTCACTTGGAACCAGCACGGGTTTGGGGTTTTTTTTGGGGGGGATTGATTTGGGTTGGAAATGAAGGATTGAGATGGGAAATATCAGAAATAAATCTGTGACTCTTTTCTGTGGGCTGGGGAGGAAGGGGACGAGGATTTTCCGGCAAAATTCCTTTTTCCAGAGGGTTGGAAAGGGCTTGGATCCTCAGAATTGGGTGTGTTTCACCAAGAAAATGCTGGATTTTCCTACAATCCCAGGCTTGAACTCTTCAGTTCGGGTCATTTATAGCAAAATAAAATTATATATATTGTATTTATATAATTGCACCTCTAATGATATCTTTTATAATTTGATTTATTCTATATATTATATTTAAAATATATAATATATAGAATTATATGGATCTATATGGTTTTCCATAGTTTCTACGGCGAGTTTTCCCAGTTTTATTCACTCTCCCTCAAATCCTGGAATCCCAAATTCTCCCCCAAACCAGGAATCCTGGAATCCCGAATTCTCCCTCAAATCCTGGAATCCCAAACTCCTTCTGAATCCCAGAATCCCAAACTCCCTCTCAATCCTGAAATCCCAAACCCAAGAATCCCAAACCCTCCCTTAATCCCAAAATCCCAAACTCCCCCTCAAACCCAAGAACCCTAAAGTTTTCCCCAAACCAAAAATCCCAAACTCTCCCCCAATCCCAAACTCTCCCTCAATCCTAAAATCCCAAACCCTCCCTCAATCCCAGAATTCTCCTTTCCATCCCAAATCCTCCATTCCATCCCCAAATCCTCCTTTTCATCCCCAAATCCTCCTTTTCATCCCAAATATTTTCTCGGGAATCTGGGCTTGGAGCTGTGGGGGGCCCTCAGAATTGCAGGAATTCTCCCAAAATTCCCCCCCTTTTTTTTCCCCTCTTTTTTTTCCCAGCTGTTTTCTTTTCCTCCCGGGTTTTGGTTTCTTTTTGGGACTTTGATCTGCAGAGTGTGAGAGGAGGGGCGGTCACGGGAGATTGGATTCCCAAAAAAAACCCCCCAAAAAAACATGGAAAGAGGGAAAAAACCAGGAAAGGAAAAGTGGAAAATGGGAATCTGAGCAGGGGCATTCCAGAGCTGGAATCCCACATTTTCCCCACATTTATCCCACTTTTATCCCACATTTATCCCACTTTTATCCCACATTTTCCCCACATTTTGGGGCAATTTGGATTTTTCTGAGTGGATTTGGAGCAGTTTGGATTTTTCTGTGTGAACTTTGGGGCAATTTGGATCTTTCTGAGTGGATTTTGGGGCAGTTTGGATTTTTCTGTGTCCCAATCCAGGTGGATTTTGGCAATTTGGATTCCATCCCTTCCCCTCCCTCCTGCAGGAGCCGCTCCCCGGGACAAACCCAAACCTCGGGAACCGCAGATTTGAGAAACTTTTGGGATTCTCCTCGTTTTTTCCATCACTTCCACCCAAAAACCGCCAGCCTGGGCACGGAGCCAGGAGTGAAATAATCCAAATTTTCTCTGGGAAGGGCTGGAATTCCCGGCAGGCGCCAGGGAATCGTCCCGGCCCGGCGGCTCCCGGGGATGGATGGAATCCTGCTCGGCTGGGGCCGGGAATTCCCTCCTTTTTCCCCCTCTTTTATCCTCCTTTTTTCCCTCTTTTAGCCTCATTTTTCCCTCCTTTTTCCTCCTTTTTTCCTCCTTTTTACCCCTCATTTTTCCTCATCTTCCCCTTCTTCCCCCCTTCCCCTATTTTTCTTTCTTTTTTCCTCTTTTTCTCCTCCTTTATTTTCTCCTTTTTTCCACTTTTCCCCCTCCTTTTTCCCTCCTTTTCCCCTCCTTATTTCCTACTTTTTCCTCCTTTTTTCCCCCCCTTTTCCCTCCTTTCCCCACCTGTCAAACCCAGGAATTTCCAATGAGTTTAATCCGCCTGGAATTCTCTCAGCACCTGTCTGGGAGCTTTTCCCTTTCCCCCAGAATTTTTTTCCTGACTCCCAGCAAAAACTCCCAATTTTTTTGCATTCAAACCTGTGGGCAGGGATAAACCCCCCCTTTTCCAAACTTCCGGGGCTTTTTTTCTTTGGGAAGGGAAGGTGGGGGAGAGATTTGGGAATGGGCAAATTGGGATTTGGGAATGGGCAGACTGGGATTTGGGATGGGCAAACTGGGATTTGGGAATGGGCAAACTGGGTTTTGGGAATGAGATTGGGGGGAGCAGGAGGAGTTGGGGGTAAAATTGTGGGGATTTCCTTTTCCATTTTTACCTTTCCCTTTCTCTTTTCCTTTTTTCCCTTCTCTTTTCCTTTTTTCCCTTCTCTTTTCCCTTTTCCCCTTTCCCCTTTTTCCTCATCCAGCCCAAACATTCTCTCTGCACCTGAAAAATCCATTTTTAATTCCAAGCCACCTTTTAGGGATGTTTTTTCCCTTCGGTTTTACCGATTCCCACCCCAGGGCAAGGCTGGGATGTGCTCCCAAATCCCGCTGGGGTGGATCCACCCAAAATCCAGGCGTGAATTCCCATCTATGGACCCGTGCCTGTGCAAATCCCCAGGTGGAAAAATTCCCCTCGGGGAAGGAGCCGGCGCTCCCAGGGCAGGGAGATGAAGGGATCTGTCAAGTGGAATTCCAGAAGTGGGAACTGCCAGGAATGGAGAGTCTGGAATGTGCCTAAAATAAATATTCCCTGCCGGGTATTTACTTTGTCTGCAAATCCCTGCTCGGCCTTCGCCAGGGAATGAAGGGGTATTTGGGATTTATCCTGCCCTCATTCCCTCGCTCCCTGCTGGGATCAGGCTGGAATTGTGCTGGGATGCTCTGCGATCACTCATGGAATTCCCAAAGGGGTGGAATGCCAGGGTTCCTCCTTCCCTTCCTCAGGGAAGCAGCTGAGAATCCTTGGAAAAGTGGCCAGGAGGGATTGAAAGGGTCCAGGAGGGATTGAAATCCCTGCCTGCAGATTCTCCAGGGAATCCAGGACCTGACAATGTCCTAAAGTGGATTTTTGGATTTTTCTGCTGCAAATCTTCCCCTCATTCCCTGAATCCCTCATTCCTTCATTTCCCCAATCCCTGAATTCCTGAATCTCTGAATCCCTCAATCCCTGATTCCCTGAATCCCTCATTATTTGAATCCCTCAATCCCTCATTCCCCCAATCCCTCATTCCCATCTGGAATTGTGTTGGGATCCTGTGGGATCACATCATGAAATCCCAGAAAGAACAATCAATTAAAAATTCCTGTTCCACTGGGAAATAAAATTCCCTAAAATTCAACAACACCCCACCCCCACCCCCCCCAAAAAAAAAAAAAAAAAAAAAAAAAGCAGAGAAAGGGAGGAAAAGTGTCAGAATTCCACAGAATTCCTTGGGATCTGTGCAATCCCTGGAAAGGAGATCCCAGCCTGGGAGTGCCCAGAGCAAATCCAGATGATTTTCATCCCAGGAAATTTGGATTCATGCCCTGGAGGATTTAATTAGCCATGGAAAGAACTCGAATTAGGCGGGAGAAGGAAGGTTTGTGCCTCCTGTGAGGGAAAACCAGGAATTTTCCATTGTTCCCAAATAAACACCAACACCTTTTGGGATGCAAGGAGAAGAAAAAAGAGGGAAAAATTGATCCCAACCTTAGCAAAAAAAAAAAAAAAAAAAAAAGGGGAAAAATCCTTTCCCTGCTTTTCCTGGCAGAAATCATTGGGGGATTGAAATCCCAAGAAACTGGGGATTTCCTTGAGATAATTCCTTGGGAATGAGGGGGAAATTTTCCTTTTTTTCCTTTTTTTTTTTTTAGCTGGAAACAGATGGGAAATGGGCTGGTGGGGACATGGAAATGCTCTTGGAGAATTTTTCCTGAGATTAGGATGGAGTTCAGCTGGAAAATCCAAATCCAGCTTCCCCATTTGTTTTCCAGGGTTCTCTGCCTGGATAAAAACCCCAAAATTCCCTCCAAAAAAACCAAAAAAAAAACCCCAAAAAAACCACCACATTGGGAGCACAAATAATTGATCACTGTATTAATTATAAATCCCAATATTTGGGTTTATTCCATAGAATTTAAAGTTTATTCCTTTTCTTCCCAAACCTTCAGTTTTCCTGAAGGAATCCCTTTTCCTTTCTGGGATTTTTCATGGGGTTTTTTTGGTTCCTTGAGTTTTTTTGGGATTTTTTTTTTTTTGTGGGATTTTGGGTGTTTTTACTATTTTCTGTCTGGTTTTCAGCTCCTTGCTCAGTGCTCCCACCAGGACACATCTCCTGGTTTTCCTGGATTTCCTGGATGGAATTCTGAACTGTTTTCTCCCGTCTGGAATGCCGACACCCACGGCAGATATTCCCACTCATCAGCGCCTTCCAGATGCTCCCAGCCTCGGGGTGTTCGTCTTACGCAGGCAAAATCCCAAAAAATTCCCTCCCAAATCCCAAATCCAAGAGGGATGTGCCATCCCTGGGAATGGATCTTGGAGCTTTTTCCCAAAGGATCTTGGAGCTTTTTCCTATGGGATCATGGAACCTTTTCCCAATGGATCATGGATCCTTCTCCTAACGGGTCTTGGAGCCTTTTCCCAATGGATCATGGAGTCTTTTCCTATGGGATCATGGAGATTTCTCCTAATGGATCACGGAGCCTTTTCCCAATGGATCCCAGCCCAATTTCCCAGTGGATCCCAGCCCTCTTTCCCAATGGATCCCAGCCCCATTTCCCAGTGGATCAGTTCCCCCCTTCCCAGTGGATCCCAGCCCCCTTTCCCAGTGGATCCCAGCCCCATTTCCCAGTGGATCCCAGCCCCCTTTCCCAGCGGATCCCAGCCCCCTTTCCCAGTGGATCCCAGCCCCCTTTCCCAGTGGATCCCAGCCCCCTTTCCCAGTGGATCCCAGCCCCTTTCCCCATTGCCCGTGAGCTCCGATCCCTTCTGGGATGGCTCTGGGCGCAGCAATTCCGGGGTTCCCAGCCCCAGGGGGACCAGGCTGAGCCCCTGCTCCCTCTCCCCGTTCCCTGGGAATGCCGAACCCCCCCAGGGATGTGATTCCCCGCTGCCAGCGCCGCGTGGGTTGGACAGAGCCCCGCTGGAACGGCGTCCGCGCTGCTTTAATTCCCTAATAACAGCTTCTCCCTCCAGCCAGGCTGGAGCCATCGCCCGCAGCAGCCCCTGGCATGAAAAACTCCTCTGTGCCTGTGACACTGGGGCCTTTGATGAAGCAGCCCGGGATGGTTTCAGCAGCAGGTATTAAATATCCCAAATATCCCAATTAGTGCAATTCACAATTAGTGACAATTAGCTGGTCCCTCTCCAACATTCCCCAAGTCGCTCCCCTGAGGAGGGAGGGAGGCAGCAGGAGGAGGATGCTGCAGAGATGATTTTTAGGGATGATGTGGATAAATGTGAGGTAAAATCCGCTTCCCCAGCCTGAATCTCCCATCTCAGAGGGATGGAAAAATGGAATTTTGGGACTCTGGTTTGCAAACAGTAAAGGAGAAGAGGCTGGATCTGAACTCAAATAAATTTACCCAGCAAAAGTCTTTATATTAATAAAATATATAGAATTAATTACTTCACACTCCTTATCCTGCTCAAGCCCCCAAACACAGGAATTTCCCTCTGAATTCCCACTTCTTTGTGGGAATAAGAGGGAAAAAGCTCTGATGGATAGTTCTGAGTCCCAAAATGTCCAAGGGGAAGCACAGGAATGTTAAAATTCCCCCCAGTTCTGGCTGGAAATCCAGGTGGGTTCCTGGCTGTGCTCTTGAGGGTCCCAATCCCTGCCAAATTTGGGAATTAAGGGTTGGAAAAGCCCTTTAGGATCCTTAAATCCAGCCATGAACCACATGGATGCTGTTTTTCCCCAGGGCAGCTACAATTAAATTCTCCTTGCCTAAGCCCCTGTCCCTGGATTGTTCTGGGTTTGCCCAGAAAAAGGAAAAAACAGGGAAAAAATTCCTCCTATTTCCATTTGACCTGGATCCCCCCATTCACAACCAGGGCAGGATCCTCCACTGCAGGGTGATCCCAAGAATCCTTTCAGGATCATTTCATCCCAATTTCCATCCCAAATTTTATCTTTTCCTCATCTTCCCTTTCCTGCTCTGCAAAGCCAGAGAGTTGAATGAGCAAAGCTGTGGAAAAATGTTGGATTTAAAGCGTTAAAAAAAGGACAGGGAAGGGAAAAAAAAAAAGGGAATTCCTGGGTTTTAAATCAACCTCAGCATTGCTGATGCAGTTGTTTACGAGCAGCTGTTCCAGCCCATTGCACGGACAAAATCCAAGGGAAATGAGATGTTTGATGTCTGCAAAGGCATGCACAAGCCATGGAAAAGCTCCCATGGAAAGGGAAGTAGTGGGATAAACACTCCCTGATTGCGGGGAAGGGGCTGGGGGGGAAATCAGGGGATCACCCCGTGCTGGGGCAGGAGGGAAATTGGGGATTTTTCAGGGATATGGGACGTTTTCCTGGAATTTTAATCCCATTTGTCAGGACAATTCAAGCGATGGGGAATAGTCTGGGAGGAGCCGTGGTATCATCAAATCCCATCCCAGCCCTGTAGACATCCCAAAATCTCACCTGGGACACCCAAAAAATCCCACCCAGGAGCATTGTCCAAAACAGGGAAGAGGTTGTGTGTTCTCCATGAGGGAAATCAGGGATCATTTAAGGAATGGGGACACTGGGACACCCAGAATTATGGAATTAGGGAACTAGGGAATAGCCTGAGCTTGGAATTAGTCCCTCTCCAAATTTTCTACTCCAGGTTTATATTCTCTTCATCCAGATGATGCCTGAGGTCCCATCTGGAGCCACTGCCAGGATCAGGAGATGCTGACTCCACTCAGGAATTCCTTTTCCAGCCTCCTGCCCCCGGCTCTGTTTATTCCCTGCTTCTTTCCCAGCAAGAATTCCAGCTTTTTTAATTCCCTCTTGGAATTAAAAATGTTGTTTTCCCCCTTAATTCCCCCTTTTTCCCTCAGTCCTTCCCCTGAGACGCCCCCAAGGAAAACCAGGCCAGGCCAATGCCAGTATCCCACACCTTGGAATATTTATGGATTTCCTTGGAGCCAGAACTCTTTGGGAGCCTGCAGCTCAGGTTTTAGGATTTATTTCGGTGTCTCCAGCCCTGCTGTCTGAGCCTGAAAATAGCAACCCAGGCTGATCTTATCAGCAGCTCTTGGAGACTCCAATTATCTCCTCCCGCGGCTCCGCAGAAATCGGATCCTGGTTATTGTTTTCTTATCCCGCTCCCTGTCCTCAGAATCCTCCTGGCCGTGGCCGTGGAGCTCTCCAGGAGCCACGCTGGAATTTTATAGAGTGGGAGATAAGCAGAATTCCCGAAATCCAGCCAGGCCTGCATCCCAAAGCCTTTGGGGTCAGTGCCTGAGATGAACAATTTGTTCCCAATGTTCTGAGAGAGTAATTGAGGCAAAAATTCCATTTTATCAGTTTTTCCAATTCAATTCCCTTGGAATAATAGATTTATGGCATCAGGCCAGGATTTGGGATGTTGTCCATGGATACGGAGTGGGAGATTCCCGAAATCCAGCCAGGCCTGCATCCCAAAGCCTTTGGGGTCAGTGCCTGAGGGCAATGATTTGTTCCCAGTGTTCTGAGGGGGAAACTGAGGCAAAAATTCCATTCTAGCAGCTCTTCCCACTCAATTCCCTTGGAATTATGGATTATGGCATCAGGCTGTGATTTGGGAAGTTTATCCATGGAGTCAGAGATTCCAGGATTCTGCTCATCCCTAAATCCAGCCATGCCTTCATCCCAAAGCCTTTGTTCCCAGTGTTCTAGGGAAGAAACTGAGGCAAAAATTCCACTTTAGCAGCTTTTCTCACCCAATTCCCTTGGAATTATGGATTCACAGCACCAGGCCAGGATTAGGTTGGATATTTGGGAATATTTCCTCTCTGAAAGGGTGCCCAGCCACTGGAATGGGCTGCCCAGTGGAGTCCCCATCCCTGGAAGTGTCCCAAAAACCCGAGGATCACCTTCCCAAAAACCCGTGGATCACCATCCCAAAAACCCCTGGACTGACCGCAACTTCCAGCTCCAAGCACCTCAAGCATCGGGATTTTGGCAGATCCAGAATCCTGGCTCAAGTCCTTCCCTAAAATCAACACCTAAAGTAAATATTTGGAATTGTCCCAGCCAGCAGCAGCTCTGGATAAATGTTTTTTTTCCAGTGGTTTCTGCTGGGATGATTCCAAGCCCTTTGGAACCGCCCCAAATCCATCGATCAGCGTCAGCGACGACATTTTCCTCGCGTTCAAAAACTGGGAATCTTATTCCTTTATCAACCTTTTTTGCTCCTCGCGGACCCCGCGCTCGGTGGGAGCCGCTCCGCTTGGCCGGAGCTGGAGAGCAGAAAATAAACAGTGCCCACATTCCCGGGATTTCGGCTGTCAGGGGAGCAGGGAATTATGGGGACCACCAGGAAGTGGGAATAGTGGTTTTCCATGAGGAGAAGTTCCTTCCCAACTTCCCGGACATTCCTTGGCACCTCCAGAGCTCTTTGGATCTGTGGGTCGTGGATTTCTGAGTTTTCCTAAAAAACTTAGATTGGTATCTACATTTTTCCTCAATTTTTCCATGTTTTTCATGATCAGAGGTTCTTCAGCCTCATTCCCAACTTTTCGGGGACATCTTGGTGGTGGCCTTGGCATCTCCAGAGCTTTTTGGATTTGTGAAATTGTGGATTTCTGAGTTTTCCTCAAAATTTGGATCGGAGTCCCGATTTTTCCTCCATTTTCCAAGATTAGAGGTTCTTCAGCCTCACTCCCAACTTCCTGGACATTCCTTGGCACCCCCAGAGCTCTTTGGATTTGTGGGATCTTGGATTTCTGAGTTTTCCTCAAAATTTGGAGCAGTATCCAAATTTTTCCACATTTTCCCACATTTTCCATAAGGAAATGTTCCTCAAATATAACAAAATTCCAATTTTCCCCTCAATTCCAGCATCTCATGCAAGTGAATCTTCCCATTGAAATGAGGAATTATTTCCCAATCACAGAAAAAAATCCCCCGGGAAGCTCCTGGAGTGTGAGGAATTTTTAGTAAGAATTTTTAATTCCTACAGAGTTTTTAATCACCCCAAAAATTGGAGCAGGATCAGGAATTTAAATCCTTTGGGAATTCCTTTGGAAAATGAAATTTCTCAGCTCAAATCCATGGAATTTTCAGCTGAGGAAACCCCAAAAATTCATTTTTGGATTGTTCCACATAAAATAAAAATCCCAGAATGTTTTTAATTAATTAGATTTTAATAATTTTATTCATTTTACCTCTATTTTAGGGACTTTTTCAAAGGGTTTCCACATCAATTTTCCATGGATTCCACAGAAAAACACGGTGGCTCCATCCTCAGAAATTCCACTTTTTAATTGGAAAACTCCTTTCCTTTTTCCCCGATTTTTTTATCTTAAAATCGGTGACCACCACATGATTTTAGTCAGAAATACCTGGGTTTGGACAGTTAAATTCCCTTTTTTTTTTTAAGGAATTAACACTTCCAAAGGCTTGGAGTGACATCTAGCGACAGGCAGGAAAATCTGGGAATAAATTAAAAAAAAAAAAAAATAAAAGGAATAAATTCCCTTTGCTTCAACAGCAAAATCCCAAAGTTATCCCGAATCATTTAGGGGGGAAAATCGCATTATTTTCATTTTTGAGGGAAGTTTGTGTTCTTTGTTTGAGCATGGAATGTTTAAAATTTGGAGGGAAAACAATTTTAAAAATATTGGAATGCTGGGGATTAAAGATTCCAAGGAAATCAGGGAAGGAAAAAATTCCCTTTAAAATAATTTGGCCCTGTCCTCCACTGATTTTGCTTCCCAGGTGGAATTTTCCAGGGAAAATAAAGGGGGAAGGTGGATAAAATAATGGGAATTTTGATGTTATTCTGGGAATAAATGGATTTATTTGGTATTTTCCTGGGAAAAAAGCGTAAAGGTGGATAAAACAATGGGGAAATGGATGTAATTCTGGGAATAAATGGATTTATTTGTCATTTTTCTGGGGAAATAGAGACTACACAGGCAAGAATTAGAAATAAATATAATTATAAATAAATATTCACATTACAGGTAATTGATCATGATACAGACAACATTGGTGAACCCCAGATGGCAAATGCGTGTTTAAAAAACTGGAATTTTGCTGACATCTTGGAAAATTCCTACTTTGGAAGAGGATATTTCAGGAAAAACAATCCCTGGTAATCCCTGTGCATGCATGATAATAATAATTATAACAATTGAGTTGAACATGCTAAAATAATCGAGTTTTTGCAGGGTTTTAGTTTTGTTTTAGGAAAAAAGCCTTGAAATTTTTGAAATAAAATCCGAAGGTTTTTGATTTGCAGTAATTAATTAATACAAGAATAACAAAAAAATAAAATTACAACATACTCCATCCCTTTGGTATTCCTAATTCCTGAAATTCCTAATTTTGCTGAGGAAAAAAGGAGGAATTGGCACTTTTTGAATTTTCTGTTTTCCTGGGTCGTTTGTCTCTTCCAGCCCGAGCTGGGAAGGGAATGGGAATGAAAGTGCAGAGTGCAACAAACACCCAAAAAAACCCCAAAACTGCAACAAAAAAACATTAAAAAAATGGAATTTTATATTTCCAAAGTAAAATCAGCTCACGCTGCGAGAGCTGCAGCTGGCACAGGGAACTGGGAAAAATTTGGATCAGCTGCCATCAGAAAATGTTGGAATTCCAGGTTTGGAGATAAATTTATCTCCAAAATGAAAGAAAATAAATAAAAAGAAAGAAAAGAAATAACAGAAATAAAGAAATGTCTGAGACCTGTGTGAGCTGTGGTTATTTTGGTGAAGGCAGGACTGAGGGAAAAACCCCAAATTTTGGATGTGTCACTAATAATTAATTCAATTTTAAGGCATTTTTGGATTGAAGGAGGGAATTCCCCCAACTTTCAGCGCCTAAATGTGATTTTTTTTTTTTAGTGTGCTGAAAAGAGAAATAAAATTCTCCAAATTAAATTTTTGGGGTGGGGGGAACCTTCTTCTCTTGACTACACAAATTTCACTTTTTTACCTTAAATCCTCACCTTTCGGCAAATTATTTTTGAACTCCCACTGATCAATTTTTGCTCATTTGGATTAAAAATAAATCTAAATTCGAAGACTTGGAGCAGCCAGGGAGTTCTTGAGTGAGCAGTGGAGGGAAATGAGATGAAAACAACACCTGCCTTTGCAAAAAAAAATTTAAAAAAAAATTGAAAAATTGAAAAAGTCTTCTCCTGAAACTAAGAATAAATTGAATTTCTGCCTTTCACAGGGCGAGAAAAGAGAAATAAAGAGATGTAATTATTCCATTCTCAGCTACCCCTGGAAAAGCTGATCCCTTTTCCTGCTCTGTGGAATAATCTGGTCCCACTTTGGGCTCTTCTGCTCGAATTTCCTTGCCAAGGAATAAACAGCAGCTTCATTTTAATCTTATTAGCATAAAAAACTCAGCGTGACCTTTAGCAAATCACCCTCAAATATTTTCAAACTTCTCCTTCCAGTTTTTTATCTGCTTTTTGGGTTTTGCCACCTTTTATTTGCCTTCAGTTCTGGCATTTTGGCTTTTTCTGGGATTTCTGGCAGCTGCTTTATTTTGTTTTTTAAGCGTCTTGAACCATGCCACGTCAGCACTCCGAGGGTGATAATGAGTCCTGCAAAAGCTTTTTAAAAGAGGAGTTAGTTAATCCCCATCCAATTAACGGTTCTTCCCGAAATCCAGCCAGGCTGCATCCCACTGGGATTAGCGCCTGAGGGGAAGGATTTGTTCCCAGTGTTCTGAGGGGGAAATTGAGGCAAGAATTCCATTTTATCAGTTCTTCCCACCCAATTCCTTTGGAATTACAGATCCACAGCACCAGGCTGGCATTTGGGAGGTTTCTCCTTGGATATGGAGTGGGAGATTCCAAGATTCTGCTCCTCCCTAAATCCAGCCATGCCTGCATCCCAAAGCCTTTTGTCCCAGTGCTCTGAGGGGGAAACTGAGGCAAGAATCCCATTTTATCATCTCAAGGATCCCATTTTATCATCTCTTCCCACTTGGTCTCTCCTTGGCTACAGTGTAGGAGAGTCCAGGATTCTGCTCTTCCCTAAATCCAGCCATGCCTGCATCCAAAAGCCTTGGGCCCAGTGTTCTGAGGGGGAAACTGAGGCAGGAATCCCATTTGAACGGGATTCTCCCGTGTAGCAGCAAGCAGAGCCCAGCATGCCAAGCTGCTCAGGGGATGCCATCCTTCCTCTGGCAGCACTGCGAGGGCGGCACTCCCCAGTCGTACATGTAGGAGAGACGCAGTTTCACCTCCTCCTTGCACAGCTTCCCTTCCCTGGCTAGCGTCTGCTGCTTCTCCAGCATGTCCTCGATGCTCTGCTTGTGGGTCACGATGTACTTGTTGCTGCAGCCGCGCGATTTGTACTCGGTGTCGAAGCGGGGGTCGTGCACCCTCTTGACATCGATGGGCGCCAGCCACACGCCCAGGGACACGTCCTCGCTCTGCCACAGGTTCAGGTAGTCCCTGCTGAGGCTCAGGTAGCGCACCAGGTCGGCGGAGATCACGTATCCACCACCCAGCGCGTAGGGCAGGTAATAATCGCACAGCAGCCAGGCGCTCTCCTTCCACTTCCCCCCGGATTTCACCCGCCCGCGGCCCGAGAAGAAGCCCCAGTACAGGCGCCGCGGCTCCTTGGCGCTCAGCTCCTCCAGCAGCACGTCCAAGCGCACGAAGGTGTCATCGTCCGCCTTGAGGGCGAACTGGAAGTCCAGGTGCGCGTCCAGCCACACGTAGGTGGCCAGCACCTTGGCCGTCAGGTTCTCGTAGGAGTCGCGCAGCTCCGGCAGCAGCAGCAGGTCCCGGTGGCGCCGCTGCTCCAGCTGCAGGCTCCGCAGCTCCTCGGCGCCCAGCCCCGCCGTGCCCACCACGAAGCGGCTCCAGACGCGGCCGGGAGGCGCCGCCGCCATCCAGGTGCTGCGGATGATGCTCCGCCGCTCGCTGGACTTGGGGTCGCTCATCACCACCGCGGCCAGCACGGCGCTGCCGCCCTCAGCGCCGCGGGCGGCCCGGCCGGGCTGGGGGTGCGCGGGCGGCGGGCGCAGACCCTCGGAGGTGCACTTGGCGAGGTAGAGCAGCACGGCGGCGCAGAGGGAGAGCCCGCCCAGCCCCAGCGCGGTGCGGTGCCGGCTCAGCCGCCGCAGCGCCCTCATGGCCGCCGGGTCCCTCACGGCCGCCGCGGTGAGGCGGGAACGGCGGTACGGCCGCCGGGAGGGGACAAGCTTTGTGCGGGAGTGCTCACCAAGAGACGCTGCCGCGCTGCGTTGGTTTCATGGCTCTCCCGAGATTTTCGCCTTCTCCTCCGGGAAGCGGCGGTTCCGTCCCTGCTCCTGCCGCTGTTCCGGTGGTCCCCGCACCGGGGAAAGGGGAGGGAGGAGGAGCGCAGGCCGCAGCGCTTGACGCGGCGGCTGCCATCTTTGAGTACGGCACTAAGGCCGAGGAGCGGCCATCTTGGGTTTGGGCACTGCGCCGTGCCCGTGCCTGGGATGGGCTCAAAACCCACCCAAGTGCCACGCCCCGCCATGGGCAGGGGCACCTTCCACTGTCCCAGGCTGCTCCAGGCCTCCATGTCCAACCTGGCCTTGGGCACTGCCAGGGCAGTTACAGCTGGGCCAGGGCTTTGCATTAGATGCTATTTAAGTCCCCTTCCAACGCAAACCATTCCATGCTTCAATAAAAACAGCCACGCACACACAAGCGGGAAGTAGGAGGAGATCAAGATGTTAACAACGAAAAAACGATAGGAGCGCCAGGAAAACGCCCCTTTGCCTCCTCCCTGCCGGAAATGGCGGCTGCCCTCACCTAAGATGGCGGCCGCGCGGCGCAGTGACTAAACTTCCGCCTCCTCCCTCCGCCCTGGCAGCGCCGGGCTCCGTGAGGGGCCGTGAGGGGCTCAGCGGCGGCCGGGCCCGGGCTGAGCCTCCCTGCGGCCGTCACGGCGCTCGGGGCAGCGTCCGCTCCCTGCCCGGCGGCTCCCGGTGAGTGCGGGCGGCTTCTCCCGCTCCCCTCTTGATGAGGGGCTCCGAGGGGTTCTGAGGGGTTTTGGGTGCTGTGAGAGACTCTGAGGGGTTCTAGTGGGCTCTGAGGGGTCTTGGGGGCTCTGAGGGGTTCTGGGGCCCTGAGTGCTCTGGAGGGTTTTGGGGGCTGTGAGAGATTCTGAGGGATTTTGGGGGCTCTGAGGGGTTCTGAGATTTTGGGGGCTTTGAAGGATTTTGGGGGCTCTGAGGGGTTTTGGTGTTACTGGGGGCGCTCTCTGTGGGGTTTGAGATTATTTTTCACTTGGAATGGGGTGGGATACTCGGATTTGATGGCTCTGGGACAGAATTTGGGATTATTTTTCCCTGGAATGGCCCCTGTGGTCACTTCCAGGACAGGATATTAGGATTTTTTGGGACAGCTCCTCCTTGCTGCTGTTTTCTGTGTGTTTCCAGCTCCCCTTTCTCTTGGATCTGCCCCTATAAATTCCATATATTTATTATTTAACAGGCTAACCCTGTGACATCTTGTTTCAGTTTAACTTGGTTTTCCTCTTCTTTCCCTTTCAGATCATTTAACCTACAGTGATATCTTGCTTCAAATTTTAATTTGTTTTTCTTTTTAAATCCTTTAACCCAGAGTAACCTTTTCCTTCAAATTTTAACTTATTTTTCCATTTAGATCCTTTAACCCACTTTAAAGAAAAGCGACTTTTTCCTTCAAAACTTACTTACCTTATTTTCCTCTCCTTTCCCTTTTAGATCCTTTAACCCTCAGTGACCTTTTCCTTCTGAGTTTAATTAGTTTCTCCCGTTCTTCCCCTTTTAGATCCTTTCACCCACTTTAAGGAAAAGTGACCTTTTCCTTCAAAACTTAATTTATTTTTCCTTTTAGATCCTTTAACCCACTTTAAGGTAAAGCAACCTTTTCCTTCAAGACTTAATTATTTTTCCTCCTCTTTCCCTTTTAGCTCCCAGCGACTCCGACCACCGATAAACCCCAAGAAGCCCTATAAAAGCCCCAAAATGCAGTCGGGACGGGCTGTGCTGTGCAGCCTGGGCTGGCTCTCCCTCTCCCTGCTGTCGCTGCTGTTCCCGGCCGGGTGTGCCAGGCCTGCCAACCTGTCGGCGCTGCGGGGCCGGGAGGAGCTGCTGCCCCCCGAGCACCTGAACGGCGTCCGGCTGGAGCGGGATGGGCACCTGAACCGGGAGCTGCCTCAGGAGCTCTTCCTGGGCCGCGAGCGAGAGCGCTTCGAGGAGGACTCCCAGCCCCGCCGCAACAGGAGGAAGCTGGTGGGCATCTTCTCCAAGTGAGTCGGGGAGGGAAGGGTTAAAAAAAAAAAACCCACCAAAAAATCCCCAAAAAATTTAACCCCCCCCCAAAAAAAAACCAAAAAACAAACAAACAAAAAAAACCTACAAAAAAACCCTAACCTCCCCCCAAAAAAACCCCAAAAAACCAAAAAATGAAACAAAACACAAAAAAAACCAAACAAAAAACCCCCAAAAAAACCCTACAAAAAAACCTACAAAAAATTCCCAAAAATACCCCAGACCCTCCCCCCCCAAAAAAAAACAAACCCAAAAAACCCCCAAAAACAACAACAACAAAAAATCCAATAAAACCCCAGAAAAACAAAAAATAAAAGGGAATTTTGCTGCGATTGAATTGGAAATATTAAGAGTTCAAAATTGAAAATTTGAATTAATATTTCAAAATTGGGAATTTGAACTCATGTTCTCAAAATGGGGACTTTTAATTTAAAAATTGGGAGGTTTAATGTTTCAAAATTAGATAAAAAGAGAATATTTTCCATTAATGCTTTTTTTTTAAAGTGAATTAATTTCTTTACTCGGTGGAAAAATAATTGCATTTTATTTTAACACATTCAAGCATTTTCTTTACTAAAATTCCCTTTCTTTTGGCTTTTTTCATCAATTCAGACACCAGGTGGCAGAGTTGATTTGCATTTAATTTGCATTTTTGAATTAAAACACCTCCACTTAATCCCATGATGGGGAGGAACTTTCAAAGCTTCATTTGCTGCAAAATGACCATGAATAAATCGAATTTAATTCAAATAATTCATGAATAAATAACAAATAAATGCTAAAAGCATCTCCCTGGTGGAAAGTGATATTGAAACCCCCAAAATTTGCATTTTTTGTGGGTTTTTTGTCTCTTTTTTCGCATTTAGTTGACATTTTAAGGCCAATCATATCTTGAATAATTTGAGTTTCAATCAAAACAACTCAAAGGCAAACTGGGGCTTTTTAATTCTGTGTTTAATTCAAGTTTTGGGTTTTTTCTCCAAAAATTAGTGGGTTGGAGGTACTTTAAATAGAATTTAAAATAGTAACAAAATAAAATCTGATTTTTAGTGATATTTTGAGTTACAAGGTATGATATGAGGTGCTTTAAATAGAATTTAACAAAAAAAAATCTGAATTTTTAGTGATATTTTTTTAATTACAAGGTGTGGTATGAGCTGCTTTAAATAGAATTTGAAATGGTAACAAAATGAAATTTAAGGTATATTTTGTATATTTATTTAATGCTCAAAAAAAACCCTCAGAGTGGCAGAAAATTGGATTTATTTTTTATTTGGAAGTGTAATTTTTTAATTAAGTTCTCAATGAAATAAGGATTAATCCGATTGGGTTTTCCTGATCACTTTAATCAGGAAAAATTGAATTTTGCAGCTTTGAATCCAAGAAATTCCTTGGGGTAAACTCATGGAGAACAAATACAACATTCACATGTGTTAAAAAATAAAAATAATTTTTTTTTTCTTTAAAGGTGGCTTGGAAAGAGAAATTTGAGAGAAAATTCAAAATCTGGAAGAAAATTTTTCCAATTCTGAACTTGCAGTGACCCAAAATTCCATCATTTGTGGAAAAATTCCCTCAAAACCATGATTTAATTCTAGAAAAAATAATCATTTCACTGATTAATAAGCTAAATCTTGCTAAATTAAATGAAATTAATTAAATTATATTTCTTTAATTCTGAATTAAAGGCTGATCTGTTGCTTGTTTCTCAGAGAGAATCCAAAGTATTCATTTTTTTTGTAAATTTCAGCTGAAAAAGCCAAGTTATTAATTAAAAACTGAGCAAATCTTTCCCTCTTAAACTCCAAATTAAAATTCTGTTTATTTAAATTGATTCAAAAAATTATTTTACCTTATTATTTTTAGAGTGGATAGAAATAATGATCAAAAAATCAGCGCCAAGGAGATGCAGCGTTGGATCATGGAGAAAACAGAGGAGCATTTCCAGGAGGCCGTGCAGGAGAACAAAATGCACTTCAGGGCCGTGGATCCTGATGGGGATGGTAAAATCCACTTCTTTCCCCTGAAAAAAAAAATCACTTTTTAAATCAGTTTTGGGATCTTGAATTTATTTCTGGCATCAAATTTCCATTGAGAATGGCAAATTTGGATTTTTGTGGGAAAGGATGTAAAGAAATGAAAAAAAAAGGAATAAATTGAATTCTTCACCAAATTTTATGGGGGAAAAACCCCAAAAAATTAAAACTAGTGACAGCTTTTATGTTCTCATTCCTAAAATTCAGTGTGGGGTTGTGATGTTGCTGATTTTAAAAGAATTAAATCCAAAATTGTTTATTTCAAGTTGAAATTTTCTCAATTTCAGGTCACGTTTCATGGGATGAATATAAAATTAAATTCTTGGCCAGTAAAGGCTTCAATGAGAAGGAAATTGCAGAGAAAATCAAAAACAATGAGGAATTAAAAATAGATGAAGAAAGTAAGTGTAAAATGGTATTTTTATTCTTAAAACCTGGGGGTGAAAAGAAAAATGGGAGGGAAATATTTGGGTTGTGCTGCTTGAGGAGGAGTTAAAAAAAAAAAAAACAACCTGCATTTTTCCATCAAAAATCCGCTGGGAAAATGAGAATTTTTTAGAGGAATTTTCCTGTTTTCCCTCCTTAATTATAAAAGAAATAATATTAATTTTTCCATCTAAAATTTGCTGTGAAAATGACATTTTTAAGAGGAATCTTCTTGTTTTTACCTTAAATAATTTATTCTAAAATCCCCCCAAAATTACATCAAAATTCATCCTGACCAGAATCTGCCATGAAAATTGCAATTTTAAGGGGAATCTGCCATGAAAATTGCAATTTTTGAGGGCATTTTCCCCCTTAAAAAAAAATCAGAATTTTCTCAAAAATCCCCCAAAAACCAAAGCCAAAATCCAGCAATCCCACATTGCTCCCGCCACAAAAACTTTGATTTTTACAAGGAATTTTCCTTTTTTTTTTTTTTTTCCCCCTAGGAACACCATTTACCTTTCCTGTAAACCCCCCCCCCCTTGCACCTTTCCCTTTCCCTGCAGGGCTGAGTCATTTCCAAATCGCTTGGGTGACATTTTCCAGCAGTGAAAAAAACTGAAATTAAAAAATAAAACGGCTGAAATGCAACAAAAAAGGAGCTGAGAATTGCAGGGAAATCACCTGGGGTGGTTCCAGGAACTGCTGAGTCAGCGCCGCTGCACCTGAGCCCCAAAATCTGCAGGAAAATCAAATTATTCAGCCTCCACTTCCTCTGGGGTTCTTTTTTTCTTTTTTTTTCCTCTTCCAAAAGTGATTTTTAGGGTTTTTATTTTAAATCAAAAGCACCTCGGGGGTGTGGAGTTCAAGGCGCTTTCTGTAGAAATTTGGATTTCGGGTCAAGCTTTTATTTTAATTAATATTTTATTTTATTTAATTAATGGATGTTGGTGGATAATTGGATTGTGGGATGAAATGGAGGACTTCCGTGGGATTTTGGTGCTGATTTTTCTGTTCCTACATCACTAAATTTAATTTTTCTTGCAGCAAAAATATGGAATTAAATATAAATATAAATAAATAAATTAAATACAAATATAACAAAATATCTGCAGGGTTTAGGCTTTAAAAAAATCATTGATTAAACACCCGAGAGCTTGAAATGAGGGGGTTGTGACCGATTAAATCCTAAAAATTGATTGGGACAAAGCATTAAAAATTGGATTGGGACAACTGAAATCCTAAAAATTTGATTGGGACAATTTAAATGCTAAACATGGATTGGGAGAACTGAAATTCCTAAAACTTGGTTGTGCCAACTCCTAAAAATGGATCGGGGCAATCCCAAAATTTGGGATGAACTGAAATCTACAGAGAGATTCTGCCAAATCCCAAAAAAACGGGATGGGGGCAGTTCCAGAATTTGGGATGAATTGTGCCAAATCCTACAGACAGATGGGGACAGTTCCAGCCCTTGGGCTGAGCTGCATCCCAAACTGCACTGGTGCAGGTGCAGCATTTGGGCTGAGCTGCATGCCAAGCTGCACAGGCGCATTTGGGCTGAGCTGCATGCCAAGCTGCACGGGCGCAGTTGCAGCCTTTGGGCTGAGCTGCATGCCAAGCTGCACGGGCGCAGTTGCAGCCTTTGGGCTGAGCTGCATGCCAAGCTGCACGGGTGCAGTTGCAGCCTTTGGGCTGAGCTGCATCCCAAGCCGTCGGTGCCGTTGCAGCGCAGGAGGTGCTGGACAACCTGAAGGATCGCTGGTACCAGGCGGACAATCCCCCCCCGGACCTGCTGCTGAGCGAGCAGGAGTTCCTGTCCTTCCTGCACCCCGAGCACAGCCGCGGCATGCTGCACTTCATGGTGCAGGAGATCGTCCGGGACCTGGGTAAGCCGGGATTTCTGGGAATTGTATCCATGGATTCCTGTTCTTGGTGTGCATTGTGGGGAGGGAATGGTCAGGTGGAGTTCCATGGACTCCCATTTTATGTGGATATTCACACAGCCGTGGCTGCTGCACTTCATGGTGCAGGAGATTGTCTGGGATTTAGGTAAACTGGGATTTCCTGGGAATTGTGTCCATGGGTTCCATGGGTTCCCATTGTATCCATGGTTTCCCGGGGTTTTTTATGTGGGTGTTGGGAGGGAATGGTCTGCTGGAGCTCCTGTCCTTCCTGCACCCCGAGCAAGGCGCAGCTGCTGCACTTCATGGTGCAGGAGATCGTCCGGGATCTGGGTAAGCCGGGATTTCTGGGAATTGCATCCATGGATTCCCATTTTTTATGTGAATTTTGGGAGGGAATGGTCAGGTGGAGGAATTGTGTCCCTGGATTCTCTTTTTTTATGTGGATTTTGGGAGGGTTTTGCATGGAATAGTCTGGTGGAGTTCCATGGATTCCCATTTTATGTGGATATTTGCACAGCCACGGCTGGGACCTGGGAAATCCAGGATTTCCTAGGAATTGCATCCATGGATTCCCAGTTTTCTGTGGGTATTGGGAGGGGTTTGGCTTTTTGCGCAGCTCAGTGGGAAATTCCTATTTTTATGGGAATTAAGTGAATATATTTTTTGTGCAGCTCAGTGGGAAATTCACATTTCTATGTGAATTAAGTGAATATATTTGAATTTTTTGCACAGATCAGGAGGAAATTCCCCTTTTTACGGGAATGAAGTAGATCTATTATAAATTTTTGCACAGATGAGTAGGAAATTCCTATCTTGACAGGAGTTAAGCAAACCTATTTTAATTTCTTGTACTTTTTTATGGGAATTAAGGAAATATAATTAAGGGAATTAAGTGAATTTTTTTGCACAGACCAGAAGGAAGTTCCCATTTTCACAGAAATGAACTGAATATATTTGAATTTTTTGCACCGATTGGGAGGAAATCCCCATTTTTCCGGGCACTGAATTCACTAATTTGAATTTCCGTGTTCCCGGGGATCGCGGTGCCCACTCTGACCCGGTGTCTCTCTACAGACCAGGACGGGGATAAGAGGCTGACCCTGCCCGAGTTCATCTCGCTGCCCGTGGGCACGGTGGAGAACCAGCAGGCACAGGACGTCGACGACGACTGGGTGAGGGATAGGAGGAAGGAGTTCCAGGAGGTTATCGACGCCAACCGCGACGGCATCGTCACCATGGAGGAGCTGGAGGTCAGTCCAAAACTCGGCTTTGGAAATGTCAATAATTCACTCACAGCTCCGTTTTTTATTAAATAATGGAGTATTTAAATTTAATTTTCATTTTGCGTTAATTTCATTTAAAATGCGGCTTTAAAAGCGGCATTAATTCGCTTACAGCTCAATTGTTTTAATAAAAAATGGAATATTTTTAATTTCATTTAATAGTTGATATAATATATATGTTTTATATATGTTATTTTTTACATAAATAAAAATATATAATATATATTATATATTTAAATGTGTATTGTATATTATGTATATGTATATATTATATATACGTATATATATTATATACATATATTATTTAAATATATGTGATATATAATATATATTATATATATTATGTATTATATATGTTATCTATATTATATATTTAAATATATGTATGATATATATTATTTAAATATATATAATATACATGTTATTATATATAGTATATATTATTTATAATATATCTTTTATATTTTATATGTTTGATACATATACTTGATTTAATATTAGATTTAATATTTGGAATATTTGATTTCATTTTAATTTCACATTAATTTCATTTAAAATACAGCTTTGAAAGCCTCAAAAATTGAGTTACAGCTCAATTTTTTATAAGTATTTCATTTAAAAACAGAGTATTTTGATTTAATTTCAATTTCACAATAATTTCATTCAAAATGCACTATTAAAACCCTCAGAAATGCCATGACAGCTGAATTTGTGATGAAATTCCCGTTTTCCCAGGAGTACATGGACCCGATGAACGAGCACAACGCGCTGAATGAGGCGCGGCAGATGATCGCTGTGGCCGACGAGAACCAGGACCACCAGCTGGAGCTGGAGGAGATCCTCAAGTACAGCGAGTACTTCACTGGCAGCAAGCTCATGGACTACGCCCGCAACGTCCACGAGGAATTCTGACCTTCCTCCCCTTCCAGAACTTTCTATCCGCTCCCCACCCGCTGACGAAACACAAAAATCCCGGGGAAACGGCTTCAGCCGAGCGGCGGGAATCGCTCCTGGCGGGCTCGCGCTTCTCTGTCCGTCTCTGCGCTCCGCGGCTCCTCGCAGGGATTTCCCTGCTGGAAAAACGGTGGGAATTCCTGGATTCAGGTAATTTCCCTGCTCGGTTTGGGGTTGAAGGCAGCTGGAATTCTGGGTGGGGAGGATTCTGGAATATTCCCTGGTTTCCTTCGGCTTCTCATCCAGGGGATCCCAAATAAAACTTGGATTTGGGTGGAGGAATGTTTGTCCTCCACACCCAATTCCATTTGAGAAATTCCTTAAATTTAGAGAAATTCCTTAAGTTATATTCCCTTGTTGCCCTCACAGATGCTGATGCAGGGAATCCCAAATAAAACTTGGATTTTGGGAATTTTGGTGGTTCCAAGGAATGTTTACCCTCCTGGGAATATCCACACTCAATTCCAGTCTTTTTCTCAACTTCCTGAAGAGTTGTTGGGAATTAAATGGAATTTTTTCAGGGAGCTGTGGGGAAGAATTTATTTGAAACGTTACAGAAAAACTTTCTGGAATTAAATAAATAAAATAACATTATTTAAAATTAAATTAATATAAAATTACTTTTTTTGTTGTTGACATCCGCACTGGCAATGGGAGATTCTGGATTTATAAAATCAGATTTTGGCCAAAAATCAAACAATTGGGGAGTTTTTTTGGGAATTTAAGCTGTTGGATAAAGCAGTAGGAATTCCCATGGAGTTTTATGGCTGCTTAATTAAAATTCACTGCTAAAATTAATGAGCTCTGTGCTATTTAATGCTGTTAATGAGCTGCTGATGATGATATGGGGGAAATTCCAGGCTTTAGGTGAGCTCTAAAAAAGCAACTCTGTCCCAAATAAAATTGATTTTTTCCTCTGCTTCCAACTTTCCTGGGAAAAAACCCTCTTTGGGAAAGAATTCCTGA
The DNA here is from genome assembly GCF_048771995.1 of Taeniopygia guttata. Lineage (NCBI taxonomy): Eukaryota > Metazoa > Chordata > Aves > Passeriformes > Estrildidae > Taeniopygia > Taeniopygia guttata. Next base: position 177,331 of record NC_133046.1, read on the forward strand.
AATGAATGAGATGTTTTATTTGATTAAATTTATTCTTAATATAATGTAAATACAGGAATTGCTATCCCTCTTTCCCTTTTCCTGCTTTATTTGATGTTTTTATTAAATTCCTTGGATAAAAGGTTTTATATACTTTTTTTGTTTGTTTTGTTTTCCATTTAATATTTCTCTCCATGCTTTGGAAATTCTGCTGCTTTTAAAGTTTGGTGGGGGGCAGGGGGGTGGGGGGAAATAAGAGGAATAAATTCCATGGATAATCTCCAATAAAATGAGTTTAAACACAAAAATTCTAGTAAAATCAGCTGATAATTGTAATTTATCTATGAAGAGATTTTTAGGACACCATCCTAATTTGATTTTGGGATAACATGAGCATGGAATCTCTAATTTCTCAGTATTTTCTAGAGTCGGTGAAGGTAAAGCTGGATTCCAGGCAGCTGGAAAATTGAGATCCTGGATCCAATTCTAATAGGCTGGAAAATGAAATTCCCTTAATTCTCACCTATTTTGTGGATTCAGTGATGCCAGGGAGCTCTCCTAGAAGTGAATGGGTTCCTGGAAAACGGAATTCCCGAATTCCGGCTCAGCCAGGGTATCTCCCCAGCGCTCCTCCATCCCTGCTTTTCCAGCCATTCCCATCGGGATTCCCCTCCTTTGAGGGCTCCTTTTACCCCTTTAACCCTTTTCAAGCTCAGCATTTCCTTTTCCTGCCCAAAAACCCCAAACCGGGAGCGGGAAGGGGCGTGGAGAAAAGTGGGAATTTCCCTCAAGTGTCCCCGCCCGGAGCCGTTCCTGCACTCGGCGCTGCCGTGAGGGGAAGGAAAGGTGTCCTGAAGGGAACGGAGCCGTGAGGGGAAAGGGAAAGGCGCTTTGAGGGGCCGGTGGCGTGAAGGGAACGGAGCAGTGAGTGAGGGGAAGGAAAGGTGTTCTGAGGGGAATGGAGCCGTGAAGGGGACGGTGCTGTGAGGGGAAAGGCTCCGTGAGAAGAAAAGCTCCGTGAAGGTTCGGCTCCGTGCGGGGTCCGTGCCGTGAGAGAAACGGCGCCCTGAGGGGAAGGGCGGCGATGGCGCTTCCAAGGATTGCCTGGAACCTCCCCGCGTTCTGCTGGCTGCTGGCCGTGCCCATTCCCGCTTCCCTGGGCTGGGAATGCCCGGAGCGCCAGTACCGCTTCCACGAGCGATGCTGCAGCGACTGCGCCCCCGGTGAGTGCCCGCCGCCACGGCAGAGCCGCACTTCGGAACTGCTTCTTAGTAAAATACCTATTTCTTACTGAAATACCCGGTTTTTAATGGAATATCTCTTTTTTTTTTCTTAGTGGAATAGAGATTTTAGTGCAATACCTATTTTTTAATGTAATACCTACGTTTTTAGACTGATAAAAACAAGTTTTAAACCAAAAAAAAATCGGGAAAATCTTCCTTTTTGAGAGTGATTTTTAACTTCGTTTTAATGTTTTTTTCTTCCTAAATGCCTCAGTTAGGGGAATATCCTACACTCTGGAAGGGATGTTTGGGATCCACTAGGACAAAAATTTTGGGCATTTTCCCCAACTTCAGCCCTCCCCAGCCCTTTTCAGCCACTCCATTAAATGTTGATTTTTTTTTTTCCCCTCTGGCCAAACTTCCAGTGATTTTTCTCCTAACCAGGAACTGCCAAATTGTGGGCACTGTTTGATCCTAAAGGGTGAAATTTAGGATTTTTACCGTCACCATCCCAACCAATCCTGATTTATTCCCAAAGCATAAAATTAGGATTTTTCCTGTCACGATCCCAACCAATCCTGCTTTATTCCCAAAGGATAAAATTAGGATTTTTCCTGTCATGATCCCAGCCAATCCTGATTTATCCCAAAGGATAAAATTAGGATTTTTCCTGTCATGATCCCAGCCAATCCTGATTTATCCCAAAGGATAAAATTAGGATTTTTCCTGTCATGATCCCAGCCAATCCTGATTTATTCCCAAAGGATAAAATTAGGATTTTCCCCCTCACCATCCCCGCCAGTCCTGATTTATTCCCAAAGGATAAAATTAGGATTTTTCCCCTCAGGACCCCACTGAATCCTGATTTTTGGGTGTGTTTTAGGGGAGAGGATGTGGAATCAGCTGACCCCGTGTGCTCCCCAGGCCAGTGACACATTGTTCGGTCCCAAAGGATGAAATTTAGGATTTTTCCCCTCAGGACCCCACTGAATCCCAATTTTTGGGTGTTTTTAGGGGAGAGGATGCGGAGCCGCTGCACGGCCTCGGCGGACACCGTCTGCTCGCCCTGCCAGGACGGATATTTCAGCTCCCAGCACCACCATGGCCTCTGCCACAGCTGCACTGTCTGCAACGCCTGTGAGTGCTGGGATGGGGGGAAAAAAATCCCTTTTCTTGGGAAAAAAATCCCTTTTTTTTGGGAAAAAATCCAATTTTTGATGGGGAAAAAATTGCTTTTTTAGGGAAAAAAATCCCCCCTTTTTTGGAAAAAATCCCTGAATATTTCTGAGGGAAAAATCACATTTGGGAAAAAAAAAAAAAGAAAAGCCTTTTTTAGGGAAAAGAAACAATTTTTGAGGGAAAAAAATCCCTCTTTTTGGAAAAAATCTCATTTCTGAGGGAAAATACCCATTTTGTGGGGAAAAATGCTTGGTTTGGGGCATTTTGGGGGAAAAATCCATTTTTTTGGGGAAAAAATCCAATTTTTGAGGGAAAAAATCCCATTTTGGGGGGAAAAATGCCTTTTTGGACAGGAAAATCACTTTTGGGAGGAATGCCTTTTGGGGGCATTTTTGAGGAAAAAATACTATTTTGGGCGAAAAATCCCTTTTTTGAGCAAAAACCTCCTCATTTGGGGGGGAAATTTCTTTCTTGGGGCATTTTTGGGGGAAAAAATCCCCTTTTTGGGTTATTTTGGTGGAGAAAAAAATCCATTTTGGGGTAAAAAATCCCCCTTTGGGCTGCTCCAGAGGTCCTACCTGCAAACCACTGTCCTCAACGAAGTCATTAAATTAATTACTAATTATGAATAGTTAAATTGCTGAATGGTGCAGCTCCTGCACATGGCCCTGAGGTGTTAATTGGTGCTGTTAATGAGGGAATTAATGAATGAATCTCGGCCTGGCCAGGGAAGGGCAGCGTGGAGGTGAAGCCCTGTGAGAAAACCTCGGACAGGATCTGTGCCTGCCGGGCGGGATTCCAGCCGGACAGGGGCACTCCTGGAATTCCCCTGGGAAAGGGTGAGCGGGGATTGGGAATTCCTATGGGAATGGGTGAGCGGGGATCGGAAATTCCTGTGGGAAAGGGTTGGGATCTGGAATTCCCTTGGGAAGGGGTGAGCGGGGATCTGGGATTCCCCTGAGAAAGGGTGAGCGGGGATCGGGAATTCCCTTGGGAGGAGTTGGGATTTGGAATTCCCTTGGGAAGGATTGGGTCTGGCATTCCCTTGGGAAGGGTTGGGTCTGGAATTCCCTTGAGAAGCAGTGAGTCCAGGATGTGCCAGCTGGAATTCCCTTTGGAATTCTGGGATGTGCCAGCCTTCCCAAAATCCTGCCTCCCACGTGGCAGGAATTCCTGGCTGGAACTGTGGGATCCTCCCAGATAACATCCAGAGTCTTGGATAATCCAGAATTCCCAGTGGATAAATCTGGGAATTCTGCCACTTCCTTGGATAATTTCCATAACTGATAATTCCCAGAATTTCCAGAGGATAAATCTAGGAATTCTGCTGAGAATTCTGCCACTTTCCAGGATAATTTCCATCATTGATAATCCCTGATAATTCCCAGTGGATAAATCTGGGAATTCTGCTGGAAAATCCCTTTTTCCCCCCCAGAGTGTTCCCGATGTCCTGCAGGGACTTTCTCCAGAGGAAAGAACGAGAACTGCCAGCCTTGGACCAAGTAGGAATTCCTTTTTGGGGGAAAAAACTCATTTTTTGGGAAAAATCTCTTCTGGGTGAGGAAAAAAAAACAGGTTTTTGGGGAAAAAAAATACCTTTTGGGGGAGGAAAATAATTGTTTTTTGGGGGGAAAAAATCCCTTCTGGGTGAGGGAAAAAAATTGGTTTTTTAATGGGAAAAAAATTCTTTCTGGGGGAGGAAAAAATCGTGTTTTTTTAGGAAAAAAATCCTGTCTGGGGGAGGAAAAAAAGTTGGTTTTTTGGGGAAAAAAGTCCATTTTGGGGGAGGAAAAAAATCAGTTTTTGTAGGGATAAAATCCTACATTTATAGGGATAAAATCCTACATTTGTAGGAATAAAATCCTACATTTGCAGGGATAAAATCCTACATTTGTAGGGATAAAATCCTATAGGGATAAAGCACAGATTGGGATTGCAGGGATGGGATTTAGGAATACATTCCATGTTGGAAAAACCTCTGGAATTTCTTTTCCAGCTGCAGCACTTTGGGGAAGAGCACGCTCCAGGCTGGCACGGGCACAGAGGATGCCCAGTGCGGCACGGAAATCCCGGGAAACAGGGCTCCCTTTCCCACGGAAATCCCGGGAAACAGGGCTCCCTTTCCCACGGAAATCCCGGGAAACAGGGCTCCCTTTCCCACGGACTTCCCGGGAAAAAGGGCTTCCTCTGCCACAGAATTCCCAGAAAACAGGGATCCCTTTCCCACGGAATTCCCAGAAAACAGCTCCAGAGCTTCCAGCCCTAGGGAGATCCCCGCAGTCTGTCGGGATCCCAGCGTTCCCACGGAGCCTGGATGGGGTAAGGATGGGCAGGGAATCAGCTGGGATGGGAATTCCCATTTTGTCTGAATCCTTTTCTGCATTTCACACAACATTCCAGGATCCCACATTCCATGGAAAGCTGCTTTCCTGGGATGGGAAATCCCATTTTCTCTGAATCCTTTTCTGGATTTCACACAATATTCCAGGATCCCAGATTCCTGGGAATTCTCATTTTCTCAGAATTCCCATTTTCTCAGAAATCCTTTCTGTATTTCCCACATTCCAGGATCCCACATTTCCCCAGCATTCCCAGAGTTCTGGATTCTCCCTCTGGAATCTGGGAACTCCATGCAGCACCAGGAATCTTCGTTTTTTTAGGGAATTTTTCCCTTCCCATTCCAGGCTCTTTATCCCTGCTCCTGCTGTGCCTGCTCCTGCTGCTGGTGAGTGGAATTTCCATCCTGCTCCTGATCGTCCAGGCAGCACGGAAAAAATCCCGGAATGGGCCTGTCAGGAGCGGCCAGCACAGTGAGTTCCTTTTTCTGGGATCAAAACCTGGAAAAAACAATCCAGAGAGTCCCTTTTCTGGGATAAAAATCCTGGAAAACTTAATCCAGTGAGTTCCCTTTTTTATAGGATTAAAAAAAAAAAAAAAAAAATCAGGAAAAAATTTAATCCAGTGACTTCCCCTTTTTCTGGGATAAAAATCCTGGAAAATTTGATCCAGTGAGTTCCTTTTTCTGGAATCAAAATCCTGGAAAAATTAATCCAGAGATTCCCTTTTTATGGGATAAAAAGCCTGCAAAAAAATTAATCCAATGGCAAAACTGAGTTCTAAAATCAGGATCAAGTGGGAAGACAGAGTTTAAAGCCAGGTTTAAGTGACCAAGCTGAGCCTGAAGCTGGGATTAAGTGGCAAAATGGTATTTAAAGCCAGGTTTTAGTGGCCATGCTGAGCCTGAAATTGGGATTAAGTGGCAAAATGGAGTTTAAAACCCGGTGTAAGTGACCAAGCTGAGCCTGAAGCCGGGATCGAGTGGCCCTGGCTGGGTGGGCTCTCCCTGCTCTGGCATTCCCGGGGTTCCCGCGGAGCCGCAGCCGGGCGCTGAGCCCGCGGGGAGGCCAAAGGCCGGGGGAGCCCGTTCCTTGATTGTTCCCTGATCCCGAACAATTCCCTGTTTTCCAGAGGGGAACAGCTGCCGGATCCCCATCCAGGAGGAGCAGATAGACTCCAACTCCAGCCTCATCAAAAACTGACTCGGCTTTGGGCTCTCCTGCATCCCCGCCTGAGACTAATTAGGGACTAAGTGGCAAAACTGAGCTCTAAAATCGGAATTAACTCAATCCACACTTCATGAAATGAATTTTCCCTCTCTAATTGCTTTTCCACAAATTTGGCAAAGGAATTTTTTGGGAGGAAATCCCAAACTCTAGAATGTCTGGGAGGAGCCCGAAGCCTCCTTTGGCTGAATTTGAAACATTCCCTTGAAAATTCCAGAAAAATGGAATTTTTGAATTATTCAGGAATTATCTTCCCACCAAATATTGACAGAAAACTCCACAAAAACAGGAATTTGGAGTCCACAGTAGCGAGCATATGCCAAAAAATCCAGCAGGGAATGGGTGCAGGGATCCAAGAGGTGTTTAAATCCACGGATTTGGAAGATTTGGGAATTTTGATATGTTATACATATCCAGAGGGGTTTATACGGTGTATAGGAACATTTGTATCGTGTACAAAGTGGGATTTGGGGAATAAAACTCCGGAAAAAAACAATCCTGGTTTGTGTGCGGGGGGGGGGGGGGGAACAGGAAATTCCGGCAGGAAGCTGGGATGGCCTCGGGAGGGAGGAGGGAAAGGTTGGGATTAGTTTGGGAGAGGCTGGGATGGGTTTAGGAAAGGCTGGGATGGGTTTAGGAAAGGTTGGGATGGGTTTATTTGTATTTCTGAGGGAAAAAAAATCCCATTTTTCCTTGGATAACAATTGCATTTCTGAGGGAAAAATCCTTCCCTGGATAAAAATTGTATTTCTGAGTGAAAAAAATCCCATTTTTCCTTGGATAAGAATTCTATTCCTGAAGGGGAAAATTCCCATTTTTTCCATGGAAATCTCCCTCAGGAATTCTCCAGCCCTTCCCCCTCTCCCACCCCAACCTTTCCATCCGCCTCCGTCCGGTGAGTAACATCCTGTTTAGGCCGGGCCTAAAGGCTTTAAAGCCAGCCTAAAGGACATTTCTTTCCCCCTCAGAAATCCTGGAGCATCCCTGGATTTCACCCGTGGGAACGGAAATTCCACGTGGGGGGTGAAAATCATTTCAAAGCCGGGCCTAGCCAGGTTTAAGCCGGGCCTAACCACTCTGAAATCCTCCTGTGAGTGAGTTTTTTGTGCCAGGGGTTCCTTTTCTCCCCTAATCAGCAAAAAATCAGCCAAAATTCAGCGTCAGGAAACCGAAACCGCGTCTGCAACGTCCCAGCGCCGCTGACGTGAGGCCCCGGAGCGGGTTCCCTTTTTTGGGGTGATTTCCTTTTTATTTAGGGTGATTTCATTTTTTTAGGATGTTTTCCTTTTTTTGGGGTTGTTTTCATTTTTTTGGGGGGGTGATTTTTTGGGATGGCTTTCCCTTTTTTTTTTTTTTTTTGGGTGCTTTCCTTTTTCTGGCGGTATTTTCCTTTTTTTGGGGTGTTTTCTTTTTTTTGGGGTGGTTTGTTTTTTTTTGGGGGGGGTGGTGTGTTCTGTTTTTGAATTTGGGTGAGGATTTTACTCCAGATTTCTGGGAATGTCAGAATTTTTGGGATTTCCCCCAAATTTGGAGCCCAAAGAGAGAAATCTTCCCATGGAGTGAATTTTTGGGAAGGATGCAGAGATTTTGATGGATTTAGGGTGAGGGTTTCACTCCAGATTTTGGGGAATGTCAGATTTTTTTTGGGATTCCCCCAAATTTGGAGCTTAAAGAGCAGCACCTCTCCGCGTGAAGGATTTTTCTGGGGCGGGAAGCGAGCGAGGCAAGCACAGAGGGGAAATGTCAGCGGAGCTGCCGAGAAAAGCCCGCGGCCGCCGCGGCGAGGTGATCGAGCCAATGATAAAACCCGATCGATCCGATAAAACTGGGCCCAAAACGCCAAAGGTCAGCGCTGACTCCGGCTCCGGGAGCGCTGAGTGGAAAATTCCGTCACCTGACGGGGCCTCAAAGGGCAAGAGCAGCAAAAAATCCCCAAAGGGCGGAAAAAAAGAGAAATAAAGACAGAAAATGGGGGGCGGGCATGAGGGAAGGTTAGGATGGGTTTAGGAGAGGCTGGGATGGCTTTAGGAAAGGTTGGAATGGGTTTAGGGAAGGTTGGGATGGCTTTAGGGAGGGTTAGGATGGGTTTAGGGAAGGTTGGGATGGGTTTGGGAGAGGCTGGGATGGGTTTAGGAAAGGTTCTTGCCAGAGGGAAGTTGGGATGAATTTTAGGGAGGGATGGATGGATCCATGGATGGAATTCCCAGGGGGTTTCAGGCTGGGATGGAATTCCCAGGGAATTTGTGGCTGGGATGGAATTCCCAGGAGGTGTCCGGGCCCAGCAGGAATCTCTGCCTGGAGCCGATTTTCCACCTCCCTCCCAGCACCCCTCCAAATTTCCCCCCTCGAACTCCCCCCACCCCAAACCCATTTTTGGGGTCTCCCCCACCCCAAACCCCCTTTTTGGGGTCCCCTCCCCACACCCCAAACCCATTTTTGGGGTCACTCCCCACCCCAAACCCATTTTTGGCATTTCCTCCCAACCCCAAACCCATTTTTGGGGTCCCCCCTGCCCTGCCCCCCGCTGCCCTTTGAGCCCAGCTCCTCCCACCCCCCCAGCTCAGCACAGGAAGAGCGCGGCCACAAAAACCCCGTTGGCTCCTCTGGGGCCTCAGTGAGGACGGGGATGGGACGGGGACAGGGTGGCACTGCCAGGACAGGGTGACATTGCCAGAGGGGTGGCATTGCCGGGACAGGGTGACATTGCCAGAGGGGTGGCATTGCCAGAGGGGTGGCACTGCCGGGACGGGGTGACATTGCCAGAGGGGTGGCATTGCCAGAGGGGTGGCACTGCCGGGACAGGGTGACATTGCCAGAGGGGTGGCATTGCCGGGACAGGGTGACATTGCCAGAGGGGTGGCATTGCCAGAGGGGTGGCACTGCCGGGACAGGGTGACATTGCCAGAGGGGTGGCATTGCCGGGACAGGGTGGCACTGCCGGGACAGGGTGGCACTGCCGGGACAGGGTGACATTGCTAGGACAGGGTGGCAGTGCCAGAGCGGTGGCATTGCCAGGACAGAGTTGTCACAGCCAGCTGAGGTGGCAGTGTCAGTGGGGTGCCACCGCCAGCTGAAGTGCCACTGCCAGCTGAGGTGCCACCGCCAGCTGAGGTGGCCCTGCCTGGCCATGTCCCGGCCGTGGCTGCTGGCGCTGCTGGCGCTGCTGGCTGGGCACTGGGCACCGCCGGGCGCCGCCGGGAGCTGCCAGGACAGGGAGCTCCGGCCCGTGTGGGGAGGCGGCACCAAGTGCTGCCCCAGATGCACCTGGAAGGGACGTGAGTGAACGGGGCAGTGGGGGTAAAGGGTGGGTAAAGTGTGGGTAAAGTGTGTGGTGTGGGTAAATTGTGTGTAAAGTGTGGGGTACATTGTGTGTAAAGTGTGGGTAATTGTATGTGATGCGTGAAAATTGTGGGTAATTTGTGTGTAAAGTGTGGGTAATTGTATGTAATTGTGTCTGATGTGTGTGAATTGTGTGTAACTTCTGTGTAATTGTACGTGATGTGTAGAAATTGAGAGTCAAGTGTAGGGAAATGGGGTGAATTTTGTGTAGTTGTATGTGCTGTGTGCAAATTGTGGGTAACTTGTTTGCAACTTGTGTGGAAATGAGGGTGAATTGTGAGTAATGGTATGTGATGTGTGTAAATTATGGGTAAATGGGGGGATTGGGTGTAACTTCTGTGTAAATGGGGGTGAATGGTGTTTAAATGTGGGAATTGTGTGGAAATTGTGTGTAAATGGAAATAATTGTGTGTAAATGGAAATAATTGTGTGTAAATGGGGGGGAATTGTCTGTAAATGTGGGTAATCCTGTGTAACTTGTGTGTAAATGGGGGTGAATTTTGTGCAAACTGTGTGTAAATGTGTATAAATTGAGTGTAAATGCATGTAAATTATGTGTAAATTGTGTGTAAATTGTGTCTCTCTTTCCCGGGGATGGGAGGGAGAATTTTGGGATCCCTTTCCTAGGAAAGCTCTTGTTCCCTGGGATGGGAGGGAGATGTTTGGGATCCCTTTCCCAGGAAAGCTCTTGTTCCTGGGGATGGGAGGGAGAATTTTGGGATCCCGCTACTCCAGAACCTTCCCTGTGTCTGGAAGCACCACCTCCTGCTCTGCCTTTCCCTGGGAACGGGAATTCCTAGGGAACGGGAATCCCTGTGGAAGGGGAACAGGAATCCCTTTGGAAGGGGAATTCCTTTGGAAGGGGAATCCTTTTGGAAGGGGAATCTGGAACGGGAATCCCTTTGGAAGGGGGAACGGGAATCCCTTTGGAACTGGAATCTCTTTGGAATGGGAATCCCTTTGGAAGGGGAGCCCCTCTGAAACGGGAACCCCTCTGGAACAGGAACCCCTCTGGAATTCCCGCAGGAAACCCGGCGCCCTGCGTGGCGGCGCAGGACCACGACTGCAAATGTCCCCCGGGGCACAGCTGCGCCGACGAGCCCTGCCAGTTCTGCCGGGCACTGCCGCACTGCCCGCCTGGCCGCGAGCCTGCCCGCATCGGTAACCGGGATCTGGGATCGGGATTTGGGATCGGGAATGGGGCAGGGAATGGGATTGGGGCAGGGAAGAGGAGCCGCCCTGGCCGTGCTGCCAGCAGCTGTCCCCAAATTCAGGCTCTCAGCCATTCCCATCCCTTTTCCCTGCAGGATCCGTGAATTTCCAGTTTGAGTGCAAACCCTGCGAGAACGGCACCTACTCCAGCAGCAGGGGCAGCTGGTGCCGCAACTGGACTGAGTACGGAGCAGCCAATAACTGATCATCAATACCCAATAATCAGTCATCAGTAATCACTAACCAATCATCATAATCAATACCCAATAATCAGTCATCAGTAATCAATAACCAATTATCAGTAATTGCTTCCCTGCTTTGAAAACAGACATAACAATAATACCAATACCAATACCAATAATGGCCTGCGTATGGGTTTATTGATATTCCCCTAATTTGGGAAAAAAAAAAAAATTAATATTGAAATATCAGTCAAGATATTCAATACTGCCATTAAAAATTCAATTTGAATCCAAGAGGATCGCCATGAGATTAATTGATGAATTTTTAATTGAGCAAAACCTGGCATTTCTCAGTCTCGAGGTAGAGTTTAAGCCCATCTTAAACTCGCCTAAAGTGCTGGAAAAATTATTCCAAGCAGGGAAATCCATGGAAAACCAAAAGGACTCAAAGCCCGCAAAGCTCCCCTGAGAGGGGCAAAACGTCGGGAGGAGGAGAGGGTGGAAGGCAGGTGGGAATTCCGGGAATTGCGGGAATTCCAAGAATTCCGAACACTGTCCCTTGCAGCTGTGAGAGCAGCGGCCTCGTCACACTGCGGGTGGGGAACAGCAGCCACGACTCCGAGTGCAGCGTCCCGGGCACGGCCCCACAGCCAGGTACCCCAGTCCCCAAAATTCCCTTCTCCTGCTCTTCCTCACCTTCCTCACCTTCCCCCTTCCTCACCCTCCCTGCCTTCCCAGAAAATCTGCCTGGGAAGTGGGGGCTGCTCCCAAAAACATTGCTGCTTTCTCCTTTTCCTTTTCCTTCTCCTTCTCCTTCTTCTTCTTCTGTTTCCTCTTCCTTTTCATCTTCCCTTTCCCTTCCTTTCCCATTTCCTTTTCCCTCTTCCCTCTTTTTTCGCTTTCCTCTTTCCCATCCATCTTCCCTTTCCTCTTCCTCATCCCATTTCCTCTTTCCTTTTCCTCTTCCCTCTCTTTTCCTTTGCCTCCTTCTCCCCCTCCTCTCTTTTCATGTCCTTCCCCACTCCCTTTCTTTTCCTTTCCCCTTTTCCCCTTTTCCCTTCTCCCATTTCTCCTTTTCCCCTTTCCCTCCTCCCTTTCCCTCTTCCGTTTTCCCTTTCCCCCTTTCCCTTCTTCCTTTCCTCTTCTCCTTTTCCCTCCTCCCTTTTACCTCCCCCTTTCCCTCCTCCCTTTTCCCTTTTCCTTTTCCCTTTTCCCACCCCCCTCCCCAATTCCCTCCCCTCCGAGCCTCTCCCACCTCCCGTGTTTCCTGCAGAACCCCAATATCCCTCCCTGCCCTCCCCGGGAGTAGACCCCAGCCCCGGCATCGCTCGGTTTTTAATTAACTAAAACTAATTAAATGCCGTTAATTGCAGCCGGGCCGGGGCCGGAGCCGCGCTCCAGCCCGGTGCTGGCGGCGCTGGTGGCCGCGGCCGTGTTCGCGCTGCTGCTGCTGACGCTGCTGCTGCACTTCTGCATCTGGAGCCTGCACGGGAGCGGGAAGCGCCCGCCCGCAGGTGGGAAAAACCCGGGATTGGCGGGAGAAATACGGGAATGGCTGGGATAAAAAATCCGGGGTTGGGTGGGAGAAATCTGGGAATGGACGGGATAAAATCCGGGAATGGCTGGGGAAAAATCCGAGATTGGTTGGGAAAAATCTGGGAATGGGTGGGATAAAATCTGGGATTGGATGGGATAAAAAATCCTGGAATGGCTGGGAGAAAATCTGGGAGGGGATGGGATAAAATCTGGGAATGGATGGGATAAAATCTGAGTGGGATAAAGGACGGGATCAGTGGGATCAATCCGTATTTACTGCAGGATTTGGTGCAGGTTCCTGGGATCACATCCCGGCCCACATTCCTGGCCCAGGGCAGGGTGCGGTGGGATTTGGGATGGAATTCCTGGAATGGCTTTCCCAGAGAGGTTCTGAATCCCTGGAATTATCCTTGGAGCTCGCTGGAATGGCGGGAATTGGGATGGGACAGAACGGGATCATCCCAAAATCCCTGGGAATCCATCCTATCCCAAAATCCCACAGCCTGGTGGTGGGGAGGAGGTGGGAGTGTCCCACATCCTGGCCGGAATTCCTGGAATTCCCGGCTGAGTTTTCCTGAGTTTTCCTCATTCCCAGACGCCGATCCCGGCCCCACATTCCAGCGGCCCCAGGTGGAGGAATCCTACAGCATCCAATTCCCGGAGGAGGAGCACGGCGACAAATCCCAGGAAAAGCTTTCCATCCTCTCCCTGAAAATCTACAGCGAGCTCCGATAGCGGCTTCTACTCCGGGATCGCCGGGAATGCGGGGCTGGAATTCCCAAAAAAACACGTATGGGGAGAGGCGGCGTTCCTCCCGATGGAGAGGAGTGGCTTCAGGGTGCCTTTGGATTTGGTTTTCCCTAAAAAAAGCTGGGATTTCGGGATAAATCCTGCTGGTGTTGGTGCAGGAGGGAGGGAGCAGGGATTTCCTGGGATATCCTGATTTCCAGGAGTGGGAGTCGTGAGCATAGCTCCTGAATTCCCACATTTCCTGAATTTCCCACAGCTCCTGATTCCCCACATTTGCTTTTCCCACAGCTCCTGAATTCCCAGATCTCCTGATTTCCCACATTCCTGCTTTCCCCACATTCCTGCTTTCCCCACATCTGCTTTTCCCACATTCCTTCTTTCCCCACATCTCCTTTTCCCAGATTTCCTGTTTTCCCCACATTTGCCTTTCCCACATTTGTTTTTCCCACATTTGCTTTTCCCACGTCTCCTTTTCCCACATTCCTGCTTTTCCACATCTCCTGCTTTTCCCTCATTTGTTTTTCCCATGTTCCTGCTTTTCCCACATTCCTGCTTTCCCCTGGATTTTCCAGCGGCCCTGCTTGGGTCATTCCCGACCCCATCCCAGCGTCTCCCGACCCCATTCCTGCTCCCACCCCAAGAGTCCCTTGGGAAGCTCCTGCTGTGCCAGCAGGGATTTTCCTTCCGAGGAAAATCGGGGGGAAAAGGGAGGAAAGATCATCCAGGAAATCCTCAGAGCTCTGGAAAAATGAAGGGAATGGGCAAAAATCCTGGAGAAGGTTCTGAGGCAGGATTTGGGCACTTCTGATCCCTCTGGGACCCTTCCTGCTTCAGATAGTCAAAGATTTTTGATGGAATTCCAGCAGGTTTGGGAAGTTTTTTGGGCTGACCCCCTGTGGAGATGGCAGTGCCAACATCTTATTGATAATTATGGATAATCCAGGATGAGCTGCTCCTGGTAATCTGTTGAAATTCCCGGAATTTCAGGGGAATTGCCCATGGATTTCAACCTCTACTGGATGATCCCTGGATTTTGGGCTGGGAGTTCTGGGAATGCTCCCCTGGACAACGACTGGGAAAGGAAAAAGAGGGAAAAAATAAAATCCCATTTTTTGAGGAATTGAAATTCCTCCCTCCAGGAGCAGAGATCCAGATCTGGGAATGGGAAAAACACCCAAAAAAAAGCCACGGAATTCCACCAAAGCTCGGCTTTATTACACCCAAAGATGGTCTTAATCTCACCAAAGCTGGGCTTAATTTCCACCCAAATCTCAGCTTTATTTCCATCTAAAGATCAGCTTTACTTCCACCCAAAAGATGGGCCCCAATCCCAGGGATTTATGGGGGGGGGGGGGATGGGCCCAATTCCAGGGATTTATGGCTTTGTTCTAATCCAATTCCCAGAATTCCTCCCCCATTTCCCCCTGGGCCTCCAGGAATAGTCACTCATTAACACCGAGCCTTAATTAATCACCAGGCTTTAATTAATCCCCACTCTGCTTCCTCCTTTTCCTGCTTTTCCTGGGAATTTCATCTTCCCAGGCTCGCTCCAGGCAGGATTTGGGGCAGCTTCTCCCGAGCTCTCCACATTGGGGGAATTTTTTTGGAATTATCATTTTAATTTGGAATATTTTTAAGGATGAGCCATTTTTAATTTTAATTACGGAGCAATTAATTCCATTTTCCCCTGATTATCCACTGATTTTAGCAGGGAAAGGGGTTGAAGTTTTTCAGGGATGAGGGAAAAGAATTCCAGACTGGTTTGGGTTGGGAGGGATTTGGAAAATACTTTAATTCCCAATATTTTTGGGTCGCTAGACCCAGTTTAATTTGGAATTTAGAGTGAGGGAAGGGAAAAGCTCATGGGGCTGGGATTTAATCCCAGATCAAATCCTTGGAATGCCATGGAAAGTTCTGGGCTCAGGAATGTGGGAACTGCCAGAAAGGAACTGAAATCTGGGATTGGGGGGAATTTTGGGATGGAAAATGGGAATCAGGAGGAATTTTGGCATGGAAAACGGGAATCCATAGGAATTTTGGCATAGAAAATGGGAATCAGGAGGAATTTTGGCATGGAAAATGGGAATCAGGAGGAATTTGGGGATGGAAAATGGGAATCAGGAGGAATTTTGGGATGGAAATTCCCAGGGAATATTTTGATTCCAATTCAAATTTTCCCTGGCTGGGCCCTCCTCATTGTCCCCAAATCCATCTGTACCCTGTGGAAAATCCCAGAAAATCCTGGAAAAACCCCTGGATTTGGGATGGGAAAAACCCTGGTTGGGATGGGAAAATTCTGGATTTGGGATGTTAGACCCAGCCTAATACCCAGCATCGCCTCCACCAATTCCCAGGGAATATTTTGATTTTAATTCTGATTTTCCCTGGCTGGATCCTCCCCGTTGTCCCCAGATCCATTCTTACCCTGTGAAAAATGCTGGCAAATCCCGGAAAATCCCGGCCTGGCTGGAATTTTGGGCCGGAGCGGTTTGGATCACCCTTTAAACATCGTTACCAGACAGTGTTAGAGTAGAGGCAGCAAATCCAGCACTGTCTAGTAAGATGCCCACAGAGGACCAGCAAGTCCGGCAGCGGCGGGAATCAGCAATTCCGGGTTCTTCGGGAGGCCGGGATTCCAGGAAAAACCCAAATTCCTTGGGAATTTGCCACGGGTACACAAAGAAAACGGGCTTCGGGGAAGGAGGAATTGAAATCGTGGCGGGTTTGGGGGGAAAAGAGCATAAAAAGCTATTGAGTTGAGGTTTAAAGTGGAAATAAGGGGTAAGCCTGGCTTAAGGCAGGACAAGAAGAAGAATGTGAGGTTAAAACTGATTTAGGAGAGGTTGAAACAGAGAGGTTAAGCCTGGTTTAAGGCAGATTTAAAAAAGAAATATGAGGTCAAGCCTAATTTAGCAAGGGGTAAAGACAGATATAAACAAGAACCAGGAGGTTAAACCATACTTAAGAAAAATCAGAAAGAGAAAGATGAGGTTAAACTTGACTTAATAGAGCTCTAAAAGAGAAGGATGAAACTAAGCCTGCATTAATATAGATCCAGAATAAAACCATGAAGTTAAGCCTGGTTTAAGGCATGAAGTTAAGCCTGATTTAAGACACGAAGTTAAGCCTGATTTAATACAGATCTAAAAGCGAAACAGGAAATTAAGCCTGACTTAACGCAAACGACCAAGGCAATCCCACCATTCCTTTCCAATCAAATCTTCCCTGGGAATTCCCGGTGAGCAAAAGGCACAAAACCCCACTTTTGGGGCAGAATTCCTGCATTTCCTTCGCTCCCAAAGCCCCTTCCCCGCTGGATATTCCTGATTTTTGGGACAATTTCTGCATTTTTTGCTGCACCCCATCCACGGTTTTTTTCCTAAACTGGGCTTATCCTACGTGGGGATTTCCTCCATGAGAACTCAGATATCCCAAGGCTAAACCCAGCCTGGAACTCAAAGCTCAGGGGTTGATCTGGGCAGGGCACAAAGCAGGGACACTTAAGATGGGCTTATCCCATGCCAGGATTTCCTCCATGAGAACTCAGATTTCCCAACGCTAAACCCAGCCTGGAACTCAAAGCTCGGGCGTTGATCTGTGCACGGTGCAAAGCGGGGCCGCTTAAACTGGGCTTAAGCCGCGCCGGGGACGTTGTGTTTGCCACGCAGAACTCAGATTCCCCAAAGCTAAACCCGGCCTGGAGCTCAAAGCTTCATCTGGGCAGGACTTTGTGACACAAAGCGGGGTCGCTTAAACTGGGTTTATCCCTCGCAGGGATTTCCTCTGTGAGAACTCAGATTTCCCAAGGCTAAACCCGGCCTGAAGTTCAGAGCTTGGGGGTCGATCCGAGCTCACCTTTGCGGCGCAAGGCGGGGCTGCTTAGGCCGGGCTTAGGCCCCGGCGGGGACGCTGCGGGCGCGGTGCTCAGGAAGAGCCTTCATCATCATTACCAGGCAGTATTAGAGCGGCATGGATCATCCAATGCTGCCCAGTAAGATGCTGAGGACATCTCAGCACGTCCCAAATTCGGAATTTTTTCAAGCAAAAAATAAAAAAATTTTGGGAAAAATCCACCCTGGAATGGTTTTCTGTTGGATTTTGGCGCTTTTTTTGTGGTTTTCAGTGAGAAATATGGAAAAAACAGCCCAAAATTCTGTGGTCTGCTACAAAAGGATTTTGGAAGGTTTAAACCTGGCTTTGTTAGGCGGGGCTTAATGATAAAGCCCAGCTCTGGTGTCTGTTGGTTATGGGTTGAGAGAATGAAAATAAAGGGATAAAAAATAATAAAATAGATTAATATGATAAAAAATAGAAGAATGGAATAAAAAAATGATAGAGTAGAAATAATGTGATAAAAAATAATAATAAATTTAGTAGTGATAGGAATGAATGATTGGCAATTAAAATATTAATAATGAGAAGAAAAATTTATAATAATTATAGTAATTATGATATGGAATAATAATAATTAATAATAATAATTAAAATAATGAAAATACTAATACTAATACTAATACTAATCTATTTCCAAAAATACATAGAATATTTAAATGTGATTAAAAAAAATAATAGAATAATAGAATAAAAAATGATAGAGTAAAAATAATGTGATAAAAAATAAAATAAGAATAAATTTAGTAGTGACAGTAATGAATAATTGACAATGAAAATATTAATAATGAAAATAAGAATTATAATTATATGAATTATTATGATACTGAATAATAATAATGATTATGATGATAATAATAATAATTACCAAAAAATACCCCAAGATTTAATTGCAATTAGAACAAAATGCTTTAAAATACCCCAAAAAATCCAAATTTTGGGTGGGATTTAGATTGAAAAATCTCCTTTAAAATACCCCAAAACTCTGAGTTTTGGGTGGGATCTGGGGTAAAAAAATCTCATTAAAAATACCCCAAAATTCTTAGTTTTGAGTGGAATTGAGATTCCAGAATTTTTCATTTCATTCCCCCTGGAATCCTTGGGCTTTCCTTAATTAATTAGCAATTAATTAACAATTAATTAATTAATAATTAACCAAATCCTGCTGCTGATTTTGAGGATTTTTCCAGAATTCTGCACCATTTTGGTTGCTGGAATTTTGTTTCCATTAACCCAAAAGTGCCAGATTTTAATTAAATGTAAATAAAATTATTATTAATAATATTGAAATGATCAAATAATAAATATTTACAATACTATATAATATTTACTGTTGTTAAATTAAAATAAAAATAATATTATTGAAAATATTTAATTATATTATATTATTATGTGGAATAATAGTAATAATAGAAAAAATAGAAGAAAAAATGAGTATAGATTATAAATATAAATAGAATAATAAATAGAATAATGATATCAATATCAATATTAAATTATAAACATAAATTAAAATATATATTATTAAATATAATTATAAATATTAAATATAAATATAGGTACGAATACAAACATTAAATATTAATACAATATACATGAATAAATATAAATATAAATATAAATATAAATATAAATATAAATATAAATATAAATATAAATAAGGATTATATTTAAAATACTTAATATATTCAAATCATTAATAAAACCATCCAAGATAGGTGAAATTTTGAATTTTGAGAGGGATATAAACACAAAAAAAATCAAGGGGTCATAAATATTAATATAATCTTTAAAATAATTAATATAATATTAAAAATAATTAATATAATATTAAAACAAATGGGATAATATTCAATTAATATAATAATCAAAAACAGCTGAAAATTTGAATTTTGAGAGGGATTTAAAGACCAGAAATTCCAAGGTGCTTTTTTCCAGAAGGTTTTTCCTCGTGGAAAAGTTTAATTCCAGTTTAAAACTGGGTTTAACACTGGGTTTCAACTGGGTTTAAAACTGGGTTTAAAATCCCACAAATCCATTCCCAAACCTGGCAGAATTCCCAAGAATCCTCCTGGAAAGCAAAACCCCTCTCCCAAATTTTCACCCACATTTCCAATGGAATTCCAACCCAAAAAATGGGATTTTAAAGTGGAATTACAACCCAAAAAATGGGGATTTGGAAATGGAATTGTAACCCAAAAAATGGGATTTAGAGGAAGAACCCAGGGCCTGACCTCGTTCCCCAAAAATGCAATAAAATCACTTTATTTCACTTCTCCTTACTCCCTTTGGAGCCCAACTCTCCAAAATTCAGGGAAAAACAGGAAATTCCTCCAAAATTCTGGAGAAACCAGGAAATTCCTCCAAAATTCTGGAGAAACCAGGAAATTCCTCCAAAATTCTGGAGAAACCAGGAAATTCCTCCAAAATTCTGGAGAAACCAGGAAATTCCTCCAAAATTCAGGAGAAACCATGAAATGTCTCTAAAATTTAGGAGAAACCAGGATATTTCTCAAAAATTCAGGAAAATTCTCTAAAATTCAGGGAAAACCTGGAATTTTCTCCAAAATTCTGGAGAAACCAGGAAATCCCTCAAAAATTCAGGAGAAACTAGGAAATTCCTCAAAAACTCTGGAGAAACCAGGAAATTTCTCCAAGATTCTGGAGAAACCAGGAAATTTTTCTAAAATTCAAGAAATTTCTCCAAGATTCAGGAGAAGCCAGGAAATTTCTCTAAAATCCAGGAGAAACCAGGAAATTCCTCCAAAATTCAGGAAATTCCTCAAAAATTCAGGGAAAATCAGGAAATTCCTCCAAAATTCAGGGAAAATCAGGAAATTCCTTGAAAATTCAGGAAAATTCTCCAAAATTCAGAAAAAGCCGATCCCAGTTGGATCCAGCACCGGAATAAAACCGAAATTGGAATATTTGGATTTTCCAGGCACCAAGAAGAAGCCAAGAAAAGGCCGAGGTGCGGAAGAACCAAGAAACCCAACCCAAAATGGCTCCTGGCTCCTCCTGCCACCGGCTGCAGCCGGAATTTTCCGCGGCGCCCGCTCGGATCCGAGCAAAATTCCCAAATTTTCTTCTTCTGCTCAGGAAATTGCCAATCCCATCCCCTCTGAGTCAAGGAATTCGGGTGGGGAGGAGGAAGAACGAGCGATTCGGGATGGGGGTCGAGGAGGGTGAGGCGAGCTCGTTAAAGCGCTGGGTAATTAAAGAGCTCATTAAAACGTGGCAATCATTACTCAGAGGCAGCGGCGAGCTGGGATTGGAATCCTCCTTCTGAGTCCAAAACTGGGAAATCCTCCCTAAAATCCAAAAATATTGGAAGAACCCCCTTCAATTCTACTGGTTTCCTATGGATTTTATTGGGATTTCATCAGATTTTCCCAATATTCCTTTATTTCAGGGGAAGCAGCAAACTAGAATTGTGACTTTAACTCCCAAAATTGGGAAATCCTCCCTAAAATCCAAATATTCCAAAATCCAAAGATATTGGAAAAACCCTCTTCAATTCTGTGCTCGTTTTATATAAATTTTATTGGGATTTTAATGGGATTTTCGAAATATTCCTTTTTTTATTCAGAGCCAACAGCAAACCTGGATTTGGAATCCTCACTTAGTCGAAAACTGGGAAATCCTCCCTTAAATCCAAATATTCCAAAATCCAAAAATATTGAAAGAACCCCTTTCAATTCTATACTTGTTTTATATAGATTTTATTGGGATTTTAATGGGATTTTCCCAATATTCCTGTTTTCTCAGAACCAGCAGCAAACTCGAATTGTGCCTTTAACTCCCAAAACTGGGAGATCATGCCTTAAACCCAAAGATTCCTAAATCCAGGAATATTGGAAGAACCTCCTTCAATTCCACGGTGGTTTCCTATGGATTTTATTGGGATTTTAATGAGATTATCCCAATATTATTTTTTTTTTCAGAGTCAGCAGCAAACTCACATATTTAATCCTCAATCTAAGTTGAAAACAGGGAAATCCTCCCATAAACCCAAAGATTTCGAAACCCAGGAATATTGGAGGAACCCCCTTCAATTCCACACTGGTTTCCTATGGATTTTATTGGGATTTTAATGGGATTTTTCCAATATTCCTTTATTTCAGGGGCAGCAGCACACTCAAATCACAATTTTAACTCCCAAAATTGGGAAATCCTCCATTAAACCCAAAGATTCCGAAATCCAGGAATATTGGAAGAACCTCCTTCAATTCCACACTGGTTTCCTAAGGATTTTATTGGGATATTAATGGGATTTTAATGGGATTTTCCCGATAGTCCTTTTTTTTTCAGAGCCAGCAGCAAACCCAGATTTTGAATCCTCACTCTTAGTCGAAAACTGGGAAATCCTCCCTTATACCCAAAGATTCCAAAATCCAGGAATATTGGAAGAACCTCCTTCAATTCCACGCTGGTTTCCTATGGATTTTATTGGGATATTAATGGGATTTTAATGGGATTTCCCTTTTATCCCCACCTCTCCCTGACACCTGGCTGCCAGCAGCTTTTCCCCCTCATCTCCCTCCTCCTCCTCCTCCTCCTCCTGGCTCTGGATCTGCTTGGAGCTGCCCTGACTGGTTGGACTGGTTGTAAAATGAACGTTTGGATTCATGCGCTGCCCTCCCCTCCCCCAGCGCACACAAAACCTGATCTGTCCAACAAAACCCTCTCCAATCCACCCGGGGGGAGAAGGAGGAAGAGAAAAAAGGGCAGAATCCCAGCGAAAGTGAAGTGGAGAGAAGGAATATCCATGGAAAAAGTAGGGAAAGCCCTCCAAGAAGTCGTTCTCGCGCGCCATAAATCCCATTGTTTCTCCCTCCCCGCTCTACCTGGATACTTTGGATCTTACCAGGACCAGCACGAAATCCAGGGAAAAACTTCAGTGCTGGGAGCTTCTCCCAAATCCAGCTCAGCCTCCAGGTAGGGAAGGAATTTTGGGAGGATGAGAAGCCAGGAGAGTTTTCCTCTTCCGCGTGCCGGAAAAGGCGACCTTGGATTTCTCGAGGAAACAAGCGCTGGAGCGAAGGGTGACAAAACCTCAGCCAGACCTGGAAAAACAACACTACTACACCTCGTTAGGCTGCTGAAACGGAGCTTAAAAAGAAAAATAAACCCAGTTTTAAAAAAGGGGAATAAAGCAGGCCCAGGAAGGGCTGGGCCAAGCTGGGCGCTCGCAGGAGCTGCGTGTTGGAGCTGGAATTGAGGAGGGATGGTTGGGGAGCGAGGCCAAGGCTCGTCTTACATGGAGCCTTCACCCCTCCCCGCGCAGGTGCACCGGGGCCAGCCAATCCCGCGGCCCCGTGGCCAACAGGTGTGTCCTGGCCCTGGGGAGCGGCCACCGAGCGCCGGGGCTGGGCCCGGCCTAACAAAGGCTGGCTTATTGCCCCAGCTTTGGCGGGGTGGAAGGGACGTTGGAGATCCAGGGTCACCCAGGGTGTGGGGAGGGAACTTCCACCAGCCCAGGGTGCTCCAAGCTGGACTTGGGCACCTCCAGGTTTGCAGGCAGAGACCTCACTGCACTCAATTTCCTCCCAATTTCTCATTTAGTCCTGCCCTCATTCCACACCAAACCATTCCCTGGAAGCGACATTGGAGATCCAGGGTCAGCCCAGGATGTGAGGAGGGACCTTCCACCACCTCAGGGTGCTCCAAACTGGCATTGGGCACTTCCAGGAATGGGGCAGCCACGAATTCTCAGGCCAAGGCCTCACTGCCCTCAATTACCTCCCAATTTCCTCCCAATTTCCCACGTAATCCCACCCTTATTCCACACCAAACCATTCCCTGGAAGGGACGTTGGAGATCCAGGGTCAGCCCAGGCTGTGGGGAGGGACCTTCCACCATCTCAGGGTGCTCCAAACCGGCCATGGACACTTCCAGATTCTCAGGCTGAGGCCTCACTGTCCTCATAAGGAACAATTTCATCCCAATTTCCCACCTAAACATGCCCTCATTCCACACCAAACCCACTGTTTTATTCCTAGTCCCCAGTCCCTCTCCTGGAGCCTCTTTAGGCTCTGAGCTCTCCCCCTCCTCCTGCACCCCTTAAAATTTATACCAAATCCTCTCCAAAGCCTTGCTGCCCTCACAAGGAACAATTTCCTCCCAATTTCCCCCCAGTTTCCTTCAAATATTCCATCTAAACCTGGCCTTATCCACACCAAACCTTTCCCACTGTCTTATTCCTTGTCCTAATCCCTCTCTTGAAGCCCCTTTAGGCCCTGGAAGGGCTCTGAGCTCTACCCCTCCTCGTACACCCCCTAAGCTTTGACAAATCCACCCTCAAAAGGAACAATTTCCTCCCAATTTCCCGCCTAATCCTGACCTTACCCAGCCCAAACCCATTCCCTGTGTTCTGTCCCTCCATCCCATATCCCAAATTCCTCTCCTAGAGGCCCTTCAGGGCTCTGAGTTCTCCTCATTTCAAATAAAAACATTGAAAAGAAGAGCACTTAAAAGCAAAACATTTAAAACGAAAGCATTTAAAAGAAAAGAATTGTTAAAAGTGAGAAGCGTGGCTTCCTAAATATCCTTTAAAAATTGGGAATTAGCCCCTTTCAAAGCCAGTGTCAGAGAATTCCCCTGGGTGCTGTGAACATCAAACCAAAACACCAAATGTTTTCTCCTTGTTTTGCAGGAAGCAGGCTCGGGTTTCCCAGGGCAGCTGCACTGCCGACTCCAATTATTCCATTAATTAGCCCCAAATTCCCACCAGACCCAAGGTCTGCTCACAAGCGACCCCGAGATCCCCTGGGAAGCTCGGGCTGGGTTGGAGAGGTTGGAGCAGCACCAGCGGAGCCTGGAGCTGCTCCTGATCCACTCCCGGGATGAGCTGGACCCAGGGATTGTAGGGAATGTGTGCCCAGAGCCTGTGGGGTCCTGTGGGGTCATCTGTGTGTGCCCACGGCCTGCCCGGGGCCCTGGGATGGCTTGGGCAGGACATTCCCACAGAACGCTCCTAGAGAACATTTCCATAGAACGTTCCCAGAGAACGTTCCTAGAGAACATTGCCACGGAACGTTCCCAGAGAACATTCCTAGAAAACATTCCCACAGAACGTCCTCACAGAACATTCCCACAGAACATTCCTGGAGAACATTCCCAAAGAATGTTCCCATTTGGTGATAATCCCAAATATTCCCAACCCCATCAACCCCACAGAACATTCCCATGGGAGAATAATCCCAAATATTCTCCATCCTCTGGGAAATCCTGTAATTCTGATCCAAGGTCCCAAATCTCTTTCCCAGCAGCTCAATAAAGGGATTTATTTCCTCCAGCTCATCCTCTCCCATTTCCCACCCATGGGAATCAAAAGCTTTGGAGAAACCTCAAAATCTTTGGGAAAAATCTCAAAAGCTTTGGGAAAAACCTCAACATTTTTTGAAAAATCCTCAAAATCTCTGGGAAAAAAATCTCAAAATCTTTTGAAAAAACCTCAAAATCTTTGAGAAAATCCTCACATTTTTTGGGAAAAACCTCAAATTCTTTGGGAAAAACCTCAAAATTTTTGGAAAAAACCTGGAATATTTCACATTTGTTCCGGTTCTCTCTCTCCACAGAGGCCCTCAGCTGTGTTTACACAGGGCACGAGGGACAGGGGAGATGATCCCAAACCTCGGGAAGTGCCAAGGAATCCCAGGACGGAATCAGGATCCCGTTAATCAGCCCCGGGGGATTTGTTCCCTGTTCCAACCCGAGCAAGCACGGGGAAATCACAGCCCTTAAGCTGAGCTTAATTCCTGGTTCTGATCAAAACCCAGATCAAGCAAAGAATGATTGCTCGGGGAAATAAACAAATCAAAGAATGATTGCTCAGGGAAATAAATAAATCAAATAATGATTGCTCAGGGCCTTTAATTCAGCTTTTAAAACAGCCTGGGCCCAGCAGAGCGTTGTGAAAATCCAGCTTCAAAATTGACCTTAAAACTCAGACTCGGTTTAAAAACCCTTAGACTCAGAATTTTGAGAAGCCAATTTAAAAACCAATCTTTGAGACCTTGGGCTCAGAATTTTGAGAACCCAACTTAAAAACCTTCCTTGGGACCTTGGATTCAGAATTTTGAGCATCTGACTTAAAAACCTTCCTTGAGACCTTGGGCTCAGAATTTTAAAAACCCACCTTAAAAACCCCTCCTAGAGACCTTGGGCTCAGAATTTTGAGAATTCAAGTTAAACCCTTGGGCTCAGCACAGGATTTTGAGAACCCAGTTTAAAAATTGGGATCAACCAGGCAGAATTTTGAGACTCCAGCTCAAACCCCCTGGATTCAGCAGAGTTTTGATAAACCGATTTAAACCTTGATTTAAACCTTGGCCGCTGCTGGGTCCACGTCCCCTCCCTGGCAGGAATTCAGGAATTCGGCCGTTCCTGCCCTTTCCTCCTGCCACTCCTCCCTGCCGCCATCCCGGCAGGACAAAGGGGACTGAAAAGAAGGAGGAAAAAAGGAGAAAAAAAAAAAGTAAAAGGAACAAAGGCTTTCATCTGCAGAGCAGGAAGAGTTCACATCTAAAGCTTGGGGCTGCCAAGAGCCAGGCTGAGCTCAGGGATTGGTTTTCAGCCCGTCCCGGGGGTTTTGGGCCATCTTTTCCTGGATTTTGTTTGTCCCGGAGCAGCTGGGTACAGCAAAAATTCAAATTTAAGCCCAGATTTGTTTCCAGGCCATCCTTTCCCTGCTTTTATTAGTCCTGGAGCAGCTGGGTGGGAGCAAAAATTCAAATTTAATCCCAGATTTGTTTCCAGGCCACCCTTTCTCTGCCTTTGTCTCCTCCTGGGGCAGTTGGAGAGGAACAAATACCCAAATTTAATCTCAGATTGGTTTCCAGCCCATCCCAGGTTTTCCAGGTCATTTCCCTGCTTTTCTTTGTCCTGGGGCAGCTGAATGGAGCAAAAATTCAAATTTAATCCCAGATTTGTTTCCAGGCCATCCTTTTCCTGCTTTTGTCTGCTCCTGGAGCAGTTGGAGAGGAACAAAAATCCAAATTTAATCCCAGATTGATTTCCAGGCCATCCCAGATTTCCCAGGTCGTTTCCCTGCCTTTGTTTCCTCCTGGGGCATTTGGAGAGGAACAAAAATCCAAATTTAATCCCAGGCCTCCCATGGTTTCTCTGGGAATTCCATCCCAGGAATTTCTCAGTGTCCCAAGGAAGGATTTATCCTGAATTTCTGAGCCCTGATATCCAGGGATGGGGACTCTCTGGGAAATCCACCCCGGGGATTTCTCAGCATCCCAGGGAAGGATTTCTCCCAGATTTGTGACCCAAACTGGCACAAGGACTGGAGCAGCCACGGATTCTCTGGGAATGCCATCCCAGGGAAGGATTTCTCCCGAATTTCTGCCCCTGACTTTCAGGGATGTGGATTTTCTGGGAATGCCATCCCAGGGATTTGTCAGTGTCCCAGGGCAGGATTTCTCCCGAATTTCTGATCCCTGACATTTGGGGTTGGGGATTCTCTGGGAATGCCATCCCAGGGCAGGATCTGTCCCGAATTTCTGATCCCTGATATCCAGGGATGTGGATTCTCTGGGAATTGCATTCCAGGGATTTCTCAGTGTCCCAAGGAAGGATTTCTCCCGAATTTCTGACCCCTGACATTCAGGGATGGGATTTTCTGGGAATGCCATTCCAGGGCAGGATTTGTCCCTAATTTCCGACCCCTGACTTTCAGGGATGTGGATTTTCTGGGAATGGCATCCCAGGGCGGATCTGTCCCGAGTTCCCTGGCCCTGCCCGGCCATCGCGTGCCAGCATCGCAGCCCAGCCCGGCTTCCCCCGGGCGCGGCGCCCACGGAGCCGGAAGCGCGGCCGGGCTCAGGTGTGCCAGGTGTGCCAGGTGTGCCAGCTCTGAGTCACCTGCCCAGGGACGGCTCCTGGCACCTGCCCGGCCACCCCCGGCGTGCCCTGGCAGCTCCGGGCCTTCCTCCCCCATCCCACACCCTGAAACGCGCGGCCAGAACCCCGAATGTGCCCTGGAAAACCCCAAATCGGGGAGGAAATGGTTAAAAATGCAACTTCCTGCAGATCATTGTGAGCAATTCTGGATTAAATCCATAAAAGGAACATAAAATCCACATGGAGCACCTTCCCTTTTTACCCCAAAGGGTAAAAAACGCACAGCCCCACAGCAAAATCCCAAATATCCTCTGGCCCAGAACCCCAGATGTGCCCTGGAAAACCCCAAATCGGGGAGGAAATGGTTAAAAACTCGACTTCCCACAGCAATTCCGGATTAAATAAATAAAAGGAACATAAAATCCACACTGAACACTTTCCTTTCCTCCCTCAAAAGTAAAAAATCCACAGCTCCACAGCAAAATCCCAAATATCCTCTGGGCCAAAGCCCCAAATGTCCTCTGGAAAACCCCAAATCAGGGAGGATATGGTTAAAAATTCAACTTCCTGCAGATCAGTGTGAGCAATTCTGGACTAAATCCATAAAAGGAACATAAAATCCACATTAAGCACCTTCCATTTTTTACCCCAAAGGGCAAAAAATCCACGGGCCCACAACAAAATCATCTGGAAAACCCCAAAAGAGGGCAGAAAAACCCAAATAATAAAATTATTTCAATAATAAAATTGGTATTTTAATCATAAAATTGGGATTTAAATAATAAAATTGGGATTTTAGTAATAAAATCTGGATTTTAATCCTAAACCCATCCTTTTTAATCCTAAAACCTTCATTTTAAACATAAAATCATGGGGTAGTTTTGATCCTAACGTCATCATTTTAATCCTAAAATCATGATTTTAATCACAAATCCATCATTTTAATCCTAAAATCATGATTTTAATCACAAATCCATCATTTCAATCCTAAAACCATGGGGTGGGTTTGATCCTAAAATCATCCTTTTAATCCTAAACTCATCCTTTTAATCCTAAAATCATCATTTTAATCCTAAAATCATGGGATGGTTTTGATCCTAAAGAAATAATTTTAATCCTAAAATCATTATTTTAATAATTAATCATCATTTTAATTAAAAATTCATTGTTTTAATCTTAAAATAATAATTTTAATCCTAAAGCCACGGGATGGGTTTGATCCTAAAATCATCCTTTTAATCCTAAAATCATCTGTTTAATCCCCAAATCATCTTTTTAATCCCAAAATCACCCTTTTAATCCCCAAATTATCTCTTTAATCCCTATTCTTTCCCAGTCCAGGAGGGTTTAAACTGGGAATTATCAGGGCTATTTTCTGGGGCAGGAGTGAAAAATTCCCAAAGTTTTTCCAGGGAGTTTGATCTTAATTTTCCCTTTAACAAAACCCCCAAAAATCCGGGATGAATTCTCCTTCCTTATCCCCAAATAGGGGATCCCAAAAATCGGCCAGAACAAGGGAATTTCGTGTGGGATTCGGCTCCTTCCTGAATTTCCATCCCTATTTAAAAATGGGATTAAAAAGCAAATTTGGGAAGGGTCCATGCAAATTCTAAAGGGGATTTGGGATCGCAGGGAAGGAGGGGCCTCGTTCCACCCCTGAAGTTTGGAATTAATGCAAATTCCCAAATTTCTGCAGGGAGGCTGATCCCAGCTGCAGCTTGGAGCTCTGATTTGGGGTGTTTTTTGGGATTTGAACCCAGTTGGTCCTGGAATCCATTGAGATTTGGAGTGGGAAAGGCTCAAATCCCAAATTTATCCCTGAATCCCCCAGCTCCATTTTCACTGAATTTCACTCCCTCTGCCAAAGAAAAATTCCCAAAATCCCAAATCCCAAGGGGGAAAAATTCCCAAATCCCAACTGAAGCCCCACCCTCATTCCAAGATTTTAAATTTCATAATTAATTTTATCTGCCCAAAAACTCCCAGGGCACAGAAATTCCTTTTTTTTTTTTCCTCCACTTTTCCTTCCTCTTCCCAGGATTTTTGAACTCGCTGTTGGGAAGCAGCAGAAGCAATCAGCGGCTCTGCTAATTAACATAGCAATTTGCATAATTAAATATTAATTCGTGGCAAAATGAAGTGGGGCAGGTGCCAGGGATGAGGATTTTGGAAGGGAAAAATGGGGATTTGAATAATTTTGCCTGGAATTCTTTCCCTGATTTCCTTTGCAACTGAAAGGAGCTCAGGGACATTTATTTGGGATATTCCAAATAATGATAATAATGATAATAATGATGATGATGATGATAATAATAATAATAATAATAATAATAATAATAATAATAATAATAATAGTGCCAAAAATTTCAATGGGAGAAATCCTCCAGGGGTTTGAGGAAAAAGAGATTTTAAAGAGTGAAAGAGTGAAAAACTGGGAAAATCCCTCTGGAATTCTGAGCAGTTTTCCCTCCTGTTCCCTGATCCTTCAAATTCCCAGATTTTTATTTGGGATTTTGAAACAATCCAGGGAAAATAATGGGATAAGTCCTCGAGGTGTTGGAGGAAAAAGAATGAAAAAATGGGAAATCCCTCTGGAATTCAGATCCAATCTCGTGGATTTTCCCTCCATTTTCCCGTGGCTGGACCCCAAAAATCCCCAGATGCTCCATCCCAAAAAAATCATTCCCAGAAAATCTCGGGAAGTGCCAGGAAGGGAGGCTGGAAAGAGAAAAAAATTGGGAATGTTCAAACCCATCAGCCTGGAGAGGGATCCAAACCCCCCCAAAAAATTTGGATCCCACAATAATTGGGATTTTTAGCTCCTTCCCGATGCTGGAATTCCAGAATTTCAGGAGTTAATTCCGTCCTGAAGTTTTTATTTGCCTTGGATTCGTCCCAGATTTGAGTCACGGAGTTCAAACAAAAGGAAAAAAAATCCCCAAAATCCCCAACCCTTCGTGTTTCATCCCAAATATCCCTGGAAAAGGGAATTTTGGGACTATCCAGAGCGCGGCTTTGTTTTATCCCAAAAAAAACCTCCCAGGATGGGGTGAAAAAATCCCGATTTTCTGATTAATAAATTATGGGAAAATGCGGGTTTGGGAGCGGGGTTTTTATAGGATCGGCTCCCGGAGGAATGTCAGGAATGAGGGGTGGGAACGGAGGGAAAAGAGAAAAAAATCGGATTTTTTACCTCTGAAATGGCAGAAAAATAGAGAAAAATCTAGATTTTTTACCTCTGAAAGAGCAGAAAAAGAGAGAAAAATTCGGATTTTTTATGTCTGAAAGAAAGCAGGGAAATAGAGAAAAATCCGTACTTTTTCCTCTGCAACAGCAGAAAAATAGAGAAAAATCTGGATTTCCCCCTCATTTTTCCTGTGAAACAGAGCAGAAAAACAGAGAAAATACGGATTTTTTTTTTCCCTCTGAACAAAAAGCTGAAAAGAGAACAAAAATCCAGATTTTTTTGCCCTTTTCCCCCTGAAAGAGAGCAGAAAACCAGAGAAACATCCGGGTTTCTTTCCTCAGAACCAGAGCAGAAAAGTAGGGAAAAATGCAGATTTTTGCCCTCTGAAACAACAGAAAAATATAGGAAAAAAAATCCGTATTTTTCCCCCTGAAAGAGAGCATAAAAAGAGAGAAAAATCCGGATTTTTTTTCCCCTGAAAAAAACAGAGAAAGAGAGAAAAATCCGGATTTTTTCCCCTTTCCTGCGGCATTTCCATGGAAACCGAAGCCGGGGCTGCTCCCGGATTCGGGAAAAGCTTTGGGGCATTTCAGGGATTTCAGGGATTTTTGGGAGGATTTGGGGGATTTTTTGGATGGTTTCAGGGATTTTACGAGGATATTAAGGATTTTTGGAAGGATTTTTGGGATTTTGGGGGGGATTTTGGGCATCTTTGGAGGATCTTTGAGAATTTTAAGGATTTTGGGGATGATTATAGGGATTTATGGAAGATTTTCTGTATTATTTTGGATGATTTTAGTGATTTTTGGAGAATTTGAGGGATTTGGGGAGGATTTGAGTGATTTTAAAAAATAATTGTAAGGATTTTAGGGGATGATTTCAGGGATTTTTTGGGATTATTTTAGCGATTTTGGGATAAATTTAGGGAACCTCTGGATAATTTTAGGGAATTTTGGATGATTTTAGGGATATTCAATGCTGCCATACCTCACAATTATTATTATTAATATTTATTATTATTATTATTTTTCATCACTGGGCTTTCTTAGGAAAAGCTGCACTCACACCAATCCCAAAAACCCAAGATTTCCTTCAAATTCCCTCTTTCCAGCCCCATTTTAAGAAAAATTCCCAGTTTTTTGGCTCTGCGGGAAGAGCAGGGATTTGGGATTTTTTGTTTCCCTGATTTACCACCTGCTCCCTCAGAGTGGCAAAATTCAGGAATATGCCAACATCCCAAATTCCCTATAAAACACCCAAGATGTGATCCCAGACAACACCAACCACAACACATCCCAAAAATTCAAAAAAAAAATGGGGGGAAAAGGGATTTATCCCTTTATTTTCCAATGGGAATTCCCTTCCTTCCTCTCAAGCTGCACCCACGGCTGGGAATTCCCAGGAATCGGCAGAAAATTGGGAAAAATCTCTTTTAAACCACTTTAATCGACACCTCAAGAAGTTCCCTTGTTATAATTCACCTCAAAATCCAGGATTTTTTTAAATCCTTTTTGCTCCTAAATGGCCTAAAATTAATCCCAATCCAAGAATCCCACAGGGAACAAAAAAAAAAAAAAAAAAAAAAAAAATCCTTTCTTTGGAGAGGATAAAGTCCAACACTTACTTGTGGTGCCCGGTCCTCTTTGTCCTTTAAATTCCAATAAAAATTAGGATTTTTTTATCCTTTTTGCTCCTAAATGCCCTAAAAAAAAAAAAACCCAATCCAAGAATCCCTCAGGAAAAAAAAAAAAAAATTAAATTGTTCCTTAGGAGAGGATAAAGCCCAACACTTACTTGTGGCACTCTTTGTCCTTTAAATTCCAGGAAAATTAAAATATAAAGCCAGGAGAGGCCGAATGTTGATCCCAAAAAGAGAAAAAAGGAGGAAAAGGAGGTGGGGATGGAATTTGGGATTTTCTGCCTTCTTATCTGCAGGGTGGAAATCTTTGCCTGGCACAGTCGGAGCCTCACAAGGCAGGAATTTTTACTTTGAATAATTTTTAACTTCGGCTCCGGTAAGGAAAATGCTCCCAGGCTCTGCTTGGCTGGGTTTGTTATTTATTTCCTGGCACTGGGGTTTTTATTTATTTATTTTTTATTTTATTCAGGGGGGAAATGGGGGAAATTCTTATTTTTTTATCCCATAAATTGGGTTTGCTATTTATTTCCTGGCACAGGGATTTTTTTTAAAATTTATTTTTTATTTTATTCAGGGGGGGAATGGGGGAAATTCTTATTTTTTATCCCATAAATTCCCAGTTTCCAGGGGATGAGGGGAAAGGATTGGAAGAGTTTTCCTGGAAAATTGAGGAGATAAAAGAGTGAAACTTCAGGAAGTTTCTGCTTGTTTTCTGCTTGGTTTTAAAATAAAAATTATTTTCCTGGCTTGTGGTTGAAGCTGTGCAATCCCCTCAGAAGGGCTGAAATAATTCACAATTCTGACCAGTGAAATTGGGAAAAACACAATTTATTGTTATTTTTACCTCTTTGAGGGTTGAAATTCAGGCACATTCTCCTCACAAATTGGGAAAATTCACCTTAAAATAAAAAGGAAATATTAAAAATCCAGGCCAAGGAAAAGGCCCAAATCCCCTCAGAGGTGCTGAAATAAAAATAATTAACAATTCTGATCACTGAAATTGGTAAAAACACAATTTATTGTGATTTTTATGCTTTTTACCTCTTAGAAGGTTGAAATTCAGGCATATTCCCCTCACAATCTGGGAGAATTCACCTTAAATCAAAAGGAAATTTCAAAGAAATCCATGGAATTAAAGGAAATCAATTAAATCAAAAGGAAATCCATGAAATCAAAAGGAAATTCCAAAGAAATCCATGAAATAAAAATGACATTCCAAAGAAATCCAAGAGAAATCCATGGAATTAAAATGAAATCCATTAAATTCTAAAGAAATCCAAGAGAAATCCATGAAATTCCAAGGAAATCCAAAAGAAATCCATAAAATTAAAAGGAAATCCATGAAATTAAAAAGAAATCCAAAAGAAATCTATGGAATTAAAGGAAATCCATGGAATAAAAAAGAAATTCCAAGTAAATCCATGAAACAAAATGGAAATTCCAAAGAAATCCATGGACTGATGAAAAGGAAAAACTTGGATTTCTATGGGATATTTTCCTTCTGGGATGAGGAACCCTGAGCAAAAACCCCCCAAAAAATCCAAATATTCCACCCAAAGTTTGAAGAATCTCTGCCCCATCCCTGTTTTTTAGCCTCAAGCTCCCTCCTGGATGAGAAATTGGTTTATTTTTGATTTATTTTGTTTATTCCCACTCCAAATCCCAGTAGAAAAGTTCCTTTTTTTTTTTTTTTTTTTTTTTTTTTTTTTTTTTTTTTTTTTTTGCTGGCGGTGCCAGCTGAGCCCCACCACAAACATCCTGGTGTTTTTCTGGTGTTTGTCCTTGTTAAAATCAAATTTCTCTTTTTTTTTTTTTCCTCTCGGCACCTGCCCTTTTCCACCCTGGGAGCTGCCGAGCACCTGCGCAATTAAAGCTTTGTTCAATCCGATTTTTTTAATTGCCTCTGGGTCCTTGGAGCAGGAAAAGCAGCTGGAAAAAAGCCTTGGTTGGGGGGAGGAAGCAGCGAAAATTCTGTGTTTTGAACTCAGTTTTACTGGTTTGTTTTTATTATTTTATAATTTTATATATTGTTATTTTATATCCTCACCATGGTGAACTTGGGAATCAAGTTCCCAATACCAATACCAAGTTCCAATACCAAGCTGGGAGTGGCCATCCTCAATAATGAACGGAAAATAGAGAATAAATAAGGATATTGCAGAGAAAAAGGGAAAAATAATGAAAATTTTAAAAAATCAGGATATTCCAGAGAAAAGGGGAATAATAATAATAAATAATAATCATCATCATCATCATCAGGATATTGCAGAGAAAAAGGTAAGAATAATTAAAACAAAATAATATTAATCAGGATATTGCAGAGAAAAAGGGAAGAAGAATAATAAATAAGAAATAATGATAAAAATAATAAATAATAATAAATATTAAACTATAATAATAATAATAATAAGGCTATTCCAGAAAAAAAGGAAATATCCCCTCAAAACACAAATTATCACTCTGAACACTTACTCAGTTTTGTAATAAATTA
This sequence comes from Taeniopygia guttata, assembly GCF_048771995.1. Taxonomy (NCBI): domain Eukaryota; kingdom Metazoa; phylum Chordata; class Aves; order Passeriformes; family Estrildidae; genus Taeniopygia; species Taeniopygia guttata. The sequence continues at coordinate 211,354 of NC_133046.1, forward strand.
AAGCCATTTTTGTGATAAATTAAAGTAATTTTTGTAGTAAAGATATTTTTGTAAAAAATTAAAAAGAAAATTTTGTCATAAATGAAGGATATTTTTGTCATAAATTAAAGATACTTTTGCAATAAACTAAAGCTATAAAATGGGGATCTGTAAAATTGGGATCCATAAAGTCAGGATCCGTAAAATTGGGATCTGCAAAATGGGGATCAGCAAAGTGGGGATCCATAAAATGGGGATCCAAAAAATCGGGATGCATAAAATGGGGATCCATAAAATGGAGATTGGTAAAATGGGGATCCGTAAAATCGGGATTGTAAAATTGGGATCAGTAAAGTTGGGATCTGTAAAGTTGGGATCTGTAAAATCAGGATCCGTAAAATCGGGATCTGTAAAATCCGGAATTTTCTGGGATCCCGGCAGCGCCGCGCGGCCGTTGCCATTTATCAGTGCAGATCAGGGAGCGGAGCTGGGCTGGGCTCACCAAAGCCCGGCCTAGGGCAGGGCACCAACGCCTTTTCCAGGGATCGGCAGCTCTGGAGAATTCCCAGGAAAAGCGCGGGAAAAGCTCCATGCCCTGGGCCAAAATCTGGGATTGCTCATCCAGGGCAAAAATCCTGGAATTTCTGATCCAGGGGCAAAATCCTGGGATTGCTGATCCAGAGAATTCCCGGGAAAAGCACCAGAAAAGCTCCGTTCCCTGAACCAAAATCTGGGATTTCTGATCCAAAGGCCAAATCCCAGGATTGCTTTTCCCAGGATCAGCAGCTCCAGAGTGTTCCCAGGAAGAGCGCAGTAAAAGCTTCGTTCCCTGGGCCAAACTCCGGGATTGCTGATCCAGAGCAAAAATCCTGGATTTCTGATCCAGAGGCAAAATACTGGGATTTGCTGATCCAGAGCAAAAATCCTGGGATTTCTCATCCAGGGGCCAAATCCTGGGATTTCTGATCCCGGGGCAAAAAATCCTGGGATTTCTGATCCTGGGGCAAAATCCCGGGATTTCTGTTCCAGAGGCAAAATCCCAGGATTTCTGACCCACAGGCAATGAATGACCTGTTTTTTTCCAGGAATTCCGTGGGATGATTCACCTGTTCCCAGGAATTATTGGAATTCTGGCTCCCAGCTCCACTTCCCTGGAATCTCCTTGACTTTGCCTCCCCCCAGTGGCTCCAGGGATTTCCCACTTCCAAGGAATTCCAGGGATGAAATGAAAAAAATCCACGGAATGAACAAGAAATCTAGGAAATAAATTAAATTGGGTGGAATTAAAGGAAATATACGGAATTAAAAGGAAATCTGTGGAGTTGAAAAGGAATTAAAAGGAAATCCATGGAATTAACAGGAAAACCATGAAATAAAAAAGAAATTAAAAAGAAATCCATGGAATTCCAATGAAATCCAAGGAAATCCAAAAGAAATCCATATAATTAAAATGAAATCCTTGAAATTCAAAGAAATCCATGGAATTAAAAGGAAATCCAAAAGAAATCCATGAAATTCAAAGGCAATCTGAAAGAAATCCATAGAATTCAAAGGAAATCCAAAGGAAATCCATGGAATTCCAAGGAAATCCATGGAATTCAAAGAAATCCATGGAATTCAAAGGAAATTCAAAATAAATCCATGAAATTCAAAGGAAATCAGCCCAAAATCCTCATTGGGAATTGCAGTGGGAATTTCCCCAAGGCCCAGCCCAGATCCCAGATCCGATCCCAGGGGGAAAAAGGGAATTAAAGCCTGGCTTTACCTGCTTGCTGTAAACATCTTAATTAATCCCAGCTAATTGCCAGCTCCTAATTAAAGCTCTCCCAGTTCCAGAGCCTCTGGAATTCAGGGATTTTCCACCAGGAAATTTCCCTCAGGGGCAGCGCAGGTTTGGAACTGGAGCTTTCCCAACTTTTTTCCTGTTTTATTTTCTAAGCAAAGCCCAAAAAAAGCAGAAAAGCCAAAAAGGAAAAGTTTAGATCTCTTTATTTTGGCACTTTTTGCAAAGACACAAATCCAGGCAATGCTGGGGTTAAACCGAGGTTTAAAACTGAGTTTTACTAGGCTGAGCCCAAAGCTTTGGGGAGGGAACCGGACGGTGAAAAGGAAGGAGAAACCCTGAAAATTCCAAATTGAACCCATAAAAGCAAAGGTCAACTCCGAGCCCAAACTAAACCCACAAAACTCAATCCCAAACCCAAAACTAAACCCACAAAACCCAAACCTAAACCCAAAATTAAACACACAAAACCCAAGCACAAACCCAAAACTAAACCCAATCCCAAACCCAACGCTAACCCCATAAAACCCAACCATAAACCCAAAACTAACCCTACAAAACCCAACACTAAACCCATAAAACCAAATCCAAACCCATGAAATTCAACCACAAAACCCCGAATTAAACCCAAACGTTAACCCCAAACCCAAATCTAAATCCACCAAACTCAAGCACAAACCCAAACCCACAAACCCAACTCTAACCCCAAAACTAAACCCAAAACACCCAACCCCAAAACTCAACACTAAAGCCATAAAACAAAAACCAAACCCACAAAATTCAACCACAAATCCCCAAATTAAACCCAAACTTTAACCCCAAACCCAAATCTAAACCCCCAAACCTCAACCCCATAAATCCCAAAACTAAACCCACAAAACTCAAACCCAAAACCAAACCCATAAAACCAAACCTTAGCCCCAAACCCATTTTAGATTTTTAATTCCACAAATCCCATTTTTCATGACCCAAATCCCATTTTTCGACAATTACAACAAATCCCAGACAAGAAGAGCCGGAAAGAGGAGCTGATCCTTCAATAATTTAAATTTTCAGCAATTCAGCAGGACAGGAATTCCCAGCTCCAGAGCTAAAATTCCTTGGAATTATTTGCATAGTTCCTCCTTTTTTTGTTTTTTTTTTTCCCCTTTGGAATTCAGAAAATCCTTGGGAATTTGGAAAATCCTCAGGAATTCTGAATTCCAGGATAAAAATTTCCTCATTAGGAAGGAAAACCCAAAAAATCTCAGCAGCAGCAAATTGGAAATGATCAAAATTCCAAGCTGGAATCTCCGAAAAAATTGGAAATTTCATTTGGAATTCCTTGGCCAGGAGTAAAAAGTTTTTATTTATCGTAATAAAGAGGAAAATTTTGGAATTTTTTGGCACGGGAACCTTGCCATGATTTGGGCTTTATCCCTGAAAATTCCACCAAAATCTCATCAGGTTTTAAGGAGATCGAAGCAAATCTGGCTGCCCCAAAATTCCCAGAAAAAATGGGATTATTCCATGGGATAAATGGATTTCTGCCCATCCCGATTCTCCTCTCGGAGGGTTTGGAGCAGATCCAGGTTTGTGCTCATTTTTCCATAAAAAATACTGGAAAAAGCTGGAATTCCAGGGGGAAAGAGGAATTCCAGGGATTTGGGATGGATTTGGGATCCAGGAGGAAAAGCTGGAATTTCAGTGAAATTACAGGGATTTGGGATGGATTTGGGATTTTCCAGAGGGTGACAGTGACTTTTCCATGGATTTGGGATCCAGAAGGAAAAGCTGGAATTCCAGGGAGTGACAGAGAAATTCCAGGGATTTGGGATGGATCCCAGAGCCAGCCCAGCCAGGAGGAAAAGCTGGAATTCCAGGGGGTGGCAGTGACTTTTCCATGGATTTGGGACCCTCCGGCTGCAGGAAAAGCAGCAGCAGGGAGACCCAGCCAGGAAAAAATTCCTTTTCCAGCTGTTTGAAATTCCTAAAATCCCTCCAGTAGAATCAAGCTCCAGGGGAGAAGTTGAGGCTGGTGCCTGGAATTTGGGAATGCCTCTGGAATTTGGGAATGCCTCTGGAGCTTGAATTCCAGGGATTTCCCAAAGCCAAAATCCCATTTTTCCACTGGCAGGAGTTGTCCCGATCCCTGTGGCTCATCCCAAAAATCTCAAAAGCAGGAATTCCCAATTCCACCAGGAATGGATTATCCCTTGGAGAACCCCGAATCCAAGGATTGAGCTGGAAAAATTCCCAAAAAATCCCCAAAAAAACCCCAAGCTTTGGGATCAGGCCTGGATTATCCCAAAACGCTCCCAGCGGGATCTGGGATTTGCTTCCAAAGGATTCTGCATCTTCATTGTTGAAATATTTAATTATTCATCGTTAATCAGCATGATTAGCATTATTAATTAGGATAATTCATTATAATTTTTAATTAGCATAATTAATTGCTGTCCCAGCTTAAAGCAGTGGGGCTTGAGAGGATCCCTTTGCCAGCCCAGAATGGATCCACATCCCAAATCCCAGGATTTTGGGGTCACATCCCAAGGAAAGTCCCCAAATCCCTCATGAATTCTCCCCAACACCAAAAATCCCCCAGATCCCTCAGGAATTCTCCCCTAACAGGGAAAATCCCCCAAATCCATGAGGAATCCTCGGGATTTCCAGGATCGGGATTTCCCGGGATTGGGATTTCCTGGGATCGGGATTTTCTGGGATTGGGATCTCCTGGGATCAGGATCTCCCAGGATCAGGATCTCCCGGGATCTCCTGGGGCTGGGATTTCCCAGGATCAGGATTTCCAGGATCGGGATCTCCGGGATCTCCAGCTGGGCTCAGACGTTGCTGACCCGGCTCTCGGCCGGGCCCAGCGAGCGCTCGCGGCGGACGTAGCGCGGCTTCCGCACTGCGGGAAAACATCCCAAAAAATTCCAAGGAATGGGATTGGAAAGGGAATTCCCAAAGGGAGGAAGAGGTGGGACGTGGGGACTGGGGAGCAGCGGGGGTTGGGGTTGGGTTTTGGGGATTTGGGGCTGGGTTTTGGGGGTTTGGGGTTGGGTTTTGGATTGGATTTTGTGGGTTTGGGTTTTAGCACGGCTTCTGCACTGCCGGGGGAAAACATCCCAAAAAACCCTGGGAATGGGATTGGGGAGGGAATTCCTGAAGAACAGGGAGGGGGGAGATGGGGATTGGGGAGCAGCGGGGTTTGGGGTTGGGTTTTGTGGTTTTTAACCCCAAACCCAATATTAACCCCACAAAACCAAAATCCAACCACAAAACCAAGCCTAAATCCCCAAAACCCAACCCCAAACTAAACCCACTAAACCCCACCCCAAACCCACTAAACCCAAACTAAACCCACTAAACCCAAGCCCAGCCCCACAAACCCCACCCCAAAACCCAAACTAAACCCAACCCCAAAACCCAAACTAAACCCACAAATCCCAAGCCCAACCCCACTAAACCCAAGCCCCTGCCCCTTTTCCCGGGAATTTTTGGGAATTCCGGTGATTTTTGGGACATTCCAGGGGAAATTTCCTCACCTGAAGAAGCAGGAGGAGGGATCATGGATGCCTGGGGGGCAGGAGAAGAGGAAGGTAAAAAAACCTCCAATTTTTAACAGATTTTCCTTAAAAATCCAGGAATTTAAAAAAATTCCAGTGATATTCATGTGGAAAAAAGCCATTTTTGACAGTTTTTCCTTAAAAAAATCAGGAATTTTTTAGGATTCAGATAATTTTCACTGTGTACAGATTTCTTCCTTGGAAAAATAACTAATTAAATGAAATTCTTGTTAATTAACTGAAATTCTCGTTAATTTAATAGCAGAATTCACTCACTGTTTCACTAGGCTGCAGAACAGATGCTAAAAGAGAAGAAAAAATAATTAACATTATTTTGATAAATTTGAATTATTTCAATTATTATATTTTAATTTTAGTTTATTTTAATAATTTTAATTAATTTCTTCATGGAGGGATTTCTTTTCTTGGTAAAAAAGGAATTTTGTCCCAAAATCCAACCAAAATATTCAAAAAACCCATCTGGAGAATTTGATGGGTGTGGGACTCTCAAAACTGGAGAATTTTTTGCAAAATAACGGTAATTTTCTCCATAAAATGATAATTTATGAGCCCAAAATGGGAATTTTCTCCACAAAATGGGAATTTTCTCCTCAAAATAGAGATTTATGAGCTCAAAATGGGAACTTATGAGCTCAAAATGGGAATTTTCTCCACAGAATGGGAATTTATTGGCACAAAATGGAAATTTTTGAGCCCAAAATGGGGATTTATCAGCCCAAAATTTGGATTTATCGGCCCAAAATGTGGATTTTCCAGGAACAATCCCTATTTCAATCAATTAGCAGAGCAGAGTTAATTAATGAATGCGTAATTAAAGGATTTGTTACCTTTGTTCCTCCTGTAGAAAACCTTTGGGAGTTTGTTTGCTCTTTTGAGGTAGAAGAAAGAAGCCACAGAAAGGATCAGGAACAAACTGAGGAAAAACGTCCCCAAAATCAGCGAAGCCGCGACCTCAGGGCCCCCTGGAAATCCAAAATGGGCAAAAAAGAGAAAAATCTCTTTTCATCCAAGCGCTAAATTCATGTATTTCTATTTTTATATTGTTTATATCGATGCCAACAAATTGATAAAAAATATTACAATTAATTCAAATAAAAAATATTCCAAAATCTCCATTTTTTGCTGCATTTTTGAGGCGTTTTTGCAGTAATTGATAACAAAAAATTGATAAAAATTATTACAATTAATTCCATTTTTGAGGAGTTTTGCACTAATTGATACCATTGTATTGATACAAATGATTACAATTAATTCCATTCTGGAGGCGATTTTTGCACTAATTAATGCCAATAAATTTATTAGACTTAATTCCATTTTTGAGGCGATTTTTGCATTGATTGATGCCAATAAATTTACACAGATTATCACAATCAATTCCATTTTTGAGGCGATTTTCACACCAATTAATCCCGATAAATTGATACAAATTCCCCCAATTAATTACCACAAATAATTAGCAAAAAGCATTAAACTCTCACCACTGCCACAGTCACCGAGGGGCTGCCCCAGGCTCTGGTTCCGGCACCGGACGCAGCCGCCGCCGCTCCCGTCCTCGTTCCAGCGCCGGTAGCAGCCTGCAAAAACAGGGAAAAGGGAAACCCAGGAATTCCTGATTTCCACCCAATTCCCGGATTTTATAGGGAAAACCCACGGAATTCCTGATTTCCGGCTGATTCCCAGATTTTACACGGGAAAACCCACAGAATTCCCAATTTCTGCCCAATTCCCAGATTGCACAAGGGAAAACCAACAGAATTCCCGGATTTTACATGGGAAGACCCACAGAATTCCTGATTTCCACCGAATTCCCAGAGTTCAGAGAGGAAAAAGTAAGGAATTCCCGATTTCCAGCCAGTCCCAGATTTTATAGGGGAAAGAAAAGCAGGAATTCCCTTTTTGGGGTTACGGACAGCACCTGAGTGCTCTTTGCCCATGCTAAAGGGGTTTTATTCCAAATTTTATTCTAATTTTAATTCCAAATTTTTATTCCCAAATCTTATTCCCAAAATTTTATCCCAAATTTTATTCTCGATGCTCATTCCCAGTGTTCATTCCCAATGTTCATCCCCAGATAATTCCCTGGAGTAAAGGCCCTCCCATCCCGGGATTTTCCCGAATTCCCACCTGGGCTGCAGTGCGGGCAGGAGCCGTTGGGGTCCGACCTCCCCTCACAGCACTCTGGGGCTCCCGGCACCTGCGGGGAGATTCCAAAATTCCCAAATTCTGACTGCGCCCGGAATGGGATAAATCCCAAAATCCAAAATTCAATCCTGAGCCCCGCGGGAACCGAGGGTTCCCAAATTCCCCGGGAATCCTGCTCCAATCCTGCTCCGGCAGGGAGCAAATTCCCTTCAGTTGTGGGGCTGGCTTAGTTCAGAAATCCAGCTCACTCCTAGGAATCCATTTTATCTTAGAAATCTATTTTACTATTATAAATCAATTTTATTTTTGGAAATCCAGTTGACTTTTAGAAATCCAGTTGACTTTTAGAAATCCATTTTTATCTGAGAAATCCATTTTACTTTTACTTTTAGAAATCCATTTTACTTTTAGAAATCCATTTTATTTCTATAAATCTTTTACTTTTATAAATCCATTTTACTTCTATAAATCCATTTGACTTTTATTTTCTAAATAAAAATACAGAAAATGTTGGATAAAAAAATAAAACTAAAGTGTAAAAAAGTATAGTAATAATAAAAAAAAATTAAATAAAATTTAAAAAAAGAAAAAAGAAAAAAAAATTTAAAAAATAAAGAAAATTTTAAAAAATAACATTAAAAATTCAAATTTAAAACATTTAAAAATAAAATAAAAATAAAAATAAAATAAATAATTTTTTTTTAATAAAAATTAAAAATAAAAATAAAAAATGAAAATAAATTAAATTAAATTCCCGGAGCACCCACTGAGTTTTCTGGGGATTTTCCAGCCACTTCAGCCAAAAGCCGGCTCAGGAGCAGCACAAAGGGCACCTCCATGCCCAGGGAAATCGGGGATCTGCAGAAAATTTGGGAATAAATTCCAATTATTTATTGGTGACACCAGAATTGGTTGCCCTTTGGTAAAGAGGTTCAGGGGGAAAAGGGGAAGAGGAAGAAAACACAGATGAGGATTACTGATTATAAAATAGAATAAAATTAAATTATTCAGATTTTTGTCAACACCTTATTCAAAGAGGAAGAAAACACAGATGAGGATTATTGATGATAAAATTGAAAACTGAGAGAAGAACGGAAGGGTTTTAAAAGATGATATTAAAAAACTGAGGAGAAAAGTTGAAATTCTAAAACAGAGAGAAAAATAAAAGGGTTTTAAAAGCTGAAATGATAAAACTGAGAGAAGAATTAAAGGGTTTTAAGAGTTGAAATTAAAAAACAGGAGAAAAGTTGAAATTATAAAACTGAGAGAAGAATGGAAGAGTTTTAAAAGCTGAAATGATAAAACTGAGAGAATGAAAGGGTTTTAAATATTGATAATTCAACATTTCCACATTCAACTCTGCCTGAATGAGAAGACAGAAAATCCCTGAGGATTTTCCTGCCAGCTCAGCCTTGGGAAGGCAGATTTGGGAATTCCAACCAGGATTTCACTTTTGGAGCAAATCCCAAATTTCTGCCAGCGCGGATCTGTGAGGGAATGAAAGGAAGGCAGATTTTGGAGCAAATCCCAAATTTCTGCCAGCTGGGATCCCCAGGGAATGAAATCCCTGAGGAATTCTGCCTCTTGCAGCTGCTCAAAAGTGACACCAACAGCTCCGGGCCTTCCTCCCCCTGATGCAGGCAAAATATTTTCATTATTTCACTGCTTCCTTTTTTCCTGCTGCATTCTCAGCATTTTTCTCACTGAAAATGTTGCTGGAAATTGGGAATTCCTTCAACAGCTGGAAAAGGAGGAAAGTGGAGAGAAATTGTCCCTGGAATTCAGGTGGTGTCACAATTCCGTGGGTTTGAAACCGCATCACACCCAAAAGCTGCTTCATAAAATAAGGGAAAAAGCTGAGAGCAGAGAGGGTTGGGAAAGCAAAATTATAAAAATGAGGAGAAAAGTTGGAATGATAAACCTGAGAGAAGAATTAAAGGGTTTTAAAAGATGAAATTATGAAACTGAGAGAAGAATGGAAGGGTTTTAAAAGATGATATTAAAAAACTGGGAGAGGAATGGAAGGGTTTTAAAAGCTGAAATGCTAAAATTGAGAGAAGAATGAAAGGGGTTTAGACAATGAAATTATAAAACTGAGAGAAGAATCAAGGGTTGGAAAGGCTGAAATGATAAAATAGAGCAGAGTCAGAGGTTTTAAAAGCTGAAATGATAAAACTGAGGAGAAAAATTGAAATGATAAAACTGAGAGCAGAATGAAAGGGTTTTAAAAGCTGAAATGATAAAACAGAGAGAAGAATGTACAGGTTTTAGCCATGGCAATGATGAAGCAAAGCAGAATGAACAGTTTAGAAGCTGCAATGATAAAGCAGAACAGAATGAGCAGTTGAAGAGCTGCAGGTGTCACTCACCTGCGGGCTGCCAGGAGCCCTGTGCACCTTGCCCAGCTCAGCCAACACCTGCGGCTCGTGCTCTGCTGCTCATGTCACCAGGAACCTGCCGTGGCACACACAAAGTTTCACAAAACAAACTTTTATCAGCCCCAGCTGCAGCAGGACTCGTTTTTCCAGCCCCACCGCCGGGGTTGTGCAATAGCCGTGAAAAGCTGGGTTTAATCACAGGCACCCTAAGCCAGGCTTTGCTGCAAGAGCTGCTCCACGCCTGCCCCGAGCAAACATTCATTTATATTTACAGCTGGGACACCTCCTGCTCCTACAGCCCCTGCTGCAGTAGGAAAATCAGGAGAGAGGTGAATGTTCCACAGGGAAAAGCGGTTTGGGAAGGGAAGATGAATATTCCACAGGGAATAGCGGTTTGGGAAGCAGAAATTAATATTTCATAGGGAAAAGCGGTTTGGGAATGGGAGATGAATATTCCAGAGGGGAAAAGCAATTTGGGAATGGGATAAAGGGACAGGCTGGGCCACCCAGCCCTGTCCAGCCTGGCTTTGGGCATCCCAGGGATGGGATATCCATGGGATAACCAGTGCCAGGATCCCAGCAGCCTCCCAGGGATTTCATCCCAAAATCCATCCTAAAGCCGTTCCTTGTGGCTTGGAATGAATCCTCCTCCTCCTGTCACTCCATCCTTTGGAAATATTCCGGTTCCCGTAGCTCGGGAAGGTCATGGTGAGATCGCCCCAAAGGTTCCCCTCTCCAAGCTCAACAATCCCAATGTTTCTATGGCTAATTTGGGGTTTTTTTTCCACCCCTAAATCCCTATTATTTGGATGTGCATTTGGGGGGAAGCTTAGCCAGGAAAAACAAGCCAAAACAACATCACCGAATACCCGCGACCTCAATAACCTCAGCTTGGCGAAAAATTGTCTCAAACCGAGTTCAATTATTAGGAAATAAAAGTTTCACGGGGGGGATAAGAAGGAGAGGATTCCTTTCCAAACGCAGCAAGAACAAGCTGGCCCCAAATTCGCTGGGCAAGGAGAAGGAACAAGGGGCGACTTTTAATCCTAAAACCAAACCCTGCGACCCGCCGCGGTGCCGATTTCCCCGCAGAACTCGGTGACTCCATCAGGAACCGCTGCCCACCGCCAACAATGGAGCCCCACCCAGAGCTCGCCGCTCTACCCGGGGCTCGCCGCCCCTTCCCCCTCCCGTTTCTTCTTCTTCTTCTTCCTCCTCCTCCTCCTCCTCCTCACCTGGGAGCTCACCTGAGCATCCCCCGGGCACCGCCGGGGTTCCCGTTCGTACCCCCCGCCCTCCACCGGCTCCCAGCCCGCTGCGCCCCGCGGCACCTTGGGAGTTGTAGTCCCTCGGCCGCCGCCCGCCTCGCCGCTTCGCCTAGCGGCCGCTCCTCCACAAACTACAAATCCCAACAGCACCCGCGGGGCGCCCCACCTGTTCCCCCCACTCCCCGCAGGTAACTGCGCTCTCTCAGCCTGTTACGCGCCGCCCCGCCGCGCCTGCTGGGAAAGCGAGTCCCGCGCTGCCGGCGGGGCGCGGGGGCGTGGGGTTCTGCGCACTACAACTCCCGGCACACCCCACGCGCGCGCCGCCGCCATTTTAGGCGTTGCCTGGCAACGCTGACGCGGCGGGGCCGAGGCCTGGGCGCCCCAAAAATCCCGGGAATTGGGGGGAAAGCGGGAAAAAAAACGGGATAAAAACAGGGAAAAGCGGGAAAAAATCCGGGAAAAGCAGCTGTGCCAGATGTGGCCGCCCATCCCCGGGGCTTGGAGCAGCCAGGGAAAGGGGTGGGGCTGGATGGGGTTTGAGATCCCACCCAAAGCATTCCATGATTCCCTAAAAATCTCCTTTTAATGTGGTTTATTCCCCTTAAAAATATAATTTTAATGTGGTTTATTCCCTTTTAAAATCTCCTTTTAATTTGTTTTATTTTTAGAGCATTAATCCATTGAAATTTGACTTTTCCCTCAGGGAAATAAGCAGGAATGGGGAATCCATGGCTGTCAGGAAAAGCAGGAATGGGGAATCCATGGATCCTGGAAAAGCAGGAATGGGGATCAGCAGGAATGGCTGTCAGGATCCCATGGATCCGGGAAAATCAGGAATTCTGCCAGCAGGGCCCGCAGGGTTCGCTCGGGTCGGGAAAAGCCGAGAGGAGGAGCGGGAGGGCCCCGGAGGCGTTCCCGGGTCTGCGGCGCGTTCCCGGCCCCGGACCCGAGACATTCCCGGGGTGATTCCCGGTCCCATTCCCAGAGTGATTCCAGAGGCGTTCCCGGCTCATTCCCGGTCCCGGTTTCTGCTCATTCCCGGCTCATTCCCGGTCCCATTCCCGGAGTGATTCCCGGGGTGATTCCCGAGTCATTCCGGAGTGATTCCCGAGTCATTCCCGGCTCATTCCCGGGAAGTGAGTGCGGAGGGAAGTGAGTCATTCCAGCGGGATTGCAGCGGGCCAGGCACGGGCCAGGCACGGGTCAGTGACAGAGCCCTGAGCGCCTCCCACCCCCGCTGCTGGGAACCGGGAGAGACAGGGTTAAAAAATCCCAAATACATCCCGTGAATTAATTATCATATCGTTAACATCTCACATTGCTTCTGTATTTAATGTTTCTTACTGGTTTCTGGTTTATTTCCTGTTTATTTATTTGTTTATTTGTTTATTATTTCTTTCTTATTTGCGTCTTATTTATTTCGTATTTGTTTCTCATTTATTTCTTAAGTATTTTCTATTTATTTCTTATTTTCCAGCAAGTCCTGCCTCCACGCTCCCTAGCTCCGGGAATCCAGGGAAAGCCCACTGGAAATATCCCGGGAAAACCCACTGAGCTCTCCACTCTTAGCAGCTTTTCCCGAGACAATTCCAGCTCTTTGTGCCAGTTCTTTGTGCCAGGAATTCCCGGAATTCCCACTCCAGGCTGGAAACAGGGAATGGTTCCCAGCCTTGTGCTCCTCCTGGCTCCAGGAATTCCTGGGAATTCCCACCCCAGGCTGGGAATGGTTCCCAAACTTTTCTCCTCCCGGCTCCAGAGAAACAATTCCCAGCTCTGTCCCTGCAGCATTCCCGGAAGTCCTGGGAATTCCCAGGAATTCCATCAGGGAACAGGATGGAAAAGGAGAGGAAAATTAAAAAAAAAAAATTAAATTTAAAATAAAATAAAAAAAAATTAAGTCCCTTTAAAAAAACGAATTTCCCAGTCTGGAAAAGAGGGATAAATTATGGAAATGGATGGGAAAAGGATGAAAAATCATTTTAAAACCCTCAATAATCGAATTTCCCAGGCTGGAAAAGAGGGATAAATGATGGAAATGGATGGAAAAAGGTTGAAAATCATTTTAAAACCCTCAAAAATCGAATTTCCCAGGCTGGAAAAGAGGGCTGTATGACAGAAGGGATGGAAAAGGAGCAGAAAATGGGAATTCCGGGGCCGGGCGGGTCCCGCAGCGCTCGGGCCGTGATTCAGCGGATGGGGCCGGGCGGGCGGAGCAGGAAAAGGCACCTGAGGCAGGCAGGGATAAAACTCACCTGAGCTGGCTGCCCGCGGGATTCCTGTCCGAGAGGCTCCCGGGGCTCCGAACATGGCATTTCTGGGCATTTCGGGGCATTTCTGCCGGATTTCTGGGCATTTCTGAAGGATTTCTGGTGGATTTTTGGGGGATTTTTGGAGCATTTCTGGTGGATTTCCAGATTTCTGGAAGATTTTTGCAGTATTTTTGGAGGATTCCTGGTGGCTTTCTGGTGGATTTCCAGATTTCTGGAGGATTTTTGGAGGATTTCTGTGGATTTCCAGGTTTTCGGAGGATTTCTGGTGGGTTTCCAGATTTTTGGAGGATTTCTGTGGATTCCTGGAGGATTTCTGGGGACTGGGAGAGCAGGAGATGGTTTTGTCCCACTGACAGCACCCGGACAGGTATTTATGGGATGGGGGCTAAAATCCCACTGAGGGATCGCCAGGAACTGGGAATGGGGAACGGGGAATGGAGAATTGGGACTGGGATTGTTGGAGTGGGATCACTGGGACTGGGGAGCTGGAATAGGGATTGCTGGAACTGGGATCAGTGGGACTGGGGTCATTGGGACTGGGATTGTTGGGATTGGGATCACTGGGACTGGAATTGTAGGAGTGGGATCAATGGGATCGCTCAGATTGGTGGGACTGGGATCGTCGGAACTGGGATCAGTGAAACAGGACAAGTCCTAATCCCAAATCCCAGTTCACCAAATCTCAAATCCCATCCCGGACGTGCCCCCTTTCTGTTCTGCTGTCACGGTGCAGAAAGATCCCTGGCATTTACAAAAAGCATGGAATTCCTCTCCTGGATGGCTTCATTACTTCCCAAAGCTCCTGGAATATCCCAGTAAAATTCTGGGAAAAGGAGAGGCTCGGGATTGAAAAAAAAAAAACCTGAAAATCCAACAAAAAAGCCCCTAAAAGAAAATGAATTCTGTTAAAAATGAGGAGGGGAAGGTGACGGAATTTAAAATCACTCATCTTCAGCTTGATCCAAATCCCTGCTGATCCTGAAAGCCCAAAAATCAAAATATCAAACAAAAATTAAGCAGAATAAAAGGATAAAAATAAGCAAAAATCTCAAGTTAATCAACCCAAGGACGCCACGGTGGCATTTAGAAAGTTGGAAAATTTGAATTTTTATTTAAAAGCAAATTTTGGGTAAATGTGGAGCTGAATTCAGGATTTTGCTGGGCTGGAGCTGACGTAGGCCAGGCCAGGAAAGAGCTCCCAGGTTTTCATAATTAATAATTCATAATGTCATAATTCGTCATTAATAATTTCATAATTCATCATTAATTTCATAATTGTGCAATAAGAACCTGGGCAAGCCGAGGCTTCTCCCTTTCCCAGCTGCTCAGAATTCCTGAAAATCCCTGGAAGACTCCCAGGAACCGCGAAAATGGCATTGAGGGGATGGGGAAAAAAAGGGAATATTCAGGCAAAAAAATCAAGATAAAAAGGGAAAAACTCCCTCAGGTTCTCCTCCCCTTTGTGCTGGTTTGGGCTTGGATTTGGGATTTATCTGTAAGCAGAAAAAAAAAATTTAAAAAATTGATTAAAACCCATTAAAACTCATGAAAAATACACAAAATTTAACCCCAGGAGAATCTGCACCCTAAAAAAAAAAATTCCATATTTAAATGAAGAGAAGCCCAAAAAAAGAGAACTTATGAAGGGGGATATAGAATAAATAAATATATCAAAATGGAAAAGATATTTTAAAGAAATATATTAACTGTAACTATAAATAGGGTTCTAAAATATAAATATAAATATAGAGCTGAGCTAAATATAAATAGAGAGATAAATATAGATAGATAGAGAGAAATGAATATAAATACAAATATAAATACAGATCTATAAATATAAATATAAATATAAATATAAACAGAAGATATTATAAACAGAGGAGAGAATAAATGACATAAATAATAGAAATAATTACAAACAATGCCATTAGTATAAATTATAAATGTTAATACTCATAAATAATTCCATATAAATAATGAAGATTTTTTTTTTTTCCCCCTTGTGGAACGCGGGGAATATTTGACCTCCCTTAATTAAGTCCGGGTTTAATTGCTGGGCCAGCTGTAATTACCGGAAGCAGCACAGATCTCGGTGACACATCCCAGAAAAATCCCCCGGAGCCGGCCCCAGGAATTTCCGGGAATTTCCGGCTGCTCGGGACAGGAATTGGGGATGGGGGCAGGTGGATCCTGAAATAATCCGCATTTTGGGGGGCTATGAGGGGGATGAAGCTCAAAATTCGGGTCTAGATGTGGCTGGAGAGAAAATAATCTGAATTTTGGGGATTTGAAGTAGAATTAAGCTCAAAATTTGGCTCTCGATGCAGGTGATGCCTGAAATAATCTGAATTTGGGGGATTCCAAGGGGAATGAAGCTCAAAATTTGGGTCTGGATGAAAATGGAGATAAATAATCCAAATTTTGGGGGATTCTGAGGGGGCTTCAGGGACAGGAGCTGAAATTTTGGCTCTGAATGCAGATACTGCCTAAAATAACCCAGATTTTGGGGGGTTTTAAGAAGGCTGAAGCTCAAAATTTGTCTCTGGGTGCAGGTGATGCCTGAAAAAATCCAAATTTTGGGAGTTCCAGGCCCAGCAGCCGTTTCCCCCTCCCGTCCCACCCCAAGCTGCAGCTCCAGGCTGAGAATTCCTGACTTTTACCAGGAAAATCCTGAATTTCATCCCAAGAATTCCTGACTTTCACCAGGAAAATCCTGAATTTCCTCCCTCCCTTCCGTGGTTTTTCCGGAATTCCGGGCCCAAATCCCCAAAAAAGCTTTTTTTCCCCCCCATTTTCTGTCTCTTAGGCCCGGCTCAAGCTCCCTAAGGTCGGGATTAGTGATTCCCATGGAATTCTCTGCTCGGGATTAGCCATTCCCATGGAATTGTCTGCTCTGCTCCCGCCTCCCCGCGCCCGGGGTACGTTGAATTTTTTTGGGAATTTTCTGCCCAAAGAAGGAGGAATTTTTGGGGAATTTTGCTCCTGTCCCTACAGCTCCAGCTGAGAAAGGTTTGGGGGATCCCTGAGGGTTTTTTGGGATCACTGATGGGATTTTTTGGGGTTGGCCAAAAGTTGAGGTCAGCTGGAATGAGAAGGATAAAATAAATAAATTAAATTAAATTAAAAGCAGGCGATTCTGAATAAATAAAAATAAAATAAGAAAAAGAATAAAATAATAAAAGGATAAATTAAAATAAAATAATAAAGGAAGATAATAAAAGAAAATAAAATGGAATAAAATGAAATAGAATAAAATAAAATAGAATAGAATATAGAATAAAATAAAATAGAATAAAATAGAATAGAATAGAATAAATGAAAATGGAATGGAATGGAATGGAATAAATAGAATAGAATAGAATAGAATAGAATAGAATAGAATAGAATAGAATAGAATAGAATGGGATAGAGTAGAATAGAATAGGATAGAGTAGAATAGAATAGAATGGAATAGGATAGGATAAAAAAAAAGAAATTAATAGGATAGGATACAGGATAAAATAAAATTAAATGAATAGAAGAGAACAAAACCCAAGACCGCAATGCAATAAACGCCGCGCTGTTTCTCTTGCAGAGCCTCCCCGTGCCCGGGGCTCCATCGCCATGTCCTGCTTCCCGCAGCTGCGGCGCTCCCGCCCCGCGGAGCCCCCGGCCAGCCCCGCGGACCCTCCCTCCAGCCCCGCCGAGTCCCCGAACCGCCCCGGGGCCGCCTCCCCGGTGTCCCTGAGCCCCACGTCGCTGCCCCTGAGCCCCGCATCGGTGTCCCTGAGCCCCATGTCGCTGCCCCTGAGCCCCACGTCGCTGCCCCCGGGCAAGCGCGGCCGCTCGCCGCTGGGCTCGCCTCTGGGCTCGCCCAAGCCCGCCTCGCCGGTGGAGTGCTCCATCTGCTTCACCTCCTACGACAACTCCTTCAAGACGCCGAAGCTGCTGCAGTGCTCGCACGTGTTCTGCCTGGAGTGCGTGGCGCGGCTGAGCGCGGCGCTGGCCGCGGGCCAGGAGGCGCTGCCCTGCCCGTTCTGCCGCCAGCCCACCTGCCTGCCCCGGCAGGGCGCGCCCGGGCTGGCCACCAGCCGCGAGCTGCTGGCCACGCTGCCGCCCGAGCTGCAGCGGGAGCGGCAGCTCTGGATGGACGGCACCCGCCTCTGCTGCCGCCGCGCCTCGGCCGACGCCGAGAACCCGGACTCGTGCGACTCCATCGACGTGGCCATGGCCAAGGCCGAGAGCGCCGAGGTGGCCCCGGCGGGGCTGGCGGGGCGCCTGTCGCGATGCGACATCTGCGACGATTGGAAGCGCATCGTGCTGCTCTCGGCGCTGCTCATCATCCTCTTCTGCATCATCCTGTGGCCCGTGCAGTGCGCGCTGAAAACCGGCAACCTGCGCTGCTTCGCGCGGGCCACCGGCCGGCCCGAGCTGCTGGTCCCCAAGGCCACCGCGGCCCCGGCCACACGGCCACCCTTCCACTAGGGACCGGGGACAGAGATGGCAGCTGCTGTCCTGACAGGACCTGCGACAAAATCCCCATTCTGGCAGTGCCAGAGCCTCTGGATCTGCTCAGGAATGAAGAACAGGGATGGCAGCTGCTGTCTTGACAGGACCTGGGACAAAATCCCCGTTCCACCAGGAGTTCCTGAATCTGCTCTGGGATGGGGACAAGGGACAGGACAAAAACCTTTCCTGGATCTGCTCCATCCCCAGCGCGGCGGTGCCAAGCAGGACCCGCTGCATTCCTGGCATTGCCGGCAGATCCCACATCCCACTCACCGCACTCCCGTGCCTCTGGAATGTCCCCGTGCCTCTGGAATGTCCTTCCTGTGCCTCTGGAATGTTCCCGTGCCTCTGGAACCTTCCTGTGCCTCTGGATTGTCCTTCCCGTGCCTCTGGAATGTCCCCGCGTCCCGCTGCCCGGCTCTTCATGGAATTCAGGCTCTCCATGGAATGCAGGGCTGGGAATGCTCCGGGAGCTTCCCAGGATCCCCCGTTCCTCCCGTTCCTGAGGGAATAAAGGGATCCCCCGCCCGGAGCAGCTCCGGGATTATTCCCGTGAGGAGCTGGGATGGAGAGGGCTGGATGAAGAGATGGGAAACACCAGAATTCCAGAAGCTGGGAGGGTGGACCACGAGTTCCAGAGGCTGGGAAGGTGAAACACCAGAATTACAAAGGCTGGGAAGGGGAAACCCAAATTCCAGAGGTTGGGAAGGGGAAACACCAGAATTCCAGAGGCTGGGAAGGGGAAACCCAAATTCCAGAGGCTGGGAAGGGGAAACACCAAAATTACAGAGTCTGGGAGGGTGAATCCCAAATTCCAGAGGTTGGGAAGGTGAATCACCAGAATTCCAGAGGCTGGGAGGTTCCCCGGTGCTGAGGGAATAAAAGAGACAAGGAGGGAAAAGCAGAGACTCCCACGAGCTGAAACCACAGCGGAGGTGAAGGAAAGACACAAAAATCCTGCAAAACCCTGGGATTGGGGCTGGAATTCCTGGAAAAACCAAATTTAGGAGACTTCACTCTTCTCTGCCCAGCAAACAGCACCAGGAAAAGTAGGATTTTCCTCTATCCTAGGGGGGAAAAAAAGGAAAAAAAAGAAGCAGCAGGTCCCTTAAAAACCTCTTTAATCGTTTCCAAACTTTATTTCTGGGTGATTCGACGAAAGACACGAGTTAGTAATGGTTACATCATGCTGCTCCTCTCCTGCCCATCCCAACTCAGCCAGGAATCCACCCTCTCCATGGACAGCTCAGGGGTTTTAAATTTAAAAAAAAAAAAAAAAAAAAAAGGCAAAAAAAGCAAAAAAAAAAAAATCCAGAAAAAAACCCCAACCTCAATGTTTCTCTATTTTTTTTTTTTTTTGCACATTCTGTGGTAGAAATGTTGTTAAAAATAAAACCCAGCTGAAGTGTGCTGCTGGAAATTCCAAATGCTCCCCCAAGAGGACACAAATCCTGGTTTAAGGCATTTCCAAGCCCCAGCAAAAGCAGGAGGAATTTTTATATTTTTTTTTTCAGTTGTTGGGTTTTTGTTAGGTTTTTTTTTGGTTTGGTTTTTTTTGTTTTTTTTTTTTTTTTTTATTTATTTTGCTGTTTCTTCAGCAGCTTCCCAGCCCCTCTGGAGCTGGAACATCCAGCCCAACTGGGAATCCCGCTCCCAAAATATGGACTGGGGGACTGCCAGAGCCCTCCCAGCCCAGCCCAGCTTTTCCCACCAGGAATCCCAATTTGGACCCAGCAGCTCCCAAAAAATGGGAACTTTGGCACCCACAGAACCCCCCAGGCACAGCAGAGCCTTCATCCCACACAGGGCACAGCCCCCATGGAAGATTAAACCCGGGGTTTTCCACAGGAATGTCACAGCTTGGGAATATTTATTATTTTTTAAATCAAATAAATGAAATCAAAGCAGATCTGAGTGGTTTTTCCATAGGTTTTCCCTCTTGGTTTCACCTTTGTTCAGAACTCACCCTGAGAGAAGAAATTTGACCTTTCTTGGCTCAAAAGTTGGTGCCAAAACACCATTCCAAAGGGTGCCCTGCAAGGTGGGGTGGAAATTTAGGGGGGAAAAAAGCCAAATTCTGGCACCTCGGGCAGGAATTCCTACCCAGAACCCGGCAGGATCCCGCAGAAGAATTCCCAAAAGTTGTTTTTCCACAGAGAAATTCCAGCTGAGGCCACAAAGCACGAGGAAATCCTTCCATGGAGAAGGAATCCCAATGGGATTTCTCCCAGAGCTGGGACCCATCTGCTCCTCTCCACATTCCAGGGGATCCCGGCCTGCAGCCACACCCCAAAAACTTCAGAACTGGCCCCACAATTTTCCTTTCCTGGAAGAAAATGCTTCAAATTCCCCCCAAATCCTCCACAGCCTCGCTGCTGCTCCTGTTGGAGCCCTTCCTGCTGGGCTGGCAGCATCCAGAGGAACCTGGAAGACCCAAGAACTCCAAGTCCAAGGTGAAAAATTCCGAATTTTCTTTGTGGGAGTGGCTCAGTGGCAGCTCTGCCTTGCCAGGCTGGGAGCCAGAGGCTGGAGAAGGCCGTGGGGCGTGGAAGGACACACCCAGGAGATCTCTGAGGAGGGAAAAGGGAATTTCCTGGTCCTTTTGGGAGAGGGAGAGAATTCCCAGCTCCTGGAGAGGAGCTCCAAGCGATCCCCAGCACGAGGGAGGGGTCAGGACACGTCTGGGATGAACACAAAATGTGGCAATGAGGTTTCACAGCTGCTCCTGCACGTGTCCGAGAGGAAGAGGAGGAGGAGAACCGCTGGGAAAATCCACATTTTGGCCTCCCCAGCACCTCTGAGTCCAGCAAAGAGTCCCGAGGCGGGCGCGGAGCGAAGCTCGGGCCCGGCTCTCTCCCTTCCAGCGCGTGGCATCCCTGATTTGAGCAGAGCTCGGAGGAGAAAAGCACTTGAGATCCTTACACACATAAATTACAGTGAGAGGAATGGGGGGCAGCAGGAATTCAGTGAACACGGGGCCAGGAGAAGGTTTGGAAGAGCCAGAGCCCGGAGCAGGGTGGGAATTCCCACCCCGTCAATCCGTGAGGGCCTCGCCAGCACCGGCAGCGTTTCCCCCGCACAGGAAAACGGGCTTGTTTTTGGGGACAAACCCCCCAAAAACAGGCAAAAAAGGGGGAAAACGACCCCAGAATGAAGAAGCTTCAAGTATGAAGAAGATCGACGCCGCAGTGGGAGAGTTCTGGTGCCACTCCTCGGAGCCTCGGCCGAGCTTCGCTCCGCCGCTCGCCGCCCCAAGAACCCAAAAGCAAAAAGGGGTTCCTGCCCTCCCTGTCCCCCCAAAAATATAAAAAGCAATAAGTTTACAAAAATAGAAAATAATTACAGCAATAGGCAGGGGGGAGGGAGGTGCCTGGGCTCTATTGGGCCGAGCAGTGCAAAATCCGCGGCCGGTTCAGGGCGTCCTCCTGCAGGTGCAGCTCCCGGCGGTCCACCAGCACGTCCCGCATGCAGCCCACGAAACCCGTGCTGAACGCCTTGGGCAGGCGCTGCGGCACGCTGGGCTTGTCCAGCCCGCCTGGAGAGAGAGCAGGGCACAGCTCAGGGACAGGGACAGGGACAGAGCAGGGGACAGCTCAGGGGACAGGGACAGAGCAGGGGCAGCTCAGGGGACAGGGACAGAGCAGGGGACAGGGACAGAGCAGGGGACAGCTCAGGGACAGAGCAGGGGACAGCTCAGGGGACAGCTCAGGGACAGGGACAGAGCAGGGGCAGCTCAGGGACAGGGACAGAGCAGGGGACAGGGACAGGGGACAGCTCAGGGACAGAGCAGGGGACAGGGACAGAGCAGGGGACAGGGACAGAGCAGGGGACAGCTCAGGGGACAGGGACAGAGCAGGGGACAAGGACAGAGCAGGGGACAGCTCAGGGGACAGCTCAGGGACAGGGACAGAGCAGGGGACAGCTCAGGGACAGGGACAGAGCAGGGGACAGCTCAGGGGACAGGGACAGAGCAGGGGACAGCTCAGGGACAGGGACAGAGCAGGGGACAGGGACAGAGCAGGGCACAGCTCAGGGACAGGGACAGAGCAGGGGACAGCTCAGGGACAGGGACAGAGCAGGGCACAGCTCAGGGGACAGGGACAGCACCCCTGGAAATGACACGGGCTTAGCTGGGGACAGGTCACACAGACTGGGGACTGTCACACACAGCCTGGCCCCGGCACCGTCACGCTGCCACCACTGGGGCCTGTCCCTGTCCCTCCCTGGAATGGATTTCCCAGGGCAGCTGGGGCTGCCCCATCCCTGGACACTGGGAATGTCCCTCCCTGACACCGGGAATGTCCCATCCCTGGACACCGGGAATGTCCCTCCCTGACACCGGGAATGTCCCATCCCTGGACACCGGGAATGTCCCTCCCTGACACCGGGAATGTCCCTCCCTGCACTCACCCAGCCACAGTGCCCCGTCCGTGTCCAGCTGGGTGGCCCCGAGCGGAGAGGAGCCGGCGATGGGGGCTTCGTTGCCAACCTGCAGGGAGCCTTCCCTCTGCACCCTGCTCCCGAGGGAGAGGAAGAGCAGGGATTCAGGAACAGCCCAGCTCCTGGTCCCAGTCCCGCTCCCAGTCCCATCCCGCTGGCGATCGGCTGACCTGGAGGCGCGGATGCGCACCCACTGGTTGGTGTTGACGGGCACGCTGGAGCGCAGGGTGACGCCCTTGGAGCCCAGGTCGTAGCTGAGCTGCACATGCCCGTCCACGATGGCCAGGGCGATGTAGTCGGAGCGCTGCAGCCCCTTGCCGCTCCACAGCAGCAGCCCCTGCGTCGCCTCCGTCTTGATGCTCAGCTCGAAGTGGTTGGACTGCAGCGCCTTCTCACTGCAGGCACAGCCGGGGCAGTCCTGGGCAGCGCCCCTTCCTCCCCTCCTCCTCATCCTCCCCTTCCTCCCCTGCTCCCCCACAGCCAGCTGGGACAAACCCCCTGCCTGTCCCCGCCCGCTGGCCTGGAGGGTCTCAGGTTTTGGGATAACTCCATCCCACCGAGCAGCTCAGAGCTGGGATGGTCTCCATCCCATTCCTGGAATTGGGATTCACCCATATGGTCTGTGCCCTAAAGGTGCCAGATTTTGGGATAATCTCCGTCCCGTTCCTGGGATTTACCCACAGTGGCCTTGGCTGTCCCTGCAGGGTCACTCACCCCGGGGCTGGTGGCCCTTTGCCAACCCCTCAGGGATAAAAAGCCGGGACAGGGACACAGAGAACACAGACATGCCGAGGCACAGGGACACGGGGACATGCCGAGGCACGGGCAGAGCGGGGGACAGGCACAGCCTGGACACTCACCTGGGCTCCGAGGGGGAATCCGGCGCCTCGGGACTCGGATGGGGAGAAAAGGGGAGCGAGAGCCATAAGCCAGGGGCAGCCAGGAGACCCTACCTTCCTCCTCCTCCTTCTTCCTTCCTCCTCCTCCTCCTTCTTCCTTTCTCCTGTTCCTTTCCTTTCCTTTCCTTTCCTTTCCTTTCCTTTCCTTTCCTTTCCTTTCCTTTCCTTTCCTTTCCTTTCCTTTCCTTTCCTTTCCTTTCCTTTCCTTTCCTTTCCTTTCCTTTCCTTTCCTTTCCTTTCCTTTCCTTTCCTTTCCTTTCCTTTCCTTTCCTTTCCCCTTTTCTCACCCTGGAGGAGGAAGAATCACTTTTATGTGCAGCCAAATGCAGCAGCGGGGTGTGGGAGAAGCTCCCTCAAAGGATGGGGCAGCACAGCCCAAACTGGCTGGGAAAAGGCTGGAAAAGGTCTGGGAAAAGGCTGAGAAAAAGCTGGAAAAGGGCTGGGAATGGTGACATTCTCTCTGCAGGGACAGGAGGCAGCAGGA
Source organism: Taeniopygia guttata (assembly GCF_048771995.1). Classification (NCBI taxonomy): domain Eukaryota; kingdom Metazoa; phylum Chordata; class Aves; order Passeriformes; family Estrildidae; genus Taeniopygia; species Taeniopygia guttata. The sequence goes on from NC_133046.1 coordinate 235,054, forward strand.
ATGTGGCTCAGGAATGGGGCACAGGGACAACTGTGGCTCACAGTGCTGGAGGGCACTGCCCGGCTTAGCAGAATGGCTCAGGATAATCCTAAAATTCCTAAAAATCCCTTTCCAGCCCCTCCCAGTCTCCTAAAATTCCCTAAAATCCCTTTGCAGCCCCTCCCAGCAGCGTGGACATGCAGGTGACGGCTCTGCAGCCCCCCATGCACAGGCACAGCTCAGCCCCCACGGCCCTGAGGGCACCCCATGAGGTGGGATGGGATGGGATGGGGTGGGATCCCTCCAAATCCCCCAAATCCCCCCCTTCCCACAGCAGGGAATTTTGGGATCCCTTTTAGGGCTTCCCTTCCACGCAGGACAGACCCACAGCAAATCTGAGTTGTCCAGGGATTGGGATTTCTCCCCGTCCTCCTGCCCTGAGCCTTTCCCTGACCCCTCAAACACACTGGGGGTGTTCTGAGGGGTTCTCAGTGCCACATCCATGCTGGAAAATTCCAGGATCAGCACCCCAAGTTTCCATCTCCAACAGCCTCGGGCTGCTGCTGGAGCTGGAAACCGCAGGGGTTTTCCTTCCCTGTGCTCATCCTTGTTAAAATCACGCTTGAAAATCCCCTGAAGGCATGCTGGGGGTACAACAGCTGGCTGTGGCAGGGCTGGGACAACATCTGGATGGGGCACAGGGGACGCAGCTCCTGCCCAGCCCCACGAGCTGCCCTCGGCAGCCGAGCCTTCCTCCCCCCGGAATGGGAAGAGTTTTCCAGATTTCCATCCCAAGGCCGGGAGAGGCCCCGGGCGGCTCCCCCAGCCCTGCCCTGAGCTGCCCCGGGGTCTGGGGGTGACAATGGGGACGTGGTGAGGGTGGCAGGGCCGTACTCACGCTGGGATCTCATTGCTCAGGTGGCTTGGAAACAGAGAAACAGCGACATTGAGAGGGGACAGAGACACGGACGGACAGACAGACACAGAGGGACAGACAGACACACAAACAGGGACAGACACCTGGGGAGGGACAGACAGACACCCAGAGAGGGACACACACCCTGGGAAGGACAGGGTTAGGGTTAGGATGATGGGAATCCATCCCTGAGATGATTGGAATCCATCCCGAAGGTAGGAACCCATTCCCTGAGATGATGGGAACCCATTCCCTGAGGTGGAACCCATCCCTGAGACGATGGGAACCCATTCCCTGAGGTGGAACCCATCCCTGAGACGATGGGAACCCATTCCCTGAGGTGGAACCCATCCCTGTGGTGCCGGGCCGGTACCTCCTGGTGACGGCGTTGTGGAACTCCAGGTACGTGCGGCCGTCGAAGGCCACAGCCTCGGTGTCCCCTGCTGCCTTCTCGATGATGGCTGCGGGGACATGGGAGATGGGACACGGGGAGGTGGGACATGGGGGGATGGGAAAAGAGGGGCCGGAAAAGGGCCGGGAGCTCCTGGGAGACGGGACAAACCCCCCTGAGCACCGACCCCCGACAGGACAGTGGCACAGCCGCACCTTCAGCCTCCCATGGCCACCTCCGACCGCTGGGCCACCCCCAGCTCCCCATGGCCACCTCCACCTTTCCTGTGGCACCTCCAGGTTCCCATGGCCACCACCACCCCCCTGGGCTACTTCCACCTTCCCCACAGCCACCTCCAACCCCCCCATGGCCACCTCCACCCCCTTGTGTCACCTCCAATCCTCCATAGCCACCCCCAGCCCCGGTGGCCACCCCAGCCCCGGTGGCCATCCCCAGATCCCCATGGCCACCCCCAGATCCCCATGGCCACCCCCAGCCCCGGTGGCCATCCCCAGATCCCCATGGCCACCCCCAGATCCCCATGGCCACCCCAGCCCCGGTGGCACTCACCCTTCTCGCAGCGGGCGCCCGCGAAGCCGGCGTGGCAGGAGCACTGGTACCCGGCCATGCTGGGCTGGCAGGTGCCACCGGGCTGGCACGGGTTGGGCTCCTGGGTGCAGGGGTGGCCCCGGAACGGAACCACCTGCCGGGCCGCGCGGACGTTCTGCTCCCGCAGCACCGGCACGCCGTCCACCGACACCTGCGGGGAACCGCGCCTCAGCCGGAGCTGGTCCCCCAAAACCGGGAATTCCATCCCGGGCAGCGCCCCCGGCACGGCGGGAGGGGTCCCGGGCACAGGGGGGCTTGGGGGGGTGGGTCTCCAACCCAACCCAAGGATCAACAGAGGGTCCTTCCTCACCCACCTCCGTCCCTGGGACACTGGGCAGTGTCCACGGGGACAGGAGGAGGTGGGAACCCACCCCAAAGATGATGGGAATCTATTCCAAGTGTCCCCAAACTCCCCTTCTGTCCCCCACTGGTGCCCCTGTTCCCCCAGCAGGACAGCTCCCAGGTCCATCCCAGGACAGGTGGGACATTGGGCTGGCCAGCTGGACACTGGCCAGGCCAGCAGGACACGAGTGACCAGCAGGACACTGGCCAGGCCAGCAGGACACAGGAGTGACCAGCTGGACACTGGAGTGACCAGCAGGACACAGGAGTGACCAGCTGGACAGTGGCCAGGCCAGCAGGACACGAGTGACCAGCAGGACACTGACCAGGCCAACAGGACACTGGAGTGACCAGCAGGACACTGGCCAGGCCAGCAGGACACTGGCCAGGCCAGCTGGACACTGGAGTGACCAGCAGGACACAGGAGTGACCAGCAGGACACAGGAGTGACCAGCAGGACACTGGCCAGGCCAGCAGGACACTGGAGTGACCAGCAGGACACTGGAGTGACCAGCAGGACACTGGCCAGGCCAGCAGGACACTGGAGTGATCAGCAGGACACTGGCCAGGCCAGCGGGATCTCACCCACCTTCTGCAGAGCCCCCTCGAAGCCGCTGGAGACCGCGGCCGCTCGCGCCAGCCTGGAGAAGTCGGGGGCTCCCCCCAGGTAGAGCGGCTCCTTCAGGTTCAGCACCATGTGAGGCACCTGGGGACATGGAGGGACACAGGGGACAAGGGGTCAGCTCATCCCTGCCCCTCCCAGAGCTGCCCTTGGTGGCCCTCGTGGCTCTGCAGTTTGGGGTATTTGATGAGAATTGATTGGATTTGATATTTTATTGATGGTTCTATGGACGGAGCCGCCAGGAAACCTCCTCATGCCAAGGGCCGCCAGCTCCTCCTGGGAAAGGTTTTCCCTGGATTGAATTTTGGGGAGAGGCTCTTCCCACAGCCTCAGGCCTGGAGGGGGGCTCTGCTTTGGTGTGCCCCCCAAAATTGGGGTACCCAGAGCCTGCTGCTCAATCCCAGCTCGTTCCAGCCTGGCTGCCCAGCCTGGAGGAGCAGGTTCAGCTTTTCTCCTGCTCCCCACGGCCTGAGGAGGTTCTCCTGCAGCCCACGTGGTGGTTTTGGAGGAGAAGATCCCCTCCTTGCTGTCACAGCCCCAGGATTCCCGGGAATTCTCCACGCTGGAGCCAGGGCCACAGCAAGGACGGGGTGACATGGATGGCTAGCTAATGTTCTGTGGGATTAACACGAAGTAAAATGAGCAGATTGACTGAAATGGCCCCGAAACAAAAGGTGACGAGTGGCTGGGGATGAAGGACAGAAGAAGGAATGAGGGGCTGGAAACTACAGGGATCCTAAATCGGATGGGGGAAGATGAAAAAACCCCAAAAGAGGAAGGAGGTGCCGATGGCAGATGAGATGGAGGCGGGGGGTCCATACTTATCTGTACCTTACGGGATTTCTGGGATCCAGAAAACAAAGGGAAATCAGAGGGAGAGGGAAAAAAGAGAGAGAAAAGGGACATCAGTGGGGTGACACCGCAACGGGCAGGGCTGGCACGGCCCCGCTGCCACCGTGCTGGGTGGCTCAGGGGCGGCAGGAGGGTCGCTGCCCCCCGGGGCACTGCCCTGCCCGGAGAGGGGAGAGCCAGGGCAGGAAAATCCTGGATTTTGGTTCGGAGGGTTTAGGGATGAGCCTTTCCTGCCTTCTCCTGGGAAGAGGGAGGGAAGGGATCCCGGGAATGCCCAGGGATGCCCAGGAATTCAGGGAGGGGCTGCAAAATTCCCACCTGGGAGAGGAGCAGAGGAAGCACCAAGGGATGCAGCAGCAGCAGGGCTGGGGCTTTCCTGCTCCTGAGCTCCTCTGGCTGCTGGGGGCTCTTAATGGTTAATTACAAGGGGGGGGAAATTCCACTCAAACCCCGAATTTACAGCCCAGGAACTGAGAGATTCCACTCAAATCCAGAATTTAAAGGCCAAGAATTGAGAAATTCCACTTTTCCACCTTCAAACCTTTTCCACCTTCATTCCAGTTTTCCAGCTTTAAAGACCAGGAGCCTGAAAATTCCACTCCTCCATCCTCAAACCCAGAATTTCCATCCCAGGAGCCCCAGAAATTCCCCTCAGACACTGAATTTCCATCCCAGGAAGCTCAGAAATTCCCCTCCCACCCCGAACGCTCCCGGCTGGGCGGGTTTAGGGTCCCCCTCACCGGGGACTCCCCGGTCACCACGGGGCCACCATTGACCCTCAGGACGCCCTTGCGGCCGCTGCGCTCCAGCCGGACGCTGACCCAGGTGTCCAGCGGCACCGGCTCCCTGCTCCTGGGGAAAGGAAAAAAGGGTTAAAATCCATAAAAATCCATTAAAAACCTTAAAATATGTTTAAAAATCCATTAAAACACCTTAAAATCCATTTAAAATCCATAAAAACTGCAGCCTCACTCGGCTGAGTGACACGGGATGGTCCCAGTGCCACCGGTGCCCTCACCTGGGCACGGCCAGAGTGCCACCAGTGCCAGCAGTGTCATTGGCACCCTCACCTGGGCATGGCCAGAGTGCCAGCGGTGCCACCTGAGTGCCACCAGTGTCACTAGCACCCTCACCTGGGCATGGCCAGAGTGCCAGCAGTGCCACCTGAATGCCAGCAGTGTCCTCACCTGAACTGTGCCAGCGGTGTTTCCCCTGAGTGGTGCCAGCTGTGCCACTGTGCCAGCTGTGCCCTCACCCGAATTGTGCCAGCTGTGCCGGCTGTGCCGGGGTCTCACCTGAGCAGGGCGGGCCCCTTGCCCAGGTCAAAGCGGAACTCCAGGTGCCCGCCGTGCAGCGCCAGGCTGACGAAGTCGCCGCCGCCGTCGCTCCTCTGCCCGTTGTACAGGATCAGCCCCCGCGGGCGCCGCGCCAGCAGCACCAGGTCCAGCGACATCCGATCGCTGCAAGGGCATCGATTAGTGGGTATTGATCGGGGGTACTGGTTATCGGTTATTCATTAGTGATTACTGCTTAGCAATTAGGGGTTATTGCTTATTGATTACTGGTTAGTGATTAGGGGTTATTGGTTAGGGGTTATTGATTAGTGATTATTGGTTATTGGTTAGTGATTTTTGGCTATTGGTTAGTGATTTTTGGCTATTGATTAGTGATTTTTGGCTATTGACGAGTGATTAGGGGTTATTAATTATTGGTTATTGATTAGTGATTACTGGTCCCTCTGTCCCTCCATCCCTTGTCCCTTGTTCTTCTGTCCCTCTGCCCCTCCGTCCCTTGTCCCTCCACCCTTCTGTCCCTGTGTCCCATGTCCCTCCGTCCCTCCGCCCCTGTCCCCGTGTCCCTGTGTCCCTCTGTCCCTCCATCCCTTGTCCCTCTGTCCCTCTGTCCCCGTCCCCTGACTCACAGCAGGCCGGGCACGAAGCTCTGCAGCCCTGGGAGCTCCAGGTAGGAGGAGCCGCTGAACTGGGGCAGGAAGGGCACGGCCGGGTCCTGCTCCGACTCTGGGCACACAGCAGGGAGGGGACACGGGCACCCTCAGGGATGGCGTGTCCCCAGGGACAGTGGGGGGACAGCGGGGAGGGGACAGCCAGGTGGGGACACAATGGGGTCATCCAGGAGGTGACAGCGGGGAGGGGACAGCCGGGAGGTGACACCGTCGCACCTTGCTGGCACAGGTCCCCGTGGCGGCCCAGGGGACAGGCGCACAGGAACCCGCCCCCAGGCAGCACCTGGCAGGTGGCAGAGCCGTGGCATGGTGAGGGCTCGCACGGGTTCCGCTCCAGGGCACACGTGGGGCCTGCGGGCACAGGCAGCTGGCACCAACCCCGCACCCACGCTGGCCCCGCGGGCATCAACAACGACCCCAAAAACTCCCTCAGAGTCCCCCAGAGGGGTGAAAACCCCACCGTGCCCATCACTGAACCCCAAAAACCCCACAGTGCCACCCCAAATCCCAAAAATCCCACAGTGCCCATGCCAAACCCCAAAAACCCCGCAGTACCCACCCAGTACCCAACAAACCCCCACAATGCCCACCCCAAAACACAAACCCCCACAATGCCCACCCCAAACCACAGAACCTTGCAGTGCCAACCCCAAACCCCAAAACCCCCACAACACTCACCCCAAACCCCACAAACCCCCATAATGCCCACCCCAAAGCACAAACCCCCAAAATGCCCGCCCCAACGCCCGCGGTGCCCGCCCCGTACCCGCGTATGCCTCGGGGCACTGGCACTGGAAGGCGTCGGCGTCCCGGGGCTGGCAGGTGCCCCCGTGGTGGCAGGGGTTGGGCTGGCACGGCTCGGTGCCGCACTCGCCCACGGCGCTGCCGTAGAGGACGTCGGCGGCGCCGGGGCGCAGCTCGTGCCCGCGGTTGTTGATGCTCAGTGCCCGCACGCAGCCCCGCAGCCCGCCCGCGACGCCCGTGCGCTCGAACGCCCTGGGGACAGCGCGACAGGCTGGCACCGTGGCAGGGTGACAGGGTGCCACAGTGCCAGTCATGGGGCAGTGCCACCCTTACAGGGCCACATGCACTGCGGCAGTGCCCCCCTCATGGGGCAGTGCCACCCCCATGGGGACAGTGCCACCCCTACAGTGCCACCTTTGCAGGGGCAGTGCCACCCCCTCCCGGTCCCCGTGCCCCCTCTCTGTCCCCGTGCCGCACTCACAGCGCCCTGTGCTCCTCGGGCACTCCCCCGATGAACAGCTCGGTGTCCAGGTTGAGCCCGTCGGTGCCCGGGGGGCTGTGCCCGCTCACGGGGGGCTCCCCATCCACGGCCAACGTGCCCGTGCGCCGGTTGCGTGTCACCAGCAGCCGGTGCCAGCGGCCTGGCTCCACCGGCACGCGGCTGGTGACGGTGCCCGTGCCGGAGCCCGTGTCGAACCTGCGGGGAGCTGCCCTCAGTCAGTGACCCCGAGGTGCCAGCCGGGTCGTGCCAGGCGGGATCGTGACTGTCTGGGGAGCTTCTCCCTCCTTGTCTCCCTCGCTCCTTCCTCCTCTCTCTCCTCCTCTTCCTCACTCCTTCCTCCTCTCCCTCCTTCTCTCCTTCGGTTCTTCACTCCTTTTTCCACTCCCTCCTTCTCTCCCTCCTCTCCCTCCCTCTCTCCTTCTTCCCCTTCCTCCTCTCCCTCTTGGGATGCCAATTCCCATCCTGGGGCCCACCCGAGCTCCAGCTCCCTCAGCATTCCAACCACAGCCCCCCAAATAAAGAATAAATCCCGATTTTTGTCCACTTCGAGGCCTTCTAGGATGTGAATGGCCATCCTGGGGCTCACCTGAGCTCAGTATCCCACCCACACCCCCCCAGAAATGAAAAAGTCCCGATTTTTTCCCTCTGGGCCCCGAGAGGCGTCGCCTGCCGCGCTCACCGCAGCTGCACGAGGCCGCCGCGCAGCGCCAGCGCGATGAAGTCCTTGCCGTGGCGCTGGGCGTTGTAGAGCAGCAGCCCCGCGGGCTCCAGCGCGCGGAACTCCAGCGCCACGCGCAGCGTGTGGTACGCCCGCAGCGTCCGCAGCGCCAGCACCGAGCCGCCCCCGAAACGCGGCACGAACGGCACCGCGGCTGCGGGGGAAACGGGGGAGAAACGGGGGAGAAACGGGGGAGAAACGGGGGAGAAACGGGGGAGAAACGGGGGAGAAACGGGGGAGAAACGGGGGAGAAACGGGGGAGAAACGGGGGAGAAACGGGGGAGAAACGGGGGAGAAACGGGGGAGAAACGGGGGAGAAACGGGGGAGAAAGGGGGAAGGGATCGGGGAGAAATGGGGGAAGAATGGGGGAGAAACGGGGGAGAAATGGGGGAATGGGGGAAAGAATGGGGGGAATGGGGGAGAAATGGGGGAAAGAATGGGGGGAAATAGGGGGAGAACGGGGTAAGAGACGGGGAAGAAAGGGGGAAGAGATGGGGGGAAACAGGAGAGAAACAGGAGAAATGGGGGAGAAACGGGGGAGAAATTGGAAGAAATGGGGGGAAAATGGTGGGGGGAATATGGGGGAAAGAATGGGGGGATGGGGGAGAAAGGGTGGGATTATTGATTTATTTTTTTAGCAGTTGACTGATTTTTTTTTTTACCAGTTTGGTAATTTTTTTTAGCAGTTTAGAGCTTTTTCAGCTCTTTCCCATCTCTGAACGTGCCCAAATCCCACCTGGCACTGGGGCAGCAGTGCCCCCTACCCCCACCATAGGGTTACACCCGTTTTTAGGCTCCCAAACGGGGATTTTTGGCAGCAGCACTTACATTTCTCGCAGGTGGTGCCCGCCGTGCCCGCGGGGCAGCTGCAGGTGAAGCCGTGCCCGTCGTCCCGGCAGGTGCCGCCGTGCCGGCAGGGCTGTGATGCACAGGGCGGCGGGGCGGGCGCCGTGCCCGGCGGCAGCGCGGTGGGCGGCGCGCCGCGGCTGCTGCCGGCAGTGCCTGCGGGGCTCCTGGCGGTGCCGGCGGTGCCCACGGGCTCACCAGGGCTGCCCACGGTGCCCACGGGCTGGCCAGGGTGGCCGGCGGTGCCTGCAGTGCCCACGGGCTGGCCAAGGCTGCCCACGGGCTGGCCCAGCGCCGCGGTGGCCGCGGGCACCCTGCGGGCGCTGCCCGGTGCTGCGGTGGTGCCCGTGGTGGTGGTGACGGTGGTGGTGACAAGCCGGGGAAGCCAGTCTGGAACACAGTGGGGATTTGGGGTCAGCTGGGGGATTTGGGGTTTGGGGTCAGCTGGGGGATTTGGGATCAGCTGGGGCTGGAGGTTTGGGGTTACCTGGGTTTGGGGTTGGGGTCAGGTGTGGGTTAGGTTTAGAGTCAGGTGTGGGTTAGGGTTAGGTTCAGCTTTAGCATCAGGTTTATGGTCAGGTATGGATTAGGGTTAGGGTTAGGTGTGGGTTAGTTTTAGGGTCAGGTGTGGGTTAGCTTTAGGGTTAGGTATGGGCTGGTTTTAGGATTTGGGTTGGGGTCAGGTGTGGGTTATGAGAGGAGCAGCCGGTGTGGTCACGGAGGAAGAATTTGCAGTCTAAGAGGCCTCAAAGCAGATACAATTTGGGGTTTTTTTGGGGATATGGCAGCGGGGCCATGCAAAGCAGACACAGTTTTGGGGTTCTTTTTTGGATATGGCAGTGGGGCCATGCAAAGCAGACACAATTTGGGGTTTTTTTTTTGGATATGGCAGTGGGGCCATGCAAAGCAGACACAATTTGGGGTTGTTTTGGGATATGGCAGTGGGGCCGTGCCTGTGCCAGGCCTCAAAACAGACACAAGTTGGGGTTTCCTACTTTACCCAGAGCGTGGGGAGCCCCTGGAATGGATTTCCCAGACCCCTGGAAGTGCCCAATCCCCTTCTGGAAAATCCCTGCCCACCTCCAGACCCCTTCCAGGTCCCTCCCAACCCCAAATTCCACCATTGCTCCGGACCCACCCGGGAAGTTCTGAAGGGTTGGCCAAGAGCAGCAGAGCCCTGCTGGCATTCTGCCCCCCAGCCCAAAAATCCATGGGTTTGGGGCTCACCAAAATCCATGAATTTGATGTGCTCCTGCTGGGGCTTCTTCACCAGGATGGTTTTTCTCCTGGCCGCTCGGAGCTGCTTCAGCAGAGCCCCCTGGATGTCGGCGGCCGTGTAGGACGTGGCTGGGGCAGGAGGGAAGCAGCAGTGAGGATTCCAACAGGAATTCCCTTCCCAAATCCCTCCTTTTCCAAGGAAATAATCCTTCTTTCCCAGGGAAAATAATCCTCCTTTCCCAGGGAAAATAATCCTCCTTTCCCAAGGAAGCTATCCTTTCCAAGAAAAATAATCATCTTTTACAAGAAAAATAATCTTCCTTTCCAAGAAAAATAATTCTCCTTTCCAAGGAAAAGAATCTTACTTTTCCAAGGAAAATAACTCTCCTTTCCCAAGGAAAATAATCCCTCCATTCCAAAGGAAAATAAACTTCCATTCTCAAGGAAAAGAACCCTTCCTTCCCAAGGAAATTATCTGCCTTTCCAAGAAAAATAGTCTTTCCTTTCCCAAGGAAAATAAACTTCCATTCCCAAGGAAAATAATCCTCCTTTCCCAAGGAAAATAAGTCTCATTTCCCAAGGAAAATAAACTTCCTTTCCCATGGAAATCCCTCCCAGCTGTGCTCACATGGAAATTCTGCAGGATCAAAGTCCCAACCCCTCTGAATTTTGGAATGGCTCTTTCCTCCTCCTCCCCAGGAATTCCCAGCCAGAATTCCTGCTGGGAATGCCCGGGGAATCTGGCCCTACCCGGGTCGAAGTGAGCCTCCACGATGACCCTGACGGCGCTGCTCTGGCCCAGGTCCCGCACGCGGACGCTCCGGAAATCCCTCCTGACCTCGGAGCCTCGGAACAGCTCGTCCAGCTTGGGGGAGGAAAGGGTTAACGGGAGATCCGGGCACAGGATCCCACCAGGGAGAGATCCAGGCTGGGATGCCAGGGAAGGATCCAGGCTGGGATTTGCTGCCCAGCCTTGGCATGGTGACAGGGAGGGGACAGGGATGGGCTGGGACAACTCCAGGGATTTAGGGCCAGGGGAAGAATGGGATCCATAAAGTGGGACAGGGATGGGCTGGGACAATTCCAGGATCCGTAAACAATTCCAGCTGTTCTTTAGGGCCAGGGGAAGAACAGGATCCATAAAAGACTGGGACAGGGAACCATCGTCCATTTGTGACCATTTGGCCATGACCATGGTGGATCCATGGAGGGGATCCCTTTAACAAAACCCCAGCTTCGTCCTTTGCCCTGCCCGGGGCACTCTCGGGGCACGGGCAGGGGCGCCTCGTGCCAGGTGCCCCCGAGGGGCGCGCAGCTCACCGCGCTCTCAATGCTCCGCGCCGTCTCCCCGAAGAGCTCGGATTTGGGGTCGGCCATCTCTGGGGTGTAGAACAGCTCCTGGCCCTCCACCTCCTCCAGGATCAGCACTCCTTGGAACACTTTGGTGGCTGGGGAGGGAGGAACACAAGACAAGGCTTGAGCGGGGCAGGGGTGGCGAGGGAGCAGTGGAGCCCCTGGGCAGAGGGGGATGGTGGCGTGGGGGTAGTGCCAGTGCCGGGTTAGTCGGGATGGGACGGGCGCAGCCATGGAGGATTAGTGCTGGAGCGGATGGCAAGGACCAGGCTGGAGATGGCAGCTTTTACCAGACGGGTTCCTGCGAGCTCCGGCGCGGAGAGCAGCCCCCCTGCACCGCTGGGTGACAAGAGAGACACGTTAGAGAGGGCACGGCACGGGGCACCCGCGGGCACGGCGGGGCCGGGGGGACGCCTGGCACCGGGCAACCGCAGCCCTGCCAGACCCGCCGGGAGCTGCACCAGGAGTGCAGGGCTGGAGCCTGCCCTGGGATGCCGAGGCTGGAGAGATCCTGCGGTGGGAGCCTCTCAGGAGGCTCCTTTTCCTTTGGCTTTTCCCTTTTCCTTTACCTTTTCCCTTCCCTTTTCCTTCTCCCTTTTCCTTTTCATTTTCTTTTCCCTTCTCCTTTTTCCCTTTTCCATTCCCTTTTCCCTTTTCATTTCCCTTCTCCTTTCTCTCTCCCATTCCGGTTTCTTTTTCCCTCTCCTTTTCCCTTTACCCTTTCCCTCTCTCTTTCTCTTTTCGCTTTCCCCTTTCTCTTTTCTTTTTCCTTTCTCTCTCCTGTTCCATTTTCCTTTTCCTGTGTCCTCCCACCCTGAGAGATCCCAAATTCCTGACCCCAAAGCTTCCCAAACCAGCCCCAAACCCACCTGGGGTGTTCTGTGTCATCCTCCCTGCGGGATCCCAAACTCCCGACCCCACAGTGCCCCAGCCCCAAACCCCCGGGGCAGTGCCCCATGCCCTCCCAGCCCCACACCCCCGGGGCAGTGCCCCATGCCCTCCCCAGCCCCAAACCCCCGGGGCAGTGCCCCATGCCCTCCCCAGCCCCACACCCACCGGGGCAGTTGCTGCCGTCGCCGTCGGCCGCCGCGGTTCTGCCGTCGGAGCAGCAGCCCAGGGCACTGTTGTAGCACGTGGCCCTCTCGATGGCAGCTGTGGGTGGCACCTGGGCCTCATCCGGCTCCTCCTCACCTGGGGACAGCCGGGGACAGACAGCGGTGACACTGCTGCATGCCACCCACTCTGCTTGTGGTGACACTCAGGGTGGGGGGGCTGAAACTGCCAGGGGACACTCAGTGTCCTGGGGACACCCAGTGGCACTGCCCAGGGGACACTCAGTGCCCTGGGGACACTCAGTGCCCTGGGGACACCCAGTGGCACTGCCCAGGGGACACTCGGTGCCCTGGGGACACTCAGGGTGGCACGCAGAGCCCGGGGTGGCACTCACCAGCTGATCCTGCCCCGCTGGCCTCCTGGTCACCGCTGGTGCCCATGTCCAGGTCCCCGCTGCCCTCGGCGCTGCCGGACTCGCCGGAGCCGGGCTGGCTGGAGCCGGGCTGGCCGGTGGCCGCGGGCGCGGTGGCCAGCGGGCGGGCGGTGGCTCTGTGCGCCCCGTGGGTGACCCAGGGCGTGGTGGCCGGCCTGGCCGTCGTGGTCACGTGCCTCGTGGTGGGGTGGCCGCGCTCCGTGGGCTGGGCTGGCGGTGGTGAGCCGGTGGCCACCGGGGCCCGCGGGGTGGCCCGAGGGGGCGCGGGCAGCAGCAGCCGGTCCAGGGCCAGCGTGGGCAGCGGCGTGGGGGGCACCGGGGGGCTCGAGGGGGTGACGGGCTCTGGGGAGCAGAAGAGGGCACAGCTGAGGAGGGTGGCACCGGGAGGGTGACAAAGAGAGGGGACAGAGGGGTGACAGAGCCCAAGGAGGGGTGACAGGGACCAGGGAGGGGTGACAGGGACCAGGGAGGGGTGACAGGGGATGTCCCAGGGGTGGCAGGGCCAGCCTCGGGACACGGGGCCGGCACTGCCCTAGTGACACTGAGTGGCACTGCCAGGGGTGGCACTCACCATGGCACTGCCCCACGTGCTTGACTGTGATGTGCTGGCCCTGCCTGCAGGCGATGGTCCGCAGCTGGCACTGGTCCCCGTAGGTGACACCGTCAGAGCCACACACCTGGGGACACAGGGACAGCAGAGCTGCGCCTCGGGGCCCCTCCGGTGACACCGGTGACACCTGAGCGCTGGCAGCGTTTTTGGGGGGCTCCTCTGGGGCACTGAGGCACCCAGGGGACATCTGTGACCTGCGTGTCCCCCCTCCCCGGGCTCTGTCCCCCCTCCCCAGGGTCTGTCACCCTCCCTGGTCCCTGTCCCCCCCGGGTGTCCCCAAACCTTGGTGGCGTTGCCCTCGGGGCACAGCGGGGACGGGCACTCGCAGTGGGCGCGGCCGTTCAGCTCCACGCACGAGGCCCCAAAATCGCAGCTCAGCTCCTGGCAGGAGCGGGGGGTCGAGGGGTCTGGGGGAGAGGGGGAGGCAGGGAAATGCCAGTTAGAAATCCCAGATAGGGAAATCCCAGGCAGGGAAATCAAAATCCCAGTCAGGGAAATCCCAGTTAGGCAGGGAAATCCCAGTCAGGCAGGAGCCAAAATCCCAAATAGACAGGAGCCAAAATCCCAAATAGATAGGAGCCAAAACCCCAAATAAACAAGCCCCAAAACCCCAAACAAGCAGAACCTAATACCCCAAATAAAGAAGCCCCAAAACCCCAAAGAAGAAGAACCTAAAATCCCAAATAAACACAACCCAAACTCCAAATAAAGCCCCCAAAACCCAGATAAACAAACCCCAAACCCGATATAAATAGGACCCAAAACCCCAATCCCCCAAATAAACAAGCCCCAAACCCCAAACAAAGCCCCAAACCCCAAACAAGCCCTAAACCCCAAACAAAGCCCCAAACCCCAAATAAACAAACCCCAAACAAGCCCCAAACCCCAAACAAAGCCCAGCCGAACCCCAACCCCATGGTGGGGCGCTCACCGGGCTGGCAGCCGGCGCTGCCCAGGCTGCTGCCCGCGGGGCACCGCGAGCACTTCATGCCCGAGATGCCCGGGCGGCACGAGCACAGCCCCGACATCTGCTCGCAGTCGTCCCGCACCGAGCCCACGGGGTCGCAGCCGCATGCTGGGACAGGGTGGGGGAAACGCAGTTATGGGGGGGAAATGGGGAAAAATACAGTTATAGGGTGGGAAAATGGGGAAAATGCAGTTATGGGGGGAAAATGCAGTTATGGGGGAAAGTGTAGTTATGGGGGGGGCAAATGGGAAAAAATACAGTTATAGGGTGGGAAAATGGGGAAAATGCAGTTCTGGGGGGGAAAAGGGTAAAAACCCCCCAGTTATAGGGCGGGAAAGGGGAAGGGGGGTGGTGATGTCCCAGCCCTGTCACTCAGGGAAGCGTCCCAGCCCTGCCCCACCCTCGGGCAGTGTCCCCTCGCTGTCCCCCAGGTGCCACTCACGCGTGCAGCCGCTGCGGCCGTCGGTGACGATGCCGCGGAAGTTCCAGAAGCCGGGCTCGCAGCGGTCGCAGCGCAGGCCGCCCACGCCGGGCTTGCAGGAGCACTGCCCCGAGCCCGGCTCGCACGAGCCCCCGTACGAGCCGTGGGGGTTGCACTGGCACGAGCCTGAGGGTGGGGACAGCGGGGACACCCGTGTCACTGCGTGTCACCCAGTGCCACCAGCTGCTCCCCTCCATCAGCCCCGGGGCTTGCAGGAGCACTGGCACAAGCCCAAGGGGACACCCGTGTCACCGCTGTCACCCGGTGCCACCAGCCGCTCCCCAGCCTGTCACCAACAGCTCCTCTCCCATTAACATCAAATGGGGAGGAAACAACTAGAGGGTGATTATTAATTCATTAACGAGCAGCCAAAGATTGACAGCCAGGCGCTGTCCTTGTCCAAGGGAAAGGGGACACAGGGGACAAAAAAGGACACAAGGGGACACAGAGGGACACAGAGGGGACAGGAAGGTGACACCCATGTCACACTGTCACCCGTGTGTCACCAGCTGCTCCTCTCCCATCAAAATCAAAGGGGGAGGAAGCAATTAGAGGGTGATTATTAATTCATTAACGAGCAGCTCGATGGAGGGAAGATAGACAGCGAGGTGTTGTCCTTGTCCCAGGGAAAGGGACATAGGGGGACATAAAGGGACACAGGGGGACATAAAGGAACACAGAGGGACACGAGGGACACAGGGGGACATTATCCAGCTGTTTTCCCCCCATTATCCATCTAGGTTTTTTCGCCATTATCCAGTTGTTTTTCCCCTACAATCCAGTTGTTCTTTCCCCCCATAATCCAGCTGATCTTTTCCCCATAAATCAGCTGGTTTTCCCCCATAATCCACCTGTTTTCCCCCCATCATCCAGCTGTTTTATCCAGCTGTTTTCCCCCATTATCCAGCTGTTTTCCCCCCATAATCCAGCCCCCCTGCTCAGCAGCCAGGCATGATCCCACCCTGGAGCTGTCTCTCCACGGGTTGATGTTTGCCCATCAAGCAGCCACAGCCTCAGCTGTTGAGAGCTTTTCAAAATGCTCCTGCTGGCTCGGGTAATTAGTGAATAAATATTAATGAGCCCCTGGCCAGCTCAGCTTCCTGCACAGGGGTCACCCAGCTGCCACCGGGCCTCTGGAAGGTGACAGGTTTCCCTCCACAGAATATTCCTGTCACCCAGGCAGGAGGAAACCCCCGAGCCCAGCAAGGGGTTGAAGGCACCGAGGACCTGGAGGCGCCTCTGGGGACACCCAAAAGACCCAAAGTGTCCCCTCCACCCCCCTGCCCTCCTGCATTCCCGAGGGATCGAGGCCTGGGAGCTGGCTCAGGGTTTTTGAAAGGACGGGAGGATCACCAGCAGTGGGAGGCTGTGGGGCAGGTGGGGTCAGTCCCTTCTCCCAGGGGACAAGGGACAGGAGCAGAGGAAAAGCTGCACCAGGGGAGCTTCAGGTTGGATATTTGGGAAGATTTGTTCACAATAAGAGTGGTCAGGTTTGGAATGGGCTGCCCAGGGAAGCAATAGAATCACCATCCCTGGAAAAGCTCAAACACTGCACATGTGGCATTTGGGGACAGGATTGTGCGGTGACCAACTCAGGAGGGCTTTTCCAGCCTGAACATCCCACAGCAATGGAATCACCATCCCTGGGAAAGCTCAAACCCTGGGCATGTGGCACCTGGGGACAGGATTCTGCAGTGACCAACTCAGGAGGGCTTTTCCAGCCTGAACATCGCCCTGTCCCACAGCTGAGGAGCTCCCAGCTCCACCTCCTGGGGACAGGACCCCAGACCCAGCCTCCCGGGGCCCCTCGGTGTCCCCGCGGTGGCACTCACTGGGACAGCCGGCGGCTCCCACGCCCAGCGCCGCGGTGACGTTGTCGGGGCAGCAGCCGTAGACGCTCTGGCTGCAGTGCACGGCCAGCAGGGGTGGCGGGGTGGTGGCCAGGGCTGCGGGGAGGGGACACAACAGTCACGGTGGCACCCGGGATCCGGCAGCGTTCCCAGAAATCCCCCTGGAGATGCTGGGAACTGGAGGTGAGGGCCTGGCCAGGGGGACAGCAGGGCACGGGGACAGGGGTGTGGGGCCTGAGAGCAATTCCTGCTTATTCCCAGGGAAAGGACACCAGGGACACACCCAGCAGGACAGCGTGACCTCCCTGAGGGGACACATCCAGGGACACACCCAAGGACACACCCAGGGCCACACCCCGGGCCACACCCAGGGCCACACCCAGCGTGGCCTGGCCCGCCCTGAGGGGACTCACCCCGACAGGCTCCCTGGCTGGTGACAAAGAGCTCCTGGCGTTTCTCGCACCGCGTCTTCTTCAGCTGGCACTCGTTGGCGTAGGTGACACCGTCAGAGCCGCACACCTGCCCATGGGGCGAGGGGACAGCTCGGGGACAGCTCAGGGACAGTGGGGACAGCTCGGGGACAGCTCAGGGACAGTGGGGACAGCTCAGAGACAGTGGGAACAGCTCAGGGACAGTGGGGACAGCTCAGGGACAGTGGAGACAGCTCAGGGACAGTGGAGACAGTGGGTACAGCTCGGGGACAGCTCGGGCTGTGCCAGCCGTGCAGGGCACACCAGCAGGAGGACAGGGCTCACCGGGGCGCGGGGCACGGCCGCGCAGGTGAAGTCGCACACGCAGGGCTCGTCCTCGGCGTCCTCGTCCCACCAGCCCCCGAAGTGCCGGCACCGTTCCTGCTCGCACTCGCCGCCGTCCCCCGAGCCCGAGCCCCCCGAGCCGCACTCTGGGGACAGGCAGGGAAACTGGGCTGGGCATTTTCCATTCAGTCACAGAAAAAGAGAAAGATTTCTGCCAGGCTAGGCCTGGGAAAGGTCCAGGAGGAATGGAAACCATTGATTATCTCGCTTTCCTGTCGCAGGGACATGCTTCTCTCCCTCAGCATTTTTCATAGAGGAGCACAGAGAGAAATGAAAGAGAAAACAATTTCTATTTCTGCTCCTTGTTTTTCCCACGTGGAATGTGTCTGGAGAATTGTTTACCTGGGGTGAGTGCTTGGTTGGATTCTGGTGAGGATTATTTGAATCTGGTGGCCAATCCAACCTACCTGGGGCTGGACTCTCAGAGAGGGCCACGAGTTGGGAGTGTTAGATATGGGAGATAGAACAAGTGGGTTTGTAGTTTTAGTATCTCCTCTAAATAGTAATATTAATGTGTTATAGTATAGTTATAACAAAATATCATTCAGCCTCCCGAACTGGAGTCAGGCACCATGATTTCTTCGCCTGCATTTACAATACTTTCCGTTCCCATTGTTCATAGATGTGTTCTGCCACACTGACCTAAGCCCAGTGCACCAACCAGGTGAAATCTTTTTACTTTAAAACCAATGGAACGAACGTTCACAATGTTCTCCAGAAACCTAAATCCCAGTTATACAGGAATAAAAATCCCAAATAAACAGAACCCAAAATCCCAGCTAAACAGGAACAAAAATCCCAGTTATACAGGAACTAAATCCCAGTTGTGCAGAACCCAAAATCCCAAAGAAACAGAAATCAAAATCCCAGTTATAGAGGAACAAAAATCCCAGTTATTCAGAAACCTAAATCCCAACTGTGCAGGATCCAAAATCCCAGTTATGCAGGACCCAAAATCCCAAATAAACAGAAACCAAAACACCAGTTCCACAGGAACCTAAATCCCAGTTAAACAGGAACCTAAATCCCAATTGTGCAAGACCCTAAATCCCACATAATCACCCCAAATCGTGCACAGGGAGCTGGTGGGTGACGTGGAGCTAGGGCAGGGCAGGGATTTAGGGCTGGGGTTTGGGGCTGGGATTTGGGGTTGGGAGAGGACTGAAAGCCCTGAGCTGTGCAGGATGAGCTGCAGCAGCAGCAGCAGAGACGTGGCTGATTTCAAAGGCTGCTGGAAGGGGAACAGGGATGGGGGAAGGGGACCTGGCCCTTTTCATGGCGTGATCAAAGGCTGGGCTCTGGCATCACACACAGAATTATTCAGGCTCTGCCTGAGGAGGGACAGCAACCTGAAATCCCCCGAGCAGGGCTGTGATCAAACACCCTGCTCTGCTTTTCCCTCTCTGACATCCTCCACCCCGTGTGCCAGGCAAGCTCAGCTCCCTCCCCGTGCCAGCAGAATCCTCAGCTTCCCCTGAGTGGGAAAACTCGGCGGGTTCTTTATTTTTAGGCTCGCCAAAAAAGGTAGAACCGACCCCAAAACCTTCCCTGGAGCTCTGCGGAGGCAACAGAGCTGTGGGATGGGCTGGGATGGAAGGGAACTTAAAAATCCTCCAGTCCCAAATCCCTGCCAGGGGCCAGGGGTGGCACTGGAGAGGGAAAATTTACATTGGATGAAGAGACAGGACAAGGGGGGTGGGCTTCAAACTGAAAATCAATGAATTTAGGTGGGAAATAGGGAAAAAAGAGGGAAAATTTGTCACAGGATGCAGACAAAGGACAAGGGAGATTGGCTTCAGACTGAAAACCAAGAAATTTATGTGTGATATGGGGGGAAAAGGGAAAATTTATATTGGATGCAGACACAGGACAAGGGAAAATGGCTTCAAACTAAAAACTGGGAAGTTTAGGTGGGATATGAGGAAAAAATTCCTCCCTGTGAGGGTTGGGAGGCCCTGGCACAGGGTGTCCAGACCTCTGGAGGTGCCCAAAGTAGTTTGGATAGAATTGGAAAAAACTGGGATAGAGGAATGGGGGTTGGAGTTAGAAGGTGGCTGGCACAGGACTGGGGGGGCTGGGGGTGCTTTGGGTCACGGGGGCAGTGAGGGAAGCGTGGCTGGTGCAGGGCCTGATGCTCTGGGGGGTTTTGGGGTCTCACAGGGCACAGGGGAAGTGTGACTGGTGCAGGGCCTGATGCTCTGGGGGGTTTTGGGGTCTCACAAGGCAAACAAGGGAAGTCCCCTGGCTCCCTTTCCCCACCCCCTGGAGAAGCAGACCACCCTACCGTCCTCGCAGGGTCCCGTCCTGGCCACCTGGATGCTCTTTTGCAGCTGGCAGGAGGCCGCCTGCAGCTGGCAGGGGCTGGGGTAGGTGACGCCGTCGGAGCCGCAGACCGGGGCCGGGGGCTGGCGCTCGCAGCGTGGGCACAGGCACTGCCCGCCCTCGCAGCGCCCGCCGAAGGAGCACAGCGAGCTGCCACACGGCTCTGGGGACAGGGAGGGACACGTCAGCCACGCCACGCCGCCAGGGCTCTGTCACAGAGCTGGGGGCGTTAGCGTTGTTAATTAATTTGTTATTCCTTATTTAATCCCTGCAACCTGGGTGCCCACCCTGAGTGTTTTGGACTCCCAGCGGCTCTTTCTGGAGGGAAAAAAATCCCATTTAATCGTTTCTTCTGGGAGGCAGCTGCCACCTCTACCTCACCCGTCCTCCCCCCAGCTCTGGGGGAATCTCAGCCCCAGCTGGACAGGTTTGTAGGGGCTCAATCGGCACTGCAGCTTTTGTCCTAAGCAGGGCTTTTAATTCATTAAGAAATCAGCCCAGCCAGGCTGGGGAGTGGGGAGGAAAGCTGGAACAAAGAGGAATTGACCCCAGGGGATGGAGGGGAGGGAGAGGATCAGACACAGCTCTGCTCTCACTTCTGCTGCTGTCTGTTAGCACGTTTTTAGCCTAATTCCTGCCTTGGCCCCGTGGACATTAATCCAATTTCTCTGCTTGGCCCAGACAAATAACACGAGGGGGCTCTTCCAGCGAGGGGGAAACCAAACCCAAGCTGCTGGAGGGGCTGGAAATATCCAATTCCCGCGGGCTAAAAGGGAAAATCGCTCGGGCAGGGCGTGCGAGCCACAATCCCCGCGGAGCAGCAGCAGGAGCAGGAGCAGGAGCAGCAGCAGGAGCAGCAGCAGGAGCGGGTGGCACGGGCCGGGGGCACCCGGGGGACAGTGGCACACTCACTGCAGGGGCCCTGGGCTGCCACCAGGATGTTTTCCTGCTGGGTGCAGGCGCGGACGTGCAGCTCGCACTCGCTGCCGTAGGTGTTGCCGTCGCTGCCGCAGACGGGCTGCGCCGAGGGCACGCACTCGGTGGGGCACACGCAGCGCCCCGTCTCCGCCTCGCAGATGGCACCGAAGCGGCACTTCCCGCAGCGCTCTGCCAGCAAGGCCAAAACTCGGTCAGAACGGCTCTGGGGGCACTGCTGGCTGCCCTGGGGCTGCCCCCTCCTCAAACACAAGCTCGCTCTTGGGGGCGGCTCCTGCGCCCCAAACCGGGGCCGAGGCGGCCACAGCGCCGCTGGCAGCCTCCCCACTTGTCTGTTATTGAATATTGATTATTAGGGAATGGTTAAATAGAGGCTCGGCAAGGTGAAGGCCTTGTGGAGCCCCTGAAGGGGGGAAATGATGCCTCAGGTTTTGGCTTTTCTATTTTTCAGATTCTCTACTGATACCTCAGGTTTTGGCTTTCAGATTCTGTACTGATACCTCAGGTTTTGGCTTTTGTATTTTTCAGATTCTGTGCTGATACCTCAGGTTTTGGCTTTTCAGTTTTACAGATTCTCTACTGATGCCTCAGGTTTTGGCTTTTCTATTTATCATATTCTGTACTGATGCCTCAGGTTTTGGCTTTTCTATTTATCAGATTCTCTACTGATACCTCAGGTTTTAGTTTTCCTATTTATCAGATTCTCTACTGATGCCTCAGGTTTTGGCTTTTCTATTTATCAGATTCCCTACTGATACCTCAGGGCTTTTTTTCTTTTCTATTTATCATATTCTGTACTGATACCTCACATTTTAGCTTCTCAATTTTTCAGATTCCGTGCTGCTTTTGTGTGTGGATCTGAGCTTCACATTAAGGTTCACATTAGTTGTTTTTTTTTTCTGGGGGCACAGAAAAACCCTGATTTTGTACAAAAATCCCCCTCCAGCAGCTCTCCCTCCTGCAGGAGCCAGCAGCGAGCAGCTCCCCTGGCTCCTGGAGTTTCTCTGCTCCATCTCTGCTCCAACACCTCCCTTCCCTCCTGCCATCACTGCAGCAGGAATTTGGCTCCGAGGTGCTTTTCCTGCTTTTCTCCTGCTCACGGCAGCTGCTGCCTTGGCATGGGGGAGGAGGAGGCACCAACCCCCTGCTCCGCTCCTGCTGCTGGCCTGGAGGTTTTTATCCTGGGCTGGAGGTTTTTATTCTGGTCTGGAGGTTTTTATCCCAGCCTGGTGGTTTTTATCCTGGCCTGGAGGTTTTTATTCTGGTCTGGAGGTTTTTATTCTGGTCTGGAGGTTTTTGTTCTGGTTTTTATCCTGGCCTGGTGGTTTTTATCCTGGCCTGGAGGTTTTTATCCTGGCCTGGAGGTTTTTTTTCTGGTTTTTATCCTGGCCTGGTGGTTTTTATCCCAGCCTGGAGGTTTTTATCCTGGGCTGGAGGTTTTTATCCTGGCCTGGTCGTTTTTATCCTGGTTTTTATCCTGGCCTGGAGGTTTTTATCCTGGTTTTTATCCTGGCCTTTATCCTGGCCTGGAGGTTTTTATTTTAACAACAAAGTGATTCCCCTGCCCAAATCTCACCACAGGCTCCTTTGTCCTTTACCCTGGTCTTTTTTTTTTTGAGGACAAAGGCCAACAACAACAACAACAAAACAAAAACAACCTCCAGCCAAATCCCACATCAGGGCCCCTTGTCCTTCACCCTGATGTCCCTTTGAGGACACAACCAACACCCCCAACATCCCCCCAGCCCCAGCCCTGGCCGTGTCTCACCGCAGGGCCCCCGGTGCCGGACGCCGATGTCCCTTTGAGGACACAGCCACCCCCAGCAACCCCCCAGCACAATCCCATCCCAAATCTCACTGCAGGGGCCCCTGTGCCGGACGCTGATGTCCCTTTGAGGACACCCCAAACACCCCCAGCACAATCCCATCCCAAATCTCACTGCAGGGCCCCTTGTCCTTCACCCTGATGTCCCTTTGAGGACACAGCCACCCCCAAACACCCCCAGCCCTGTCCCATGCCACTCTCACCGCAGGGCCCGCGGTGCCGGAGGCCGATGTCCCTCTGCAGCAGGCAGGCCATGGCGTGCAGCTCGCAGGGGCTGCCATAGGTGCGCTGGTCGGTGCCGCAGACGGGGTCGTAGCGGCCCTGGCACTGCTGCTGGCACTCGCACACGGCCGCCTGGTTCTTCACCACGCACGTGGCCCCGAAGGAGCACTCCACGCTCAGGCAGGGGCTGGGCGCGCCCAGGTCTGCGAAGGGCACAGGAGAGGCGCGGGTGGCTCGTGCGCCCCGAGCTGCCGGGCTCTGTCCCCTCCGTGCCCGGCCCCGCGCGTGGCACGGCTGAGGGATGGGCACGGGGACAGGAACGGGATTGCCACCTCGCCCTGACCAGAAACGCCAGCAGAGCCTCGCACACAGCTCCCACAGGATGGGAGGGCTCCTCTCCCTGGGACCCACACCCAGGGGTCACACTGCTCCCCAAAAACCTCATGGGGCTCCCCAGGAATCACAGAATCACAAGGTTGGAAGAGATCTCCAAGATCATCAACTCCAACCTATGCCCTAACACCTCAACCAGACTACAGCACCAAGTCTTCAGCCATCTCCAGTCTTTTCTAAACACATCCAGAGGTGCTGATTCCACCACCTCCCTGGGAAGACAATTCCAGTATTTTATTATTCTTTTGATGAAAAATGTTTTCCTAATGTCCAACCTGTACCTTCCCTGCCGTAGCTTGAGAGGAGCTGGCCAGGGAGGACACGCTCGGTTCCACCACTGCTGATCCCCCATGCCATCCCCTCCCAGGGAGCTGCTGTGGGGCAGGATGGGGACATCCCTGTCCTCCCCTCAGCCCAGCCCTCGGGAAGGGACTCCAGGGCTGGGAATTCCCTGGCCGGAAGCAGCACATCCTCTGGATCCACGAGCCCAGCGGTGACAAGGTGCCAGCTGAGAGCAGAGGCCGTGTCCCTCTCCCTGCTGGCAGGGACATCCCGGGGGCTCACCCCAGCTCCCACCCCAGCACCCAGGAGCCCAGGAGGGAGCGGCCGTGCTGCTGGGGACAGAGCCAGCACTGCCCAGTGACCCTGGGGGACAAGGGAAGGACAGCACGGCTGGACAGTGACAAGGACACAGGACAAGGACACAGGTGGGGACAGACAGTGCAGCCCGGAGGAGACGGAGCGACAGCAGAACAGCACAGCCCTGGCAGCGGGGCAGAGAGCTGGGCAAGGTCCCTGGGGAGCGCCCTGGGCACCTCCCCTGCCAGCAGCACGGCAGTGGCACCGCTGTGGCACCCCTGTGCCAAGCAGCCGGGGACAGCTGGGTCGGGATCTGCCTGCCTGGGGCCAGCCTAGAGCCAGGGGCCTGCAAAGGACAGGGAGAGGGGACAGCTCGGGCACAAGGACACAGCTCTGTCCCCAGCTCAGGCACAAGGACACAACTCCAGCTCTGTCCCCAGCTTCCCAGCAGCTCTGAGCTCTTCCCAAGGACCAGGAATTGCTCCCTGGGGTGCTGCCCCCAAGTTTGTTGCCCATTTTTGTCCCCTAACCACGTCCTCCCTGCACGGAGGCACCGATTCCAAGGGGAAATTCCCTCTGGACACTTTTCCTGGGCATGAAGCAAAGATAATCCCCAGGCTGAGATCCAGGCTCGGCCTCCTGCCTTGGGAATGGGGTGGGAGCACAGGGAGGGACCAGCCTGGAGGAGAACCCAGCCCTGACACTCCCTGTCCATCTCCACTGGAGATGCAGCACCTGCAATTCCCAAATCCCAGCCTGGAACCTCTCACACGCAGCCCTGGGCACCTCCAGACATCCAAGGGGGGGTTGGCACCCATTTGGCTGTGGGTGGGAGCAACGAGGACCTGCTGAGCTGGGCTGTAATCCAGACCTGCTTTGGTTCCTGCAGGGAGGGAAACTGAGGCACGTTTCCCTGGGAAACATTCCCAGGGAAGAGCCTGGGAGCTCTGAGGGGCTCCGAGGCCTGGGCTGGCACAGGGGACAAGCAGGACACACAGCACAGCTGGGGCACAGCTGGGGCAGCACAGCTGGGCAGCACAGCTGGGGCAGCCCCGGGCAGGCAGAACTCCGGGCAGGAGCAGCTGGGGAAGCCAGAGGGGCGAGTTGGGAGCAGGAGGAGAGGGGGAAAATCAACCGGAGCAGTCCAGAGCGATGCAGCAGCCCGGGGGGCTGGCTGAGGAGTGGGGGGCTCCCAGCACCCACCTCTGCGCCCACTCTCCTTTGCCCGGGGGGCACAGCGAGCATCGGGCAAGAGCAATTTCCACTCCAGCAGGGTTTGGGGCCGGGGAGGGGACAAACCCCAGGGCAAGCTCTCCGTCCTGGGGGGCTCTCAGGCCAAACTAGAGAGGCGGGAGCAGTGAGAGGAGCCAGGAGAGCCCTGGCCACGGAGGAGGGGCAGAGGCGAGCTCCCAGCAGAGGTGTCCGGGCAGGGAGCAGGAGGGTGGTGCCAGGACAGAACTCCTTCCTCCACACAGGCAACACTGTAAAACACAAGACACAGACGAAACAGGAAAGAGAGAGAGAGAAAGAGAGGACAGCAGAGATAAGAGAAGACAGATGCAGCTACAGACACCTTCCTTCCTTCCCTCGTGGCCACGTCAGCCTCATCCCATCCCTTCTTTCTCAGCTGCAGCACCCAGAAGGATTAAAAAAAGAAATTTGATGGTGAATACTTATGAAGAATTATTATTTTACCAACTGAAGTTGCAAAACTTGTTTTTGAATGAAGACCTGAGCTGAGAACAAACAAGCAAGCTGTTAACAGCTAGCTACAAAATAGAAATTCCTGTGTGAAGTGTTTTTCAAATGTTCTTTCAATCACCTTCTTCTCCCTTAATGGCTTGAATGGTTTTGTTTGGCTTTGCCTCCCTGGCCTGGCTGCTGGAAAAGGCAGGAGAGCTCAGGGTTTGCCAGGCAGCTGCTTGTGAGGGGTTCAAACGCTGCCAAGCCCTTCCCCAGCTCTGCATCCCCACAGCTCCCAGGCACAGATCAGCTCCCAGCTCCGAGCTTTTCCTTTTCCTTCTCCTTGCCAGAGCCAACAGGGCTAAAAAAATCCACTCACACCTCCTGGGGATGGGCTCCAGGACTGCCTGGAGCTGCCACAGGCACTCTGCCATCCCAGCTTTGGCAGACAAAGCTGGTTTTGGTTCATCCCCCCGCTTTTCGCTCCTGTCCCACCAGGATGCAGCCCCTGGAAGCAGAAGTGTGCCGGGCAGGAGGGAGGGGAGCTGGAATCAAGGAGAGGGAGGTGGAGAGAGGAATGGCAGGTGCACCAGGACACATCCTACTGCTCCTGGCCTTTGTCCACGGAACACGGTGGGAATGATGCGTGGCTGACGCTCAGAGCAGCGTGAATTCCCTGATCATCCCAGGAATTTGGGGATTTTCAGCCTCTCAAGGAGGCACAGGGGAGGGTTTGAAGAGAGCCCAAGGAGCCAGTGCTGCAAAAAATCCCCCCACCATGGGATCACAGCCCTTCCCACAGGGAAAACCTGGGGAACTGACTCCCAGGCATCCCCCCACCAGGAACACAGAGAAATGGGTGCTTAAAAATAACAGCTGTGATTATTCTGAGTGGGATGTTGGGAGCCTGGCAAATTCTTTTCCAGCAGCTGGGTCTGGCAGCCTCAAAAGCCTCCAGCAGGAGCACAAAGCCAACAAACACATCCCCAAGGCGGGATTCTGATTGCCAAGCACTTCAGGAGGCTCAGCCCAGCTGATACCTGATCAAACATCAGCTTGAAAGAGCAGGACGCAGCTCCAGAGGTGGGAAAACCCAAAGTGAGCCGAAATGAACAGTTTGTAACTCATCCAAATCAGCGCAGGGGCTGCTTTAACCCCCTTCAGAACCTTACACCTGGGCACTCCCAGCATCCCAAGGATCCAAAGCCCCATCCTAGCCCATCCTCCTGAGAAAGGTCCATTGGGGAGCTTCTCCTAGAGACGAGACAAAGACACGGTGAGAGCTCCAGACAGGGCACAGAGGGAAGAGATCCCGGCGGAGAGAAGCAGGCAGGCATGGAAAGGAGAGCGTGGCAGGGGTTTGGAGACTGGCACTACCCTGGGAGAGCAATGGATGGCATGGATGGAAGGGAGCGTGGTGGGGAGGAGAGAACGCGGCAGGAGGCGACAGACACTTGGTTCCAACACGGACGGGTGTTCCCGTGTCACACAGCAGACAGAGACAGGAGCAGGACAGCGAGAGTGGCACACGGCAGGGCTGCTGGAGGGACAGGAACACGGGGCCAGGGAGGTTCCAGCTGCTGCACACTGGGCTCAGCCTCTGGCAGGCTCCGTGGGCATCCACCCGGGGCCTCTCAGCATGCCACCCTGCCCGGAGCAGCTGGGAAGGGCCGAGGGGGGTGGGGGATCAGCATTCCCACAGGAGAGGGGGGAGCAGCATCCCCGTGGGACAGGGGGGAGCAGCATCCCTGTGGGATATGGGGTAGCAGCATCCCTGTGGGATGAGGGGGACCAGCATCCCTGTGGGATGAGGGGGACCAGCATCCCTGCAGGACAATTTGGGGACCGACACATCCATGAGGCAATCTGGGGACCAGCATCCCCATGGGACAGGAGGGATCAGCATCCCTACAGGACAGCATCCCCATGGGACAACCTGGGGACCACCATCACTACAGGACAACATCCCTGTGGGACAACTTGGGGACTGCCACTCCTGCAGGACAGGAGGGACCACCATCCCTACAGGACAACTCGGGGACCACCATCCCTACAGGAGAATCTGGGGACCACCATCCCTACAGGAGAACCTGGGGACTACCATCACTCCCACAGGACAACTTGGGGACCATCATCCCTGCAGGACAGGAGGGATCAGCCTCCCCACAGGACAGCATCATGGTGGGACATCTTGGGGTCTGGCATCCCCACAGGAGAACCTGGGGACCACCATCACCCCCACGGGAGAACCTGGGGCGCCCCCCCCACGGGACAGCACCCCACAGCCCATCCCCACCGGCCCCGCCCGCGGTGCTCACCGCAGGGCCCGCGGTGGCGCACGGCGATGCCGGCCTGCCGCAGGCACTCGGCACGGCGCCGCTGGCAGTCGCTGCCGTAGGTGCGGCCGTCGCTGCCGCAGAGGGGCCGGAAGGCGCCGTCGCAGGAAATGCGCTCGCAGGAGCAGCGCGCGGCCCCGCGCCGGTTCAGGCACACCGCGTTGAACCTGCACTCGTCCTTGCAGCGGTCTGCCGGGCACAGGTTTGCATGTTAGATAATACATTCAATGGTAGTAATAATAATAATAATAATAATAATTCAATACAAATACATTCAATAATCATAATAATAATATTATTCAATAATAATTCAATATATAATGTAATAGATAAAAATATAATATAATGTAATATATAAAAATATAATATGTAAAAATATAATATATAAAACATAATATATAATATTATAGATAAAATATAATATATATATAAATAATATCTATAATATATACTGTATATTATATATATATTAATATATTACATATTCATATATTAATATATTAAATAATATATTAAAAATAACACATTGATATATTTAACAAAGAACTACTGCTATTTTAAAAACAATCCAGCCTCCAGGCTCTGTTCTGGGCAGCCCCTTTAGGTACTGAGGAGGAGGAGAGGAGGAGGAGATGATGGAGGAGGAGATGGAGAAGGAGGAGATGATGGAGGAGGAGGAGGAGGAGCAGGAGAAGGCCCGGCACTCACCCTGCTGCTGGCACTGCCCCGAGCGCACCTTCTGGATGTCGATGCCGCGGATGGCGCCGGCGCGGCCCATGGCGCACTCGCTCTCGTAGGTGACGCCGTCGTCACCACACACCGGGCCGCTGCCCGGGGGACAATCCTCGGGCCGGGGCAGCAGCTCCGCGCGCCGCGTCCGGGGGTTCACCCGGCACACGCGGCCCGGCTCGCTCGGCACGCCCTGGCACGGGTCTGGGGACAGGGGTGGCACCGGAGTCATCGCTGCCCTCCGAACGGTCACTCCTGCCCAAATCGTGCTCTGCTCCCGTCCCTGTGTGGCCCCGAGAGCCCCCAAACCCTCCCTTGTGTCCCCAAACCCTCCCTCGTGCCCCTGGGAGTCACTCCTGCCCAAATCAGAACTTCCCAGGCTCTGTTCCTTCCCCTGTGCCCCCAAACCCTCCCCTGTGCCCCCAAACCCTCCCTCGTGCCCCCAAACCCTCCCCTGTGCCCCTGGGAGTCACTCCCTTCCCCTGTGCCCCCAAACCCTCCCCTGTGCCCCGGGTGCCCCTCCTGCCCCCCGGCACGGCCCCTCCTGCCCCGGTGACCCCCCCTCACCGCAGGGGCCGTTGAACTGCTTGGCGAGGTCCTGCTGCGCGTCGCAGGCGTGCTTCTGCAGGTGGCACAGGCTGCGGTAGTCGCGGCCGTCGCTGCCGCACACGGGGCTCTCGGCCACGCCGCCGCACGACGAGGGACACACGCACTTGGCCGCCTGGCCGTCAGGGGAGGGCACGCAGCTGCTGCCAAAGCTGCACGTCACCTCTGCACAGGGGTCCTTGGAGCCTGGGGACAGCAGGGGACACAGCACGGGTGAGAGCCTGGCACGGGATGTGCTCCTGGTCCTGCATTGGGAATAACCCCAAAAAATCCCCCAAATCCATCCCTCCAAATGGCCAATCCAGCAGCAATGGATAATTTTCCATCAGCTATACTGGATTCTTGGAGCAGGGACAGAGGAAGGGACATGGGTGACAGCATGGCATGGGATGTCCCATTCCTCTGGTGGAATAACCCCAATATATCCCAATATCCCCCAAATCCATCCCTCCAAAAGCCCCAGTCCAGCAGCAAAGAATAATTTTCCATCATTTTCCCATCATTTCTCCATCATTTCCCCAAAATTTCCGGACACGCCACGTCCCCACTCACCGCAGGGCCCCTTGCTGACCACCTTGATCCTCCTCTGCTGGTTGCACTGGGCCCTGTCCAGCTCGCACTCGTTGCTGTAGGTGGAGTGGTCGGAGCCGCAGACCGGGGCCACCACGGGGGCACAGGGACCCTTGCGGCACACGCACGAGGCCTGGCCCGGCTCCGTGGGGCTGCGCTCGCACACGGCCCCGAAGCCACAGAGCATCCCCCGGCACCCTGGGGACACGGGGGCAGCCGTGGGCATGGGGACACACAGGGGACATGGGGACATACACGGGATACGGGGACAGCCGTGGGCATGGGGACACACAAGGGACATGGGGACACACGGCCCCAAACCCTTCCCTAAAATCCAATTTCCCCCTTCCCTGGGACAGCTCCATGCAGCCCCTGAGGTGTTCCCTGCCCCAGTGCCCCCCACGAGTCAGAACCTCAGAACCAGAGCCTGACCTACAACAAAGGGAAAAGGACTCTGAGATCAAACCCCTCATTTACACTTCAATTCCAGGGTTTGCCTCTGACTGCCTGGAGACTCAGGAGATAAATCCCATAAATCCCGGGAAATCAAAAGGAAAAGGATTCTCCTCCTCTCCTTCCTCAGCAAGAGATAAATCCCATAAATCCCGGGAAATCAAAAGGAAAAGGATTCTCCTCTCTCACCCCAGCACGAGATAAATATCATAAATCCCAGGAAATGAAAAGGAAAAGGATTCTCCTCCTCTCCTGACCGGGATCTAGAGGGATTCACCCATTTTCTGAAGAGCTGGGATGGAGCCTGAGCTGCTCCTTCCCTCTCTTTGGGGTTTTTTAAAATGCAGATGAGGTGTAAAAATTCCGGGGGAATGGGAATTGCAGGATTCAGCCCGAGGGAAGGGGCTGGGAGTGGGAATGGAGCTGCCTTAGACAGGAAGGGAAAAGGGAGGAAAAAAGGGGGGGGAAGGGGTGGGAATAAAAGGAGAGGGAAAGGCCAGGGTGAAAAGGGTGCAGGGGAAAAAAGGCAGGAAAAAAGTACAGGGAAAAAAGGTGGAGAAAATAAGGGGAAAGCTGAGAAGAAAGGTAGGGAAAAAGGCAAGGGGAAAAAGGTGGAAAGGTGGAGGAAAAAACCCCTTGTGCCCAAAAGGGTCAGCAAGAACAGCAGGGCTGGGCATTAATTAACTGGGGGTGGGCATTAACAACTTGGGCAGGGCATTAATGAATTAGGGCTGGGCATTAATTACCCCGGGCTGAGGCAGGTGCCCGTTGCCATGGAGAGCGGCTGGGCTGGCGCTGGAGCCCAGCCCTGCTCATCAACATTCAAATTTTCAGCCCTGCCCCATCAATATTTGAATATTCAGCCTTGCTCATCAATATTCAAATATTCAGCCCTAGGCCATCAATATTCGAATATTCAGCCATCGTCCATCAATATTGAGCTGTGGCTGAATATTCCTGAGCTGCATATTCCAAACCTGAGCTCTGCTTTGCTGGGACCGTGACCCTGCCCAGCTTTGGGAGGGGAAGGGACCCCCCCAAACCTCCAGCCTTACCCAACGCTTTGTGCCCCCCTGAGCAAACCTCAGCCAAATCCCAGCCCAAAGCCTCTCCTAAACCTGCCAAATGAAATGCGGATGAAAAATTAAACTCTACAATTTTAAGAAAGATTTGTAGGGAATGGGTATATTTATTTATAGTGCATGTGGGGACTTATTGCCCTTTAATGGACATGTGTATTTTTGAGAACTTTTGATACTTTTTTATTATTTTTAGTAATTTCTATATGCATAGAATTTTATAATAGGTTAATGCATATTTATTCTGCTGATTTTACATTGTACTTAGAGCTAGTTATACTTGTACTTAGTTTTTGTTAGAAAGTACAGAAAGAACTCTTGGGTTACTTTGCCCTGTCTGTTTCAAGGTCGGAGGAGTCTTTTTTATCTCTTTTTTTTAGTGTGGAAATCTGTATTCTTTTCTTTAGCTGGGGTAGTTTTGCTAGGGGTAAACTAAACAGCATATTTATCAAGCTCAAAGTAGCACATTTTACTTAGATTTAAATAAATTTTTATCTTATTAAATTTTCATTCTGTCTCACAAGGGCGCCCAGAAGCACATTAAACCCAGCCTAGGCACGAGCAGAACACAACCAGCAAAACCCACCCCCAGCACCAGCAGGGACCCCCTCCCTGCGTCCCCTGTCCCCCAAAAACACCTCCCGAACCCCCTGGGAGGAATTTCCCTCCCAGGAGCCTCGGCAGCCTCCCAGAATTTTGTGCTTTTCCAGGGATCTTTTGGAATTCTAGCATCTGGCTGGGCTGGGCTGCTCATATTTTGGAGCCCTGAGCAAGGAGTTCCGCCCACGAGGGGGTTTATTTTTCGCTCGAGATGCCAATTTTAGATTAATCACATTTTATCTCACACCCTTTTCTTCCCCACCCCCAGCAGGGGAAACAAAAATGACTTTTTTAAAAAAGCAACGAGCAGGTTATTAATTGGCTGCTGGGCTCTTATCTGTGCACGTGGAGCCTGCCAGCAAAGGCAGGGGTTTAAAGCCTGGTTTTAAAAAAGGAACAAAGTTCCTGTGATGGTTTTATCTCAGCCTGGGCTTTCCAGCAGCTCCTGGAGCTGATAAGAACCTCCAAAAAAAAACCCAAAAAAACCCCCAAAAAAACCAAAAACCAAACCCAAAGCTCTCTGTGAAACCAGAGGAAAGGTGAGAGAGGCAAGAATGAAAACACAAGAAATTCACCTTTTCCAGCGCTTCCCTGCTTCCAGCCAGGAAAATCCCTGGAGAAAAAGAGCCCTGAGGGGCACCTGCCCCCCCTGCTCACCCCAACCCTGCACCCCCAGGGAGGGACCCCAAATCCCCCAAATCCCCACGGATCAGGGGGTCAGAGAGGTTTCCCTGAGGGAAGGGCCAGCCCGGGGGACACTCCTGCTGTCCCCAGGGATGTGGGGACACTCCTGCTGTCCCCAGGGGTTGGGGACACTGGGCACTCACCATCCCTCGGTGGCGGCGGCGTCTGTGTGAAGTAACTGTTGGGTTTGTCTGCAAGGAAACAAAAACCACGGAGCTGTCACAGGTTCCTCGGGCACAGCCCTGCCCCAGCCCTTCTTCGGGATGGGGTTCATCCCTCTCCTCGGGCAGGTCTGGCTCCCAGGAGCTCCTGGAGGATCACCCCAGTCCAGTCTGGGATAACCCCAGGTACCAGCAGAGCTGTCACAGGTTCCTCAGGCACAACCAAGCCCTGTTTTGGGATGGTGTTCATCCCTCCTTGAGCAGGTTTGGCTCCCAGGAGCTCCTGGAGGCAGGAAGGGGAACCAGGACCACCAAAACCCAGTTTGGGATAGCTCCAGGTACTGATGGAGCTGTCACAGGTTCCTCAGGCACAACCCAGCCCTTTTTTGGGATGGTGTTCATCCCTGTCCTCGGGCAGGTTTGGCTCCCAGGAGCTCCTGGAGGAGCCAGGATCGCCAAAACCTGGTTTGGGACAGCCCCAGGTAGGGCTGGAGCATCTCTGGCATGGGATGTGGGAGCAGCCCCCCAGGCCCAGCTCCTGCCCGGCTGCTCGGAGACACCCGGGTGTGGGACACAATCCAGGCACATGCGTGTGTGGGACACACCCTGGACACATGCGTGTGTGGGACACTCCCGTGTGTGGGACACGCCCCGGGCACACCCGTGTGTTTACCCCCGGACACTCCCGTGTGTTTCCAGGGTTTATTCCCCAGCCCGGCTGCCCCAGTAGAAGCTGCCCACCCCAAGGCCGGGCTGCAGGAGCTGCCTGCCCTCCCCACAGCCTCGGGGAGCTCAAGGGCAGCCCGGGAGTTTGGGGTGCTGCTCGGGAAGGGGAGCAGCTGTGCCAGTGGCAGGAATAACCTGGATCCACACCCGAGGGTGGGATCCACTCACTGCACCCGGGATCAACATCCAGACCTCGGGGGAAATCCTCACATCCCCCTGATCATCACCTGCACCAGCCCTTCCCAAATCCTCACATTCCCCCACAAACATCACCTCCACCACCCTCACATCCCCCAGATCATCTCCAGCCCTTCCCAAATCCTCACATCCCCCGAAACATCACCTGCACCATCCTCACATCCCCCAAATCATCTCCAGCCCTTCCCAAATCCTCACATCCCCCCAGACATCACCTGCACCATCCTCACATCCCCCAGATCATCTCCAGCCCTTCCCAAACCCTCCCGTTCCCGGATCCCCGCCCGGATTTGGGATGGGGCGCTCTGGGAGCGGCAGCAGCAGCAGCAGCAGCAGCAGCAGCAGCAGCAGCAGCAGCAGGTGGGCGCTGCCCGGCCCACGCAGAGCCGCCCTCGCCGCGCTGCTGCCGCTTCCCTGCCAGGGAAAAGCGGGGCAGGGATGTGCCAGCACCGGGATTGTCCCCGGGGCAGCCCCCGGAGCCCTGCCCCGCTCGGGGACACCTACAGTTATTGAGGAAGAGCAGCACGGCGAAGCCCAGCGTGGAGGTGGCCAGCAGGATGAGGCAGATGTTGCAGGGGATCATGAAGTAGCGCACCACCAGGGACACCTTGTGCTGGTACAGCCGGTCCCGCTCCAGGGCTGCCATGGGGTGCTGGCACGCCGTCATGCTGGGCTCTCGCACCCCGCGGGCCAGTGGCCACAGGGCTCACATGGACCCCTCTGCCCTGCCCCCGGGCGGTTTTGGCAGCCCAAGTTTTTCCATCTGGGCTGGCAGCAGGATGGGGGCACCTTCAGCACTCTGTGCCCGGCGGGGCCATGGCAGAGGCGCGGCCTCGGGGACAGCTTGGGGACAGCTCCGGCCGCTCCGGGGACACTCGGCCAGCCCCCGAGGTGTCCACCCACGGCTGCCCGCGGAAAGAAACCAAAATCCCCAGAAAGGAAACCAAAATCCTCGGAAAGGAAACCAAAATCCACAGAAAGCAATCCAAAATCCCAGCGCTGAGGGCTCCAAATCTGTGGCTGAGCCCACCCAAGACAAGGACACGCTGGGGTGGGAATGTCACAGAGGATAGGGACAGCACCAGCACAGGAGCACTCCCAGGCTCGGGAATATCACTGTCCTCTGGGATATCTGCTGAGATCCTCTGGGAAAACTGCTGAGATCCTCCAGGATAACTGCTGAGATCCTCTGGGATATCCTCTCAGATCCTCTGGGATAACTGCTCAGATCCTCCGGGATATCCTCTCAGATCCTCCGGGATAAACTGCTCAGATCCTCCGGGATAAACTGCTCAGATCCTCCGGGATATCCTCTCGGATCCACGCCGGCCTCGCTCCGGGCACACGCAGCTCCCGCCGCTGTCCAGCGGCTCCACCAGGACACGTCCGGCAGCCTCTGACCCTCCGCAGGTCCTCGCAGCCGGGAGCAGCCAAAAATTCCAGAAGCAGCGCAAGGATTCCAGGAGAAAGCCAAAATTCCAGGAGCAGCCAAGATTCGGGAGCAGCCCAAGGATTCTCAGAGAAGCCCAAAATTCCGAGATCAGTCCAAGGATGGCAGTATCAGCCCCAGGATGCCAGGATCAGTCCAAGGATGGCAGTATCAGCCCCAGGATGCCAGGATCAGCCCCGGGATGCCAGGATCAGCCCCGGGATGCCAGGATGCAGCTCAGCCCGAGGCAGACGCTCCCTCTGGCCCCACGAGGCTGCTCAGCTCCGCTCCAGCGCCATCCCTGCTCCCTTTCCGCCTCTCCGCCGGCGAGCCCGGCTCTGCAGCGCCTTGCCGAGCCCCGGGCCGGCGGGAAGGGGCCCGGCTCGGCCCCGGCGGGGGCCAGCTGCCCGTGCCCGCCTCACGCCGCTCGGACATGCCGGACCCTGCCGGACGGAGCGCGGCTCCGGCTCCGCGCCGAGCCCGGCATGGAGCGGCAGGGAGGGATGGAAGGAGAGAAGGAGGGAAGGAGGCTGGGAGGGATGCAGGGAGGCTGGGAGGGATGGAGAGAGGCTGGGAGGGATGCAGGGATCAAGGCAGGGATGGAGGGATCGAGGCAGGGATGGAGGAAGGCTGGGAGGGATGGAGGGAGGGATGGAGGGAGGGAGGCTGGGAGGGATCGGGGCAGGGACGGAGGGAGGTGGATCCCTGATCCCGGCGCTCTCCGAGAAGCGGCCGCGCAGCACCGGACAAGGGAGTGGCGGCGCGGATCGAGCCCGGCGCACGCCCCGGAGCCTCCCCCCGTCCCTCCGCCCGCCCCTCGGCCCGACCCCGGCGAGGAGGGGGCGCGGCGAGCCCCTCGGAGCGCTGGCGGCCAACAAAGGGGAGCGGGGGCGCAGGGGCGCGGCGCAGACAAAGAGCCGGGAGGGCGGGGGTCGCGCAGGAGCCGCTCCCCCACCCCGAACAGGGCGCGGGGACCCCCCCAGGACCCCCGGGATGAGCAGGGAGGGCTGGGGGAGCTGGAGGGGGCTCAGCCCCTCCGCCCTCTCTGCCGCACCTCTCCCCGCATCGCCCACCCAGAGACGCCCGGAGCCACGGGAACGGCAGGGAAAAACCCGGTTGTTATTTTTTTTAGGATGTTATCGGCACGGATTTGGCACAGCTTCCCCAAAACCAGCCAGGGAAAAGGAGCAGGGATGGAACCGCTCCATCGCTGCGGGCTCCCGGCTTTTCCTGCAGGGGAAAGGTGTCACCAGCGGAGCCGGGGGGAGGCGAGGGTCCGACAATGGGCTGGGAGCGCTGCCACAGCCCCGGGCAGCGATCGCTGAGACAAACCCGGGAGCTCACCCTGCTCTCCCTTAGCTGAGGCTCTGCCAGGATGGAATTCCCGGCAGAACACACAGCGCAGTCATTCCTGCCGCTGGAATGGGCACCGGGACCCGCTGGCTCCTTCCTCAGCCACCACAGCCCTGCTCTTCCTCAGCAGCGAGGGAGGAACTGGGCAGCTCGGGAGGCTGCACGAAAACCCCTCAGGAGGAAGGTGAGGGGCTGACCGAGAACCTGGGCTGAGCCCACAGCTCTGCCACGCCAAGGGCTGGGTTATCACCCAAAAAAACTGGGTTATCACCCAAAAAAACTGGGTTATCACCCAAAAAACCAGGAGGGATCCTCCAACCCCACCCAGGACAGACGGACACGGGGGGTGTGGGGAGGGCAGAGCAGCTGGGGAGGGAAGCTCAGCTTCCCCTGCAGCCCCCAGGAGCTCCCCCCGTCCCTCTGGGGTGTCTGGGGGGTCGTGGCTCCATCCAGGCAGCTGTGGGGGCTGCTGAGAATTCCTGCTCCCCACGGGATTCCTGCCTCCCACGGGATTCCTGCCTCCCACTCCTCCAAAAGGCGACGGCCTGGGAGAAAAACCTTGGCCAGGGGCAGGTTCCCCTCCCTCCCAGCCCTCCCAAAAATCCCTCCCTGACCTGGCAGCACACCTGCAGCCTGAGGGACAGGAAGATGAAAGGATCCCCCCACGCCCCCTCCCACGGGGACACGTGGGGACGCTGGGTGGTCCAGGACGGGCACAAGCTGCCCCCCAGCCACCCCACAAAGCCGCCCTGCTCCTCTCCGAGGTGCGAGTCCAAGAGGAAAAACAGAGAAAGAGGGGGGAAACCCAAGTCACATCCAGGAGATTGCTGGTCTGGAAACCTGCCTTGCCCCCTGCACCCTTCAGTGCCTTCTGCATCCTTCAGTGCCTTCTCCTGCATCCTTCACCTCCAGCACCTCCCAGCTAAACCACATGGTAAAAATCCTAAAATTCCATCGACTTCCAGCTACACCGCATGGTAAAAATCCTAAAAATCCATCATTTCCCAGCCAAGCCCCATCCCCTGCCATGGGAGCAGCAGGATGCGGCTCCACCCTTGGGAAGTGACAGCCTTGGCTTCGATTCCTTCCCAGCCCCAAAAACCCGAGCTGCTGCTTGGGGATGATTGACAGCTGTCAGTCACCCCTTCCCACCCAGCTGCTGCTTGGGGATGATTGACAGCTGTCAGTCACCCCTCCCTCCCCTGCCAGGCTGATTCCCGCTAATCCTGTTTGGCAGGGAGATAATTGGGATTTGTTGTTTGGGAGCTAACTGGGGGAGGAGGGAGGAGGAGGAGGAAGAAAAGGAGGAGGAAAAAAGGAGGAGGAAGGAGGAAGGAGGAGGAGGAGGGAGGAGCCAGCAGGACAGTGACGGTGACAAGCCCCGAGGGTGTCCCCTGTCCCCTCGCAGGAGAGGCGCAGCCGAGGTGGCCGCGCTGCTCCGCGGGCTCGCACCGCCACCTGCCGCCCTTCCCCGGCCTCTCCTGCTTCTCCCGAGCTTCTCCTGCCCTTCCCCGGCCTCTCCTGCTTCTCCCGAGCTTCTCCTGCCCTTCCCGGGTCCCTCCTGCCCTTCCCCGGTCCCTCCTGCCCTTCCCCGGTCCCTCCTGCCCTTCCCCACCTCTCCTGCCCTCTCCTGGCCATTCCCTTCCTGGCCATTCCCTGCCGGGCATTCCCTGCCGGAGCGGGAGGCTCGGGGAGCAGCAGCCAGCAGAGGATGCTGTGGGCTTGGAAAAACTTCCCTGTGCTCCTCCCGCAGCCCCAGCCTGCCGTGTCCCGGCCAGCTCGGTGTCCCCATTGTCCCCAGCTCGGTGTCCCCAGCTCGGTGTCCCCAGCTCCGTGTCCCCAGCTCCGTGTCCCCATCCAGGACCAGCAGGGCCCAGCCCGGGGATGAGCACAACCAGGAAATTCGGATTTATCCGCTCCCTCCACAGCTGGGGCTGCTTCAATGCCCTCAGCTCCTTTGGCAGCGAGCAGCAGCTGAGCTGGCACAGCTCTGTGCCACCTCAAGTCACCTCAAAAAGCTGCTTTGGGGTTGGCAGTGAACCTCAAAGTCCTGGGGTGAGCAGCAAAGGGGGAGAGGAGCAGTCCCAGCCCCAAATCTGGGGCACTCCTGGTTCAACTCCTCCTCCTCAGCTCCTTTGGCAACCAAGCCCCGTCCAGCCTGGCCCTGGCCACCTCCAGGGATGGGGCAGCTTCTCTGGGCACCCTGTGCCAGCGTTTTGCCACCCTCATTGTAAAAATTCCTTTATTCTATCAAATCTAAACCCTCCTCCAGCTTAACCCCATCCCTGCCTCTCCTCGCTTTCCGCTGGAATTTCCCCAGGAGCTGCTCCCACCTGGAGCTTCCCAGCCCAGCCAGGAGCAGGCAGGAATTCCCTGGATCTGAGCAATGCCCCAGCCCCCAGAGCATCCCAGTGCTCCCAGTTTGCCCCAGTGCCAGCTCGGGCAGCCCTGCCCGCCCGCCCAGGCTGCTGGTGAAGGTGAGAGGCTGAGGATGGAGAGGAAGATGAGCCAAGCACTGTGAGGAGCCCTCAGATCACAGCTCCGAGGGGTGAGGGGACAGCCCCGAGGGATGAGGGGACAGCCCTGAGGGGGATGAGGGGACAGGACAGAGGGGGATGAGGGGACAGCCCCAGGGGGATGAGGGGACAGCCAGGACTCCCACACCACGATCTGCCAGCA
The DNA here is from genome assembly GCF_048771995.1 of Taeniopygia guttata. NCBI lineage: Eukaryota > Metazoa > Chordata > Aves > Passeriformes > Estrildidae > Taeniopygia > Taeniopygia guttata. The sequence goes on from NC_133046.1 coordinate 273,882, forward strand.
GTGGTGGCCCCGCAGTGGCAGCAGCTCGGGAGGCTCCCACAGCCCCAGCGCATCCCCAGGGATGAGGATGACAGTGATTAAGCCAGCCAGGCTGATGGTGGATGGAGAAAATGGGAATTTTGGTGTTTTTTTGGCGGGACAGCCCCACCACTTACCGGCGAGAAGCTTCCTATGTTCTTTAGAAAGCAGGGGAGGAGAAAAAGGAGAGAAGAAATCAAGTTAGCAGCAGAAAAACAGGAGCAGCCCCCAAGCTTTCCTCCTCCCCAGGCCCCCTCTGCCACCTGGGGCACTTCCAGCCCCACATCCAGGCCAGGCTCCCAGATAAAGGAATTCTTTATCCCTGCTCCCAGCCAGCCAAACCTCACGGTCCCAGGGAACAGAGCTGGGTGCTTTTCCCACCTGCAGCAGCTCCTGGAAGGGAATCCAAGGCCAAGGATTGCTCACAGATTCTCCTCAGCTCCTCTGGCACCCGAGGGCAGAGCTGGCACAGCTTTGCCCACCTCAAGTCACCCCAAAAAGCTGCTCTGGGGTCGGCAGTGAACCTAAAACTCCTGGGTGAGCACAGAACTCGAGAGAGGGAAGCATCCCGCTGGTCCAGACCCCGCTGGGAAGGAGCAGGGACAGAGGGACGGCAGGACTGGCACTGCCACCTTCGCTTCCGAGCCGGGCACGGGCTGAGCTGATCCCAAAAACCCCAGGGAGCCCTCAGGGAGCCCTTTCAGGGGCTCATTCCCATCCCCACCTCCCAGCACACGGACTGAGCCACGCCTGAGTGGCATGAGGAGCTCCCGGACCCACAGGCAGCCGGGTCCTGCTGATCCCAATGGTCCCACAGGCAGCAACAGCAAATCCTGCCCCGAAAAACCAGGGGGAAGCACCCCCAGGACACCAAAACTGAGCCAAGGCCGGCACAGAGCCCAGCGGGAGCATCCCAGGAGCTGATCCCCAGGATCTGATCCCCAGCATCTGATCCACGAGGAGCTGGCACTTGGGAGATCCTGGGGAATATCCCTGGCACAGCCAACAGCTCAGAACTCCCATGAATTCCCTTAAATCCCATGGATTTCCTGCGCCAAGGGATGGACACAGCTCTGGATGGACACCCCAGCCCTTCCCACACAATTCCCATTTATCCCACAGCTCTGGATGGACACTCCAGCCCTTCCCACACAATTCCCCTCCTTTCAAGTCCTGCAGAAATTCCCCCAGCTTTGATTTTCCCCTTCACGGAGCTGTGGGGCAGCTGTGAGCACCAAGGAGAGGGAGCAGAAGTTTGTTTTAGCACAGATTAAACAAAACAAAACCCAAAAGAAGCGCGGGAGGCTCCGATCCAAGGTCAGTGGAAAGTTTCCCCGGGCAGGAGGAGCAGGGAATATTCCTGGGAAGGGTGGGAGGATGGAGCTGGGCTGGAACAAAGCTGCCTGTCCGGGTCTGAAGCTGCAATTGTGTTTCCTGGGGGTGGGAGAGACTCCTCTGTCCCTTGATGGACCAAGAATTGGTTATCTAAAAAGCAGGAACTTCATCAAGAATCCAAAGTTGTGTCTCACTTGTTTTAGTGGAAATTAAGGGATTTTGGGACTGGATCTTGAGATTTTGGGATTGGAGCTCGAGTTTTTGGGATCAGCTCAAGAATTTGGGATCGGGAGCTCGAGATTTTGGCATTGGAGCTCAAGATTTTGGCATTGGAGCTTGAGATTTTGGGATCAGGATCTTGAGATTTTGGGATTGGAGCTCGGGAGCATCCCCAGAGCCACTGAGGGAGAGGAAGAGGCCGGGGCTGCCCCTCCTTCCTCCCTTCCCCAGCCCGCCGGGATTGGAAGCAGATGTGTAGGAAGTGTCTCATTAGCAGTAATTGCTTCGCGAGGATTTGAGGTTTCCCCTCTGCCACCACCACCAAAAACACTCCCGAGGAGCCGCCCTGGGTCCGGGACAAGGGGGAAAAACCCCTCAGGGCAGAGTTTGTGCTGCACAAACGTTTGGGATCTGAGGCAGGGAAAGTTTATTCAGCCGGGGCTGGCAGCGGGCTGAGGGATCTGGAAGCATCCCGGAGGATTAAGCTGGAAAAACTCCGCCTAAATCCCACTTTCCTGCCTGGCCGAGGCCAAATGAGGCGTGAAATGGGCTCACAGTTCAGTCCCTGGCACCCTCCCGGCTGAAAACCAGGAAAACAGGCCAGGAGCTCCTTCCTCACATCTGGGACACTCCAGGAGCTCCTTCCTCACATCTGGAACATCCCAGGACACTCCAGGAGCTCTTTCCTCACATCTGGGACACTCCAGAAGCTCTTTCCTCACATCTGGGACATCCCAGAAGCTCTTTCCTCACATCTGGGACATCCCAGAAGCTCCTTCCCCACAGCTGGAACTGCTTCCTCACATCTGGAACACTCCAGGATCTCCTTCCCCATCACTGGAACACTCCAGGAGCTTCTCCCTCACATCTGGGACACTCCAGGAGCTCCTTCCCCACAGCTGGGATACGCCAGGAGCTCCTTCCCCACAGCTGGAACTGCTTCCTCACATCTGGGACACTCCAGGAGCTCCTTCCCCATTTTGGGGCTGCTCCAGAGCTGCGGCAGCGGCTCCAGGTGTCCCCTGTCCCCAGCACAGGTGGTGTCCCTGTCCCCTGTCCCTTGTCCCCACCACGGGCGGTGTCCCCATCCCCTGTCCCCAGCCAGCCCCCGCACTCCGCTCGCACAAAGCCGCTTCTGTGGCTCCCGGCGCTGTTTCCCGGGCCCGGAGCCAGCGCTGGCGCTGCGGCAGCGGGGATCAATCAAAGCCCCGATTGTGCCGCCGGCCCGGGCAGCGCTGGGGCACCCGCGGGGGACAGACAGCGGGACACAGCCCCACACATGGATGGGGACAGACAGCAGGACACGGCCCTGCAGAGGGGACAGACAGCGGGACACGGCCCTGCAGAGGGGGGACAGACAGCGGGACACGGCCCTGAGCAGAGGGGACAGACAGCGGGACACGGCCCCACGCATGGATGGGGACAGACAGCGGGACACGGCCCCGCGCATGGATGGGGACAGACAGCAGGACACGGCCAGCCCCAGCCCGGGAACGCTGTGCCGCAGGCAGGCAGGTCCGGGATCCCGACAGAGCCTTCCCTCCCCAGGGCAGGAACCGGGAATGGATCCAGGATGGATCCCTGATCCACCATTCCAGCGTGGGGACCCCAAAATGCCTCCTGGATCAGCTCCCCTGGATCAGAGCCATGGGCTTCAGGATCCCAAAAACCCCTTCCCTTCCCAGGGCAGGAACTGGGAATGGTGTCCCAGGCCAGGATGGATCCCTGCCCCACCGTTCCAGCACGGAGAACCCCAGATCCCTCCTGCTGCTGGCACAGATCTGGTGATGCTAAAACTGAGCGGGATCAGCTCCCACCAGGAGTTCTGAGCCCACATTCCCAGCCCGGAGCCAGCCCCTTTGCCCTGCCCCGGGCAGAGCATCCCAGCTTCCCAAAAATCCCTCCTGCCCAGCAGCAGAGCCATTCCAGTGTCCCCATTTCCCACATGCAGATTCCCTCCAGGAATCCCACTGGCCTCTCCTTTTCCTTCGCTCTTTACGCCGCTTTAAAGTCGCCTTTCCGCTGTCCTGAATAATTGACGGGAACATGAAAATTTTAAAAGTCTTTCAGGATTCCATTAAAATTCATTCCCTTTCCCTTTGGAGAATTGCCACTGCCAGAGTCCCATGGAGGGCAGCTGCCTCCCTCCCCAGGATTTAACTCCAGAGCAAATTCCCTGCATTTCCCTGCATTCCCAGCATTTCCCTGCATTCCCAGCATTCCCCTGCATTCCCAGGACACTGGGATCCTGCTCTGATCCAGGACTGCAGCCCCTCATCCCCTTCCTCGCAGGAATTGTGGGCTGGGATTCCCAAAATCCCTCAGGAATAACCTCAGGAATAACCTAAGGAATAACTGAGGAATAACCCCAGGAATAACTGAGGAATAACCTAAGGAATAACCTGAGGACTAACCCAAGGAATAACTGAGGAATGACCTCAGGAATAACCCCAGGAATAACTGAGGAATGACCTAAGGAAACCAGCATACAGCATAAAAAAACCAAACAAACAAACAAATAAAAACCAGTAAAAAATAAAGGCCAAAGCTGCTTCTAGTGCTCTTAAAGTGCCACCAAGGCCACCAAACCCTTTTCTGGGAGCACCCTCTGCTTCCCAGCTGCTTCCCAGGCATTCCCAGGCATTCCCAGGCATTCCCAGGCATCCCCAGGCATCCCCAGCTCTCAGAGGAGGCTGGGCCAGGCCAGGCTCGGGTTTCCCAGGGAGCCTGGAGTTAATTAAGTGTCACACCCCTGGGCAAAGCTCTCCCAATTCACCCCACTTGACCAAGTGACCCTGAGGATTTGGAGCAGGCCCCATAAATCCCAAAGGCACGTGGGCTTTGTTTTCCAGGAGGGAATGATCAGGGAATGCCGGGCGGGAGGTTCACACTTTCCCCTCTCCAGCAGCAAGGGGACTCCACCACCCCTGGGATTCCCTTCTGCCAGGGAATTTTATATCCAGCAAGGAGGAGAGAGGGGTTTTATCCTGTCCCCTGTGTGTGGAACAGGCAGATCCAAGGAATCCTGCCACCACCAAGCTCAGGAATCACACAAACCATCCTTGTGCTCCCCTGCCCGTTTCCATCCCAAAGAGGAGAGGAACGATGTTCTTACCTAAGGAATAATGCACAATCCACCGGGGGGACACGGGGGCAGCACATGGAAAAAAACACAGGGAAAACAGCTGGATCAGACCAGGGGAAAAAATTCTGCTCAGAAAATCCTGCTGGGGAAAAATCCTGCTGGGGAAAATCCTGCTGGGGAAAAATCCTGCTGGGAAAAATCCTGCTCAGGAAAAGGGCTCGGCCCTGCCCTGACAGCCCAGCATGGTTCTCCTGGGCGTGGGCAGGACCCTCACCCCAAAAATGCTGCAGCCCCCTCCCTCTGGAGCAGAGATTCCCCCCAAAAAAAGCTCCAGCCCAGCCCCTAGATATTCACCCCAAAAATCGCACATTTCCCCGCAGAGATTCACACCAAAAATCCTGCATTTTCCCCCAGAAATTCACCCCAAAAAGCTGCGATTCGCCCCAGAGCAGGGGCTCACCCCAAAATCTGCGGCCCAGGGGCAGAAGAGGCAGCAGGGGCAGGGAGGGCTCCTGTCCCAGACTGTGGGGGCCAGGGGGAACCGGGGGGCACAGGGGGAACTGGGGGGCACAGGGGGCACAGGGGGGACCAGGGGGCACCAGCAGCAGCAGCAGCAGCTGCCAGGGCTCGTGCCAGGGTTGCCAAGGCTGCCGGGCTCTGTTATCCACCAACAGCCTTTGAAGTCAGGGCCCAGGAATGTGCCCGCCGGGGAAGGGGAACAAGGTCCCCAGAGCCACCAGTGTCACCAGAGCCACCAGGCTGCTCCCCAGGAGCATCCCAGTGCCCGCCAGGCACAGAGGGACAAGGTCCCCAAAGCCACCAGTGTCACCAGAGCCACACCAGAGCCACCAGGTTTGGCTTGGGAGGGACTGAAATCCCAGCCAGCCCCACCTGCCATTGGCCCAGATTGCTCCAGCCCGGCCTGGTCAGTCTCTGGCCATTTTTTACCCATTTTTTGCCCATTTTTAATCCATTTTAAATCCATTTTAACCCACTTTTTACCCATTTTTTTAGCAATTTTTTATCCATTTTTACACATTTTTTTATCCATTTTTTACCTATTTTTTACCCATTTTTTTACCCATTTTTTATCCATTTTTTTACCCATTTTTTATCCGTTCTCCACCCATTCCAGCACTCAGATGTGATTCTTTCACCCCGGGATGCATTCCAGAGCTTCTCCAAAGGGTTCCCACGCCTGGAATGTCCCAAAATCCTCCCCTGGGGATGGTCACAGCCTGCTCCTGCTGCAGCTGAGCGCTGGGATGGGTGGAGAATGGGTAAAAATGGGTAAAAAAGGCTGCAGCTAATCCACTGCTGCTGCAGGGAATTTGGGCACTTTCCAGGGGTGTGAGGGGAAAATCAGGATTATCACTGGTGCCTCAATTCCAGGGAATTTTGGCAATTTCCAGAGGTGTGAGGGGAAAACTGTGGAGCCCCATTGGTGCCTTAATTCCAGGGAATTTGGGCAGCTTCAAGGGATGCAAGAGGAATTTTGGGGAGGTGCCACTGCTGCTGCTCCAGGGAATTTGGGCAATTTCCAGGGCTGTGAAGGGAAAATCAGGATTATCACTGGTGCCCCAATTCCAGGGAATTTGGGCAATTTCCAGGGCTGTGAGGGGAAAATCAGGAATGTCCCACCACCCTCTTGAAGCCCCTCTTCCCTTTCGGGTTCCTCCACTCCTCCGGGCTGGAAAAGCCCGGCCTGGAGGACAAAAGCTCCATGGAAAAGGAGGATCTGGGCAGGAGGGAACCCCAAATCCACGGGCAGGGGCTTTGCTGAGGCAGCCCCGGCACTTCCAGAGGCTGGGAAAGGCTCCCTGGGGCACAGAAAGGACCCGGGCAGGGCTGGAGCTGCCTGGGGGGACGGAAAAACAATTCCAGCAAAACCAATTCCTGCTGGGATTTCTGTCGGTGCCCTCCGTGCCTGGGAACCGGGGGCTTCCACAGCAGCACAGAGAGGATCAGCTGGAGGCAGGAGGAGCTTTGGGGTGCAGAGGTTAAAGGGAATTTGGCAGGAATGCTCGGATCTGGAGCAGAGCAAACCCCTCCCAAACCTCCCGGCAGCTTTTATCCATCATTTCCAAGTGGAAGGATCCTGTTGTGACAGGACATGAAACCCTCAGAGAGTCCCAAAAAATGCTGCACCCTTCCAGCAGCAGGGAAATTCCAGCTCCTTCCCGGGGAAGCAGAGCAGGAACCTGGGTCTGTCTGTCCAGGGAAGGAAAGATAAGGCAGCAGGTTTGGGATGTGTCCTGGATTAAAGCAGCTCCGGGCTAAAAAACAGCCCTGCACCAAAAAAGTATCTCTGGACCCAAAAACCAGCCCTGCACCAAAAACCAGCTCTGGACTCGAAAACCAGCCCTGGACCCCAAAAGAGCTCTGGACCCAAAAATCAGCCATGGACCCAAAACTAGCTCTGGACACAAAAACAGTCCTGGACCCAAAATCAGCCCTGGACCCAAACCCAGGCCTGGACCCAAAATACAGCTCTGGACTCAAAAACGAGACCTGGACCCCAAAATACAGCCCAGGACCCAAAATTCAGCTCCGGACCCACAATCCAGCCCCAGACCCAAACCTGTCACAGCCCCTGTGTTTCCTGAGTAAGAGGCTGGGAAAATCCAGCCTTTGATGTTCCACGAGCGGCTCCAAAGCAGAGCTGGGCCACGGGAGATAAAAACACCAAACAAGCCTCGCCACAGGACACATCCGGGACGGGAGTGGGAAAGAATTCCATTGCCATGGAGCCACGGAAAATCCAGGCGCAGCTGCTTCCCGCTCCCAGCACATCCAGCACGCTGGGGAAAATCATCCTGGGAAAGCTGCTCCGGGCAAGGCAGGTGCCTCCCCAGCATTCCCCCTGCATCCCTGGGTGAGCTCTGGCATTGCCCAATTTCCCTGGAATTGAGGCACCAATGACAATCCTGATTTTCCCCTCACATCCCTGGGAAGTGCCCAAATCCCCTGGAGCTCTGGCATTGCCCAAATTCCTGGGAAGAGGTTGGGGGAGGGTGCCAGGGGGAGGCTGCCCTGGATCCCAGGGATGCAGGGCTGGAATTCCAGGCTGGCAGGGCAGGATCCTGGATCCCAGGGATGCAGGGCTGGAATTCCAGGCTGGCAGGGCAGGATCCTGGATCCCAGGGATGCAGGGCTGGAATTCCAGGCTGGCAGGGCCACAGGAGCCCTCCCAGCCTCCCACTCCAGATTAAAATTCCACAAGAATTTGCTCAGCACACGGAACCTCTCAGCTCCTGCCCAGCCCGGGGATGTTTGGCATTTCTGCCACAGGGAGGGAGGGAAGCAGGGAGGGGACCTGGGGCTTGGGGAAACAGGGATGGGGACAGGGACACAGGGCAGGGTGGCCTCTGCAGCACTTCCAAGAGCGTTTTCCATGGAATCCCTGGGAGGATTCCTTCCTTGCCCGTGGGTGAGGCAGCAGGAAGGGGCCCCCAGGGCTGTCCAGCTCTGGATTTTCCCTCTCCCCTCCTTCCTTCCCCTCTCCCACCCTTCCCAGCTGCTGGGAGCTCTCTGCCCCTCCTGGGAGCGAGGTGCTGACGCTGCTCTCACTATCTCTGATGGAAAACAGAAGAGGAGGAAGGAAGGGAAAGGGAAAAAAAAATCACTTTTTTGAGGGAAAACCCACACATCAAGTGCTGGAGCTGAGTTCCCAGCCTGGGAGCTTCCAGCGGGGCAGGGGCAGCTCCTCAGGCAGGGATTTGTTGGTTTTTCCAGGAGCCAGGCGGGCTGGAAGAGACAGCAGAGAGCTCAGGGGGTGTCTGGGACTGGCTTGGAAAAAACCTCGGAGTGCAGAGTGAACTGCCCCAAACACACAGGGTGATCCTAAATCCCCTGTCCAGGAGCTGACAGCTGTGTGACCCACCCCAAACACACAGAGCAGTGCAGGGTGATCCTACATCACCTGTCCACGAACCACTGACCCCAAGGGACTGTGATGTGAGCTCACAGACCAACGTGACCAACCCCAGAAGATCCTAAATCATCACCTGCCCATCACCCACTGACCCCAAATGCCACCACCACCCCAAACACACACACAAACCAGCAACGACACCCCTCAACCACACACCCCTGCCCATCCAGGGGCTGGGAACCCCACAAAAACGACATGAAACCTCACAAAAACCCAAGAAACCTACAAAAAACCCTCAAAACCCCCAGAACACCCTTACCTTCCACGCAGTGCTCCACCTCCTCCAGGTTGCGCAGCGTGATGCGCATCAGGCTGGAGTTGAGCATCAGCTCGTTGCGGTGCGCCGGCCACAGCGCCTGCGGCGCGGGGTTGACGAAGAAGATGCGCGTGTCGCCCGTGGCCACCTGGTTGTCGCAGATCAGCGGGTCCCCGAAGCCCCCGATCACCACCTTGTTGCCCCCGTCCAGCAGGATCTCGTGGGTGACGATGTCCTTGCCCTTCAGGTAGCGCCACACCCGCACCTGGCACAGCGAGGGGACAGGTCACCGGGTGGTTGTGTCCTGGGGGTCCCAGTTTTCCTCTCTGGGATCCCATTTTCCCTCTCTGGGCTGCTCTTTCCCCCTCCTGGGCTCCCATTTCCCCTTCCTGATTCCCATTTTCCCTTCCTGGGTCCCATTTTCCCTTCCTGGCTCCTGTTTTCCTCTCTGAGCTGCTTTTTCCTCTTCTGGCCTCCCATTTTCCCTCTCTGGTCTCCTCTTTTCCCTCCCTGGACTCCCAAGGATTGGTGGCCCTGGCATTCACAGTTTGGTGCCCTGGCAGATGAGGACTGGTGGCCCAGACAAGGATTGATGGCTCAGACAAAGTTTGGTGGCCCAGACAAAGTTTGGTGGTCCTGACAAAGTTTGGTGGCCCTGGCAATGATTGGTGGCCTGGACAAGGTTTGGTGGCCCTGGCAATGACTGGTGGCCCTGGCATTCACGGTTTGGTGCCCGGGCAGTGATTGGTGGCCTTGGCAGGCAAAGTTTGGTGGCCCAGACAAGGTTTGGTGGCCCTGGCAAGGATTGGTGGCCCTGGCAGATGAGGACTGGTGGCTCTGACAAAATTTGGTGGCCTGGACAAGGATTGGTGGCTCTGGCAGTCAAGGCTTGGTGGCCCTGACAAGGTTTGGTGGCCCAGACAAGAATCCAAAGTTCACGCTGAGCATGAGCCAAACTCCTCCAGAGTGTCCCTGGCAGGGCGGGACGGGGTCAGGGTCAGTCCCGCTGGCCACGGGAGCCACAGGGCAGAGCCAGGGGGGAAAAGGGAATGAATTCCAGCAGGAAAAGGGAATAAATTCCAGCAGGAAAAGGGAATAAATTCAACCAGGAAAAGGGAATCAACTCAAGAAGGAAAAGGGAATAAATTCCAGCAGGAAAAGGGAATAAATTCCAGCAGGAAAAGGGAATAAATTCAAATAGGAAAACAGGAAAAGGGACTAAATTCAACCAGGAAAAGGGACTAAATTCAAGCAGGAAAAGGGAATAAATCAGCCCTGCAGGCACAAATGGGGGTGCAGAACCAGCTGAGGAGTTTATCTCTCCTGTTTTCCTCACTCTTCCTCCTGCTGGTGAAATATTTGGAGCAGGACCCCCCACTTGGTGGATCTGAGCAGCGCAGCCACGCAAAAAAAGCAATAAATTACCCCAATTTTCACCCCAGCAACTGCAGCCTGCCCTGCCCCGCTGCACAGCTGAGCTGCAGAATTGGAAAACTAGAATTGTAACACTAAAATTTTGTAAAAGTGGAATTTTTCTAAGAAATAGAATTATAAAAATAGAATTTTGTGAAAATAAAATTTTGCGAAAATAGAATTGCAAAAATAGAATTGCGAAAATACGTTCTTACAAAAATAGAATATTACAAAAATAGAATTTTATAAAAATAGAATTTTATCCCAGGTGGGATTTCCACAGGGTTAAGAGTCACCCTCTGCTCCTTGCGGGTCTCTGCCAACCCCAAAACCATTCCAGGACTCCCTGGAGGAGCTCCCAGGGATGCTCAGGTGGGACATCTGTGGGGATAAGAGTCGGACCCTGCTCCTTGCGGGTCTCTGCCGACCCCAAACCCACTCCAGGACTCGCTGGAGGAGCCGGGCAGAGCCTCCCTGCCCCTGACCCCACAGAACCGCGGCACCCGCAGCCACAGGAGCCCCCCGGGCCAGCCCAGGTGAGCCCGGGGAAGGTGTGAAGGTGTTCGGGTGTTCAGGTGTGCAGGGCACAGCCCCGCAGCCTCCGGAGCCGCTCCCGCAGCCTCCCCGCCTCTCTCCTCTCCCCTCCCCGCCGCTCTCCCGCAGTCAAGCCCAGGCACCTTCCCCAGCCCCACCTCCTCCAGCCCCAGGGCAGGTGAGCAGCCGAGCAGGGCGAGAACCCAGCCAGACAAAGGAGGAAAAATGCGGGGGGTGGGGATAAAAAAACCACCTTTTCCAGCAGCAGAAAACACAGCCCGGGGCTGGCTCCTCGTGCGGGGCATCTTTACAGCTCGGGGGTTGGGGTTTTTTTGGGGTTGTTTGTTTGTTTGTTTGTTTGTTTGAAGGTGGGAAAAACTGAATTCTCTGAATTCTCCTCTGCAGCAGACGGGAATTGGCGTTAATTTGCGTTAATCGGCGTGGCTGCCAGGAACATCAGAGTCCAGCGGGCTCCTCCCCACCCTGATGAATGGATGGATGCGCAGAGCACCCGAGCCCCGGCAATTACCTGCGGGGCAGCCCATTCATCAGCGCGGCGCAATTAAGACTTTGTCACCGCTGACTCACCGGCGGCAGAAAAGGAAGGGAGGCAGAGGAAAAAAAAATTGGGCTGGGACCTGTTGGGAGGAGGACCCTGCCCTGCAGCGCTCTGTTTTTCCAAGGAGAGCAGAAAACGCCGGGTTCTAAAGGGCTTTGGAAGCTCCGCGCAGGCAGAGGAGGAGCGGCCACAACTTTATCCAGGCGCGGGTGTGTTTTAAAGGCAGGGGGAAAACTAAAAACCCCCAAAATAAAAGGATTTTCCAACGTGCCAGGGAGATGCATGCCCTCATAGGGAATGGGACCACCTGTAAAGGAACATTCCTGCCAGGAAAACGCCGCGGGAAACGCCAGGTTTGGTTCTGTAAAGCCAGGGAGAAGTTGGAGCAAAGTCCTCTCTGGAGGAGCTGTCACTCGGGATGGGAAGCGCTGAAAGGGGTCACCAGGAAATTTTGGGAGATAAAAGCCAGGATCAGCTCTGCTTCCAACCCTTCCCTCTCCCCTTTTTTCTCTCTCTGTGCCTTTTCCCTGCCCCTTCCCAATACTCGGCAATTCCTTAAAAAAAAAAAACCAAACCAAAATCTGTGCTCCATTGTCCGGGATTCACATCCTTTTCCACACTCACAGAACCTGGATTTCTCCTATAAACAGCAGCTGCCCTCCCAAACACCGGGACAGCCAGAAAAAGGCACTTCAGGGGGCCAGAGCAGGAGGGGACAATGCCAGCACAGAGCAGCAGCAGCTTTGTGCAGGAGTCAGAAAAAGCACTCAGGAATGTCAAAGCCCTCGGAAAAAGGGCACAGCAGCCACTTTTCGGGAATTCCGTCAGCCTGCTCCTCCTTCCCCCAGCTCCCCCGGCAGCACAGGCACGGCTGGCAGCTATTTCGGGGTGTTTATCTAGCATTAACTTCACATTTTTCGCGGTGCTTATCTGCCCCTATGCAAGGGTTCGGAGCCGAGCTGGGAAGAACAATGCCCAGAGCAGGGAATTCTCGGATCCCCATGTGCCTGCTGCTCCCGGACCACCCAGCTCCAGCAAAACTGGGGATTTGGGGTGTGGGAGCTCCCCACGTCGCCTTTCCTCGGCAGATAAGGAAGAGCCTGGCAGGAGATAACGGCGGGGGTCTGGGGAGCACCGAGGGCAGGGACAGAAGGAATTGGGGCAGGAATTTCCTCAGCACAAGATCCTGGATTTCTTCCCGGCTCCCCCAGGGGCCGTGCAAGGCCAGCAGGAGCCGGGGGTCAGGTTTAATCCCCAATTGCTGCTGGAATTTAGGTTAAAAACAGAACACAACAAAACAAAATAAACTGCAGGCATGGCAAATGCACACGATTCCCATTCCAAGACTTTGGGAGAGCTGAGGAGGGCAATGAGCCAAGAGCTGCTGCAGAGCTGCACATCCCCAAGTCATTGCAGTGACAGGAGATTTATCTGCTCCCAGGTCCTTGGGACATCCCAAATCCCATCCCAAAGCCGTTTTTCCCGGCAAAAGACACCACATATGACGCAGGACAATTTGGGCAGGGTTGGCACAGGCTGATGGACAGGGAAAGTGACAGGGAACCGTTGTCCTGTGAAAATTCCTGAATGTCACAGCACTGCCACACCGGGATGGGATGGGATGGGATGGGATGGGATGGGATGGGATGGGATGGGATGGGATGGGATGGGATGGGATGGGATGGGATGGGATGGGATGGGATGGGATGGGATGGGATGGAAGCTTTCCTGCTTTCACTTTCACAAAACTCCAAAACTGGAATGATCTCTCAGGAGCACTTCCTGGCCTTTCTGTGCTCTTTCGGGAACGGGCAGGAGCAAAATCCCAAACTCTAGAGCAAGCAGCACAAAGCTCTCCTGGGCACTGCTCAGGGAAAGGCAGGGAAGAGATTCCCTTCCCAGGGTAAGGAATTCAGATTGTGCTTCACGGAAAGCCACCACGGGCAGCCCCATCCCACTGCTGGCTGCTCCAGCTGGGGCTGGATTGCACCTTGCAAAGGCAAAGCTGCTTTTCCTATCCCAGCTTTTCCCCCATCCCAGCTCTTCCCCTATCTCAGCTTTCCCCATCCCAGCTTTTCTCCTATCCCAGCTTTTCTCCTATCCCAGCTTTTCCCGGCTCAGAGTCCTGCCCTGCTGCTGCAGGATGATTTTCTGCCAGGCGGACACCTCGCTGTGAGTCCGCAGTGGGAGAAAAGCGATTTATTTCTCACCCTGCCCTCTCTGCCTCGCCACCAGCGCCACTGGGCCACCTCCCGTGGCCACCTCGCGCCGGCCTCAGGTGGCCACATCCATCTGTGCCCCACAGGCTCATTAATGCTCGGCGGAGCACCCAGGATGTGCCAGACACCGCAAACAGACGGGCCCGGGGGGGCTGCGAGCTGCAGATGGGGCGGGGGGCGCAGGGAGCGGGCAGGGGCTGGGGGGATGCGCCAGAAACTTCACCGTCCTCCCTGCCACCAAAAAAAAGCATCGGCCCCGGCTCTGCTCGGCACCGAGCAGGATTTTTAGGAGGGGAAGGCGGAGAAGAGGAAAAGCCGAGGGAAGAGCGTGTCCTTGCAAGCGGGGCTCCTGCCCCGGCAAGGGTTAAGGCATCCGGCACGTTTTCTGTCAAGCGGGCGGATGGGATTTCAGGTTGCTCGGGACTTCAGCGTCTCTCCCGCTTCGGGGGGAGATAAAAAAACCCCCCAGAGCCCGAGGCCAGGTCGGTGGTTAAACAATAGCCCGGGCTGCAGGAACTCGAGATGCTGCTAAAGTCAACAGCAGAGGCTCCCAGCACCTTCCCGGCAGCGAAGTTGGGAGGCAGCTCCGCATCACGCCAAAGCCGAAGAGGGAAATGCCCATAAAAAGCAACTCTGGAGATTCCTGCCCCCACTTTCCCGGCCACGCAGCAGCTGGAGCCTCACCGCAACCCTAACAAACCCCGATTCCGCCGCGGAGGGGGCGGCGGGGTGAAAGTTTTACCTTGCACGAGTAGGTGTGGTGCACCGGGTCCACGTTCATGATCTCCTCCACCGTGCCCGTGAGCACCACGTTGGCCTCCTCCTCCCGCCGCTGCAGCTCCCGCTCGGGGCAGCCGGCGCGGGCCGGGGGCAGCAGTGCCATCCCCAGCGCCATGCCCAGCGCCAGCAGCAGCCGTGCCCGCCCGGTGCCCGCCCGCCGGGCCCCCATGCCGGTGCCGCTGCCGGTGCCGGTGCCGCTGCCGGTGCCGGTGCCGCTCACCCCGGCAGACAAAGCGGCCCCGCTCCTAAGGCAGCGCTGGCGCAGCCGAAAGGGCCACTTTTGTTCCAGGAGGTGAAAAGGAGGAAAGAAAGAGAGGAGGGAGGGAGGGAGGCAGCGAGGGGAGGGGAGAAGGGAGGAAAATCCCAGGAGGAGGAGGAGGAGGAGGAGATCTGGAAGGCGGCGAGCAGCGCTCGGCGCTCGCTGCCCTGGAAGAAAGAGCGCAGATTTGCATGCAATCTGAATTTCTGATAAGGAGGGAGCGGGGCTGAAGGGGGGAGAGCAGGGAGGGAGGCAGGGAGGGAGGGAGGAAGGCCGCCCGCCCTGCTGGCAGCGCTCGGTGCGAACGCCGCCCCCAGGAAAGGAGCCGCGGTTAATGGATAATCAGCGCCGCGACGTGAGGAGACTTTTAAAGGTGTAGGGACCCAGCCGGGAGTGGCAGCTGGCCCCAGCCCTGTCCCGGGGTGTCCCTTGCTCCATTCTGCACCCCGAGATGCCCAAAGGGAGGGTTTGTCCCTCCCTGTCGCCTCCTGAGTGGCAGCTGTCCCCAGCCCTGTCCCCTCCATCCCACACCCCGAGATGCTCAAAGAGGGCTGACACCCCGGCATTTCCCTCCCTGTCACCCCCAATTCCACCCCAAGGATGCTCCCAGGCTTTCCCCACAGGGAAACTGAGGCAGGGCTGGTCCTGCCCCGCAGGAACCCCCCGGATCCATCCCTGGGCACAGGGGTGACCCGCACTGGGGACAAGGCTGTCACCCATGTCAGAGCCACCCGTGGAACCGAGGAATGGTTGGAAAAGAACTTTAAAATCATCTCATCCCACCCTTTCCCCGTGACCCCGTGGCCCGGCTTCCCTTAGGGGCTGCAGGGCGATTTCCCCACTTGTCCTGAGCAATTAGGGCAGAGAGAAAATGAAAAGTTAAGTGGCACCGGGGGAGGGATGTTGTTTCTGCCCTCCATAAATCAGCCCCCAGAGGCGCTTTACAAGGCTTGATGGCCCTAAAAAATCCCGTTTCACTTGATGGCCCTAAAAAACATCCCATCTGTTTCACTTGATGGCCCTAAAACCATCTCCTGGTGTGACCCAGCTCCTGATCCCAGGGTGAAGTTGAAGCACCTGCCAGCCCAGGATGTGACACACGAGGTGTCCCCACGTCCTCCTGTGATGAACAAGGGCAGCATCCTGCCCTGTGTGCCCCTGTCCTTCCCTAAATTCTCGAATAATTTGTTCCCTAAATCCCCGAGCGCTCTGTGCTGTTTGCCCCTGTGGGTGTCACACTCCTTTTCCACCCCTTCTCTCATTTATTTAATATATGGAAATAAATGAATCTTGCTGAGTGTTGCATAGTTTGTCCCTGAAGAGGATGGAGCACCAGAGATCCCGTAAATCTGCCTGGAAATATCCCACATCCTGTGGGGTTTGCAGGGAAAGCACCTTGGACATTTTCTGTCTTAACCCAGACATTCCCACAGTGCAGCCCCATGGCTTCTCCCAGTTCTCTTTCCATTCAAAAGTTCCATTTCTCCCTTGGAAATCTGAATTTCCCAGCTCAGCATTGAAGGATGGTGCTGATCCAAAGCAGGAAGGGTTTTATCACCTCAGGGAGAAAATCCTTATCAAAAAGTGCTTCATTTTTCCCCCAAAAAAGTGGCCTGGAGCCTGCTCAGGCCTGCAGGAAACCGGGTGGGGAATAACTTCCAAACCTGCCAGACTTCCCTGCACTGTAAAACCCCCCAAAAAATTGCAGGATGAAGTGACCGAAAGAAAATTCTCATTTTCTCACCAAAAATTTCTCCAAAACCCTGAATTTTTGGCTGAGGGGCACTGGGAGGCCTCCATCCCTCAAAGCCAAGGCCCGGCCCCACAGGCCTCACATCCCGGAGCTCTTTCCACTCAAAACTTCCCCCAGAAAGTTCCAGGACGAAGTGACCTGAAGAAAATCCACATCATCCCACTTTCTTACCAAAAAACCTGCCCAAAAAACCCTGGGATTTTTGGCTGAGGGGCACTGGGAAGCCTCCAACCCTCAAATCCAGGCCCAGGCCCACAACTCCTCATAGTGGAGCTCCATTACTCCATTCCTGTGTTTATAATCTCCAGCAATCAGCTAAAAATATTTCAGCGTCCTGGCAGCTGATTTTTTTTTTAATCCTGCTGTTTTAATAATTAATTTTTATTGTATTCCTCGAGCACTGCTGGAGTGGAAACACCAGGAAGAAGCTGAGCTCAAAGGAACCAGCTGGGACTCCCTGCTCCAGAAACTCAGAGAGGAGAGGAGAAGAATTATTTCTGCTGGATTTGGACAATTTTCTGGGTTTGAGTTGTCTCTCCTTTTAGCCCCACCCCTCCATCTGCTTTCAGAGCTGGCATGTGAGGAGAAAAATGGATTTCACAGCTTTTGTTTTTTGATGTTTTTGCCCCTAATCTGGTGTGGTTTGACTGGAATTTTTTGGCCTTGAGGGTTTTTTTGGTGAGGAGCTCGATCTGCTTGTGGGAGTTTCATGGGATTCAGAAGGACAAGGAATTTCCAAAAGGCAAGAGAAGAAGAAAATCACCTTTTTCAGGGCCAGTGTGCAGGGAGCAGCACATTCCCACAGGGAACTGCTGAGCCTCAAGCTGATAAAAGGAGAAACAGGCAAAAAAACCCTGGGATGTTTCTGTGGGAAAACCAAGGCGAATTCCTTAGCAAATCAGCACCCAAAACAAATAAACAGCAGCTCCCAAAAATACACAAAACACCGGGGTTTGTCCTGGTTCTTCCTTGTGAACCTGGGGCTCGGGAAAACTTCTGGGAATGCCTTTGGAGGTGGCTCAATCTGCTGCTGGGAAATCAAAATATCGGGGAAAACTGTGAGGAATTAGGCGGGGTTTGCTTCCCCACACTTCTGCGTGATTTTGGGTGGGAATTCCAAAGGGTTTTTTGGAGGGAGTGGGAGCTAAATGGAGGAGGGAAGGGGGGGCCTGGCAGTGCCCACATGTCAGGGCAGGAACCCTTCAGGATTTGGAGCCAAATATTTGCCTGGAAAGCAAATAAACGCCCTGGTGAGGAAAACCCAGCCCCAGAGGTGACAGCAGCGTCCCCATCCCGGATTTCCAGCATCCCCATCCTGGATTTCCAGCGTCCCCATCCCTGCTTCCTTCTCTGCTCCATCTCTATAAGCTCCAAAATGGTTTAATGTGATTTCCCCCCCCTTATTTCTCTTTCAAGTTTAATCCCTCCCGGTGCTTCCTGCCACTGTCAAATTCCTTTTGTGTGCTGTTGGAAACCCTCTGGGTGTCACTCAGGAGCAGCTGGAACAAGCTACCCCTGGGATGCTCTGGGATAATGAGTCCCAAATTAGTAAATCTGTTAATTAGAGCAGGGCTGAGGGCTGAGAGCAGCCCCACATTTGGAGGTTTCACCCCACAGCAGCTTCACCTCGGCCACTGCAGCACCCAAGGGGGGTCACTCTGTCCCTCTGCTGTGCTGGGGGGACAGGAAAACTTCAGCTTTTCCCCAAAAAAAAAAGAAAAAAAAATTCAAGGAACTCACAGGGAGCTGTCACATCCTAGAGAGAAAAAAAAAAAATCGAGATTTTGGCATTTTCCTGCCCAAATTCCAGAGGAATTCCTGTGTTTAGTGTAAAGGGCACTGGAATTTTGTCCAGGTGGAATTGGATGTCCTCTCATCCCACCACACAATTCCCTGGCTTGTTCCAGGATTTGATGTGGGAGCCATGGATGCAGAGATGAGGAATATCTGGAGTAGGACACCAAAAACCTTTCCTGCTTTAAATTCACATCCTGGAGAAAAAGAAAAACGAGAATTCAGCATTTTCCTCCCCAGATCAGGCCGTCAGCCTTGAACTGGGTTAAAATGGGTTAAAAATTCCCAGCTGATGTCCTGCAGCTGCTGGGATCCAGCCTTTGCCCCACAGGCAGGAAAAGCTGGGAATTGTGCTGAATGGGCCCAAATTCCCTGGACTGCAGGAGAAAACCCCAAAATGGGCTCTAATGACAGGCTGGGAGGAATTCAGCCTGGAATGGGATCAAGGGCTGTGGTCACCCCCGGATTCTGGGAATTTTTAGCCCCAGATCCTGGGGCTCAGAGCCCCCCACACCCCTGCAGGTGTTTTAGGGCCGGGTTTAGTGGCCCTGAACCTGTGGCAGGGTCTGACTTAACCCCGGCTCAGGGCAAAGCACCCAGTGAGCCACAAGGGCAAGAGGGAGAGGAGAAGGGAAACCCAGAGCGAACTTGAGGGCAAACCCCAGGATCAATCCCCATGCTCAAAAACGCCTGGGGGGCTGCTGGAATTCCTCCTGCTGGAATCCCTAATGTGGATTGATGGCCTCAATCTGCTCTCCCTGCAGGGAAAAGAGAGCCCTGGCCCCTGGTATCCATTTTTTCTCGCAGAAATCCCAATCTAAGGGATTTCCCTGTGCCACATCCAGGAGAAAACGTCTCCATCCATCCCCCCACAAGAGGCAGCCGCAGAGGGAAGCGTTCCCACCTGATTCCTCCCGCCCCTGGATTGATTACAGCCGCGCCAGGATTAATTGGGCAAAGTAAAAAATGCTTCTCTGGGCGATCAATCTTCCCCTGCTCCCCTCACCTTGTCATCCGCTAATAACCGGGAAATCAAAATTCCCCTCCCGGCTGCCTCGTGCCTGCAAATGGATTTCTCTGCTGCATTGCTGGGAATCCTTAAAAGGCATTTTGGAGCAGCCAGGAGACAAATGGGATTAGCTGGGCAGGGAAAGTGCAGCCGCAGCGTTTCTGCATTCCCAGCAAGGGAAAATGCAGCTCTGCCGGGCTCAGGGGATGGGGAGAGCCTCGGGATACGGAGCAGGATTTGGGCTGGGAATCATGGATGCACCAGTGCGGCTGAGGAATATTTGGAATGAAACACTGGTTTAAATTCCAGAGCAATTCCTGTGCTCAGTGTAAGGGGCACAGGGAATTTTGTCCACATGGACCTGGACATCCCCAGTCGCTGCTCTCATCCACCACAGAATTCCCAGGATTCAATGTGGGAGCCATGGATGCAAAGATGAGGAATATTTGGAGTCAAACACCAAAAACCTTTCCTGCTTTAAATTCCAGAATAGCCTGGTCTGTCCCAGTGTGTTCCCAGCTGTTTGGGTTTGGATTTCCCAGCTGGCCACGCCATGCCAAGGACATTTGGGGGATGTCACCATCTCTGGAACTTCAAATTTGGCTCGAATTTATCACAAGGAGCTGCGAACCCGGCCCTGTCCGAGAGAAAAGGGGAATCCTGGAATGGTTCGGGTGGGAAGGGACCTAAAAGCTGATCCCATCCCTCCCCCTGCATTCCAGGGACACCTTCCACTGTCCCAGGTTGCTCCTTGGACGATTCCAGGGGTGAATCCACAGCTCCTCCTGGCAAATCCCACTGATTTCCTTCTGCCATGACCTTTAAAACCAAGGAAATCCGCAGCCAGGGCACCCGCAGTGATGTTCCCTGCGCTCCGGGGGGATCCCAGGGGATCTCTGGGTGCCCAGGGCTGGCACTGCCCAATCCCACAAAGCTTCCAGGAGCTCCCTGATGGAAAACACGGATTGTGCTGGGGAGCAGAACGACCTGAAAGAGGAAAGATTAAGATTCAGAGCATGCAGGGATCCAGCTTTTCCCTTTCTCCCTCTTTTTTTTTTGGAGGGTTGAAGGAGCCGAGGTTTTCCCCGTCCCTCCGAGGGCCCTTGGCAACCCCTGGGAAGCTGCTGGAGCCTCTCCCAGAAGGACTGGAATGCCCAGGGCTGGGCACAGAGGGACGCAGCCCTCCCAAATGGTGGTTTCACACTCTCCCGACCCCGTTTCTTCCTCCGAGCAGGATTTATTGGCCCAGCTCTCCAGGAGATGAAGGCTTTTGTGTGGAATTTTATCCCAAACCCTTCCTGCAGCTGCTGCGTGGGCAAAAGAAA
The DNA here is from genome assembly GCF_048771995.1 of Taeniopygia guttata. Lineage (NCBI taxonomy): Eukaryota > Metazoa > Chordata > Aves > Passeriformes > Estrildidae > Taeniopygia > Taeniopygia guttata. Next base: position 294,374 of record NC_133046.1, read on the forward strand.
AATAAAAAAAATAAAAATAAAAAAAAAGAGAAAGAGAGAGAGAGAGAAAAGGGTCGGAGGGGGGTGGGGGAAAAGAATAAAAAAGACATTGAAAGTGAGGTTTGAAAAGAGCTCTTCCCTCTGGAATCAGCTTGTGAGTCACACACAGGGAATGACCAGGGAATATTTCATCCTGCCGGGATGCGGATTGGGCTCCGCGTTCGTCATTCCGCGCACACACAGGGAGCAGCGCCTTTAACCCCTTCCTGCCCGCGGCACGGACCGCTCTCCTCCCGCTCTCTCCCGGTTGGGACGGGAAAACGCCGGGGAGGCTGTGCCAGAGAGGCGGAAACACCAAAAATCCCGGGAATCATCCCCGGGCTCGGCTCAGGCCCAGAGGGAGCGGGAAAAGGGGAGCTGAGGGGGCTCTGCGGCTGCTGGCCAGGGAGGGAGCGGGATCTGGGCAGGAATTCCCTGCCCAGGAGCGGGATGGAGGGATGGATCCAGGGAGGGAGGGATGGAGGGATGGATCCATGGATGGATGGATGGAGGGATGTAGGGATGGAGGGATGGATGGATGGAGGGATGGATCCATGGATGGATGGTTGGAGGGATGGAGGGAACCATGAATGGCTCCATGGGCGGATGGAGAGCAGCCTGCTCCTTTCCCTGGATCTGCCTCTTGGATCCCCTGCAAAGCACTGAATCCCAATTCTAAAAACCCAAACCCGAATTTTAAAAGGTGGCAGGAGAGGAAGGGAAAACTCCGGGGAAATCTCAGTGCAGGGCAGTGGGACTGGACAACCTTTAGAGGTCCCTTCCAACCCATCCCAGGATTCTCTGGTCCTTTGCTGGGCTGTGGAAGAGGAGGGAAGCCAAGGGGAGCTCCCTCCCCTCTGCCAGGACCCAAACCTGCCCCAAACCCTCAGCTGAGCTGCAGCCACCTGGCGAGGCGGCCCGGTGCCACCAAGGGCACCGAGTTTGCTGCAGGGAGCGGGAGAGGAGCCAAGGAGCCTCGGATCGTGCTCGGGAGCTGCCAGGGCAGCGCAGCCTGGCGCAGCCTCCCAATTATCCAAAGTGCTCTCCCGAGCCGCAGCCTCATCCATTAGGGCTGCTCTGACTCAGGCACTCCAGAGCGGCTCTTCTCCTCCTCTCCCGGGGTGTTCCAGCTGGGAAAAGGGGGACAGGCAGCGGGGAGAGGGGGAAAAGCTGAGCCCAGCAGGAAAACCCGGATTCCCCAGCCCCAGGCTGCCTGGGCTCGGTATTAGCAGCGCCCAGGAAAGCTTGGGGATGTTTTGGGGACGGCAGGGAGGGCAGTGCCAGGGGGACAGAGCCTGTCCCTGCCACCCTGAGAGCCCACCCCCCCCCCCCCCCCGAGGGGATTCCTGAGCCCCTCCGCTCCCGGCTGGGCTGCAAACCCCGCTCCTGCTCCTTTCCTGGAGCCATGAAAGTGCTCTTTGTTAGGCAAGAGCTGGAAAACAGCTGCCGAGGGCTTGTCCAGACACACAATCCCGGCTGGAGAGCCGGGCTGGGAGCGGGGCAGCTCCTCAGGCCTGCCCGGGCAGCCACGGGGCAGCCCTGGCACGGCAGGGCAGGGGCAGCCTGGCAGGGTGGCACAGGAGGGATTTGGGCAGCGGGGAGGCTCCGGGGCTGCAGGAGCTGATTGCAGCCCCCGCAGCTCTGCTCCACTGAAGGATCCGGGCTGGTTTTCCCCCATCCCAGCTGAAGGAGCTTTCGGGCAGGTGGGGAGGCGCTGGGGGAGATTTCCTGGGTCACCTGTGGCTGTCCCATCCCTGGGAGTGTCCAGGAGCACCCTGGGGTGCTGGGGGTGTCCCTGCCCATGGGAATGGGGGAATCATCAAAGCCCCTTGCACCCCAAACCGGCCTGTGGTGGGGAGCAGATCCCGTCCTGCAGAGCTTTGGGATGTGGGAGCGATCCCCTCCCATTCCCAAAGGAGAATGTTCCCAAATGGAAGAGGCAGAAGTTGGAATGCAGAGGCTCTGAGGAAAGGGAAGGAAATCTGCCCAGGCCGAGCTCAAATCAAAGCTCAGCCTGGGAGCAGAGCCCTGCCCAGGGCTCGCTCCCAGTCCAGTAGGGCAGGATTGGCTGCGAGCAGCTCCCGGGCTCTTCTGGCCTCCTAACAAATCCTGCTGGAAACCAGGAGCGCCCCGGGAATCTCCATGGCAAGGGCCAGGTGGCTCCTGCGAGGATACTCAGCCTGGGAAAGGCTGGCAGGGCACAAATATTCATTAAATTTCTGCTTTTTACAGCAAACGTGGCCAAACCAGGCTGGCTGCTGCTGGGCCCTGCACAGAAACCCTCACCTCGCTCTGAAATCCTGCTCCACCCCTGTGAAAAACCACTTTAAAGCTGGGTTCATCCTTCCTGTACTGGTTTTCTCCCAGTTTGGGTGGCCCAGCACGGAACAGGAGCTGGGGAGGGGGTGGGAGCAGCATCTCTGCCCCTTCCCCTTCTCCCAAAGTTCTGCCAGAGCCACGGGGATGTTTCAGGATGGGCCAATCCCAGTGCTGGGCCCGGATTTGGGATCAGAAGGGATCAAGCGTGACAGGCCAGAGGGATCTGAGGGAAGAGGCCCCAGACCAGAGAGGGGAGAGCTCTCTGCAGGTGAAACCCCCTCCCTTGTTTTCATGGAATCAGGGAATGGTTTGGGGTGTGAGAGACCTTAAGGATCACCCCATTGCAGCCCTGCCTTTCCAGGGACACCTCCCACTGTCCCAGGGTGCTCCAGCCTGGCCTGGGGCACTTCCAGGTGGCATTTTTGGGAAACCTGTTCAGTGCCACACCTGATCCTATTTTCCTCAGGGCTTTCCCCTCCATTTCCCTCATCATTCTCCTCCTTCAGCAAGCCCTGGCTCCTGATACCCATTTTTCCTCCCAGAAATCCCAACCTAAGTGGATTTCCCTGTGCCACATCCAGGAGAAAACGTCTCCATCCATCCCCCCCAGAGGTAAATGGTTCCCAGCCGATTCCTCACCCCACTGAGGGTGGGGCTCAGCCAGTGCCACCCCCATCCTTTCCCTTCCCTGCAGCCCTGGACGCCACCCAGGGCTGGATGAGCAGGAGCAGAGAAGGTTCAATTACAGATCAGCAGCGGGCTGAGCCAGAGATTTAATGGAAGGGCTGGCTGGAGCCCCTGGCAGCAGCAGGGCTGAGTGGAACAAAATCCCACGAAGCTCCAAAAGCGGGGAGCAGCCAGGATGAGCCTGGCTGTCGCTGCCAGTCACTGGGAAATGGATGGATCCCGCAGTGCGGCGGGAAATTGGGGATTTGGGATGAGTAACCAAGGTGCTGGTACAGGCAGAGCAGAGGAAAAGGAATCAGGAGGGTGAGACCAGCCCAGCCTCCCTCTGCTGCCCCGGAGATCCACAGAATTCCGGGAGGAACCCAGAGCCCATCTCGGCAGGGCCATCCCAGGGCACAGGAGGGTGCCCAGGCAGCTCTGGAACATCCCAATCCCTCAGGAGCATCCCAATCCCTCTGGGACATCCCCACCCCTCTGGAACATCCCAATCCCTCAGGAATATCCCTCAGGAACATCCCTCTGGAACATCCCCACCCCTCTGGAACACCCCTCTGGAACATCCCCATCCCTCAGGAACATCCCACCCCTCTCAGGGCTCGGGGCCCTGCCCAGGGCAGTTCTGCCTCCTGCCCAGAGGATTTGCTGACACCGGCGGTGGGATGCAAACCGCCAGGCTTCTCTGCTCCTGCCTGGCTCCCTGCAATGCCAAAGGAATTATTTCAGGAGATACGACCCCAAGGAAAAACTCCAGAGAAGTTTCACACCAATTCCTCTCTCCTTGGCGAGAAGTGAGGAAAAGTTGGGAAGGAGCTGGGCGGGAAATCCCAAAAAGCCACGAACTGGGAGGAACATCCAGACGGACTGGGAGGAACATCCAGACGGACTGGGAGGAACATCCCGCGCCAGGTTCCCCTTCCCAGCCTTTCCCTGGCGCCGCAGCAGCAAACGCGAGAGGAAAGTGGCCTCTCGTGGATGGAAAGTGCGCTGCAGATCCATGAAAAGTGCAGGAAAACTGGGAGGGAATCAAGCTGTGGAGCAGCAGAGGGCACGGGCGGCCCCGCGGGACCGGGGGGAGCCGCGGGCCGTGGGTGGGGGGCGGCCCCGCGGGACCGTGCCCGTCCCGCTCCCGCCGGTGGATCCCGGCCTGCTCCCCACGGGCCCGGCACAGCCAGCAGCGCCGGGGGCTGGGAATTCCCGAGCTCCATGGCATTTCGGTGCATTCCCGGTGCATTCCCGGTGCATCCCCGGAGGCATTCCCGGTGGCATTCCCGGTGGCATTCCCCACGACGTTCCCGTGGCATACCAAATGGTATTCCTGTGGCCTTCCTAATGACATTCCCGGTGGCATTCCTGTGGCATTCCTGTGGCATTCCCAGTGGCACAGGGACACGCTGTTGCTGGGACACTGCACTTTCCTGTTCCCCCAGCTGTCAGCCGTGTGTTCCCATAAAAAGTGGGATTGTTCCCAATCCATGGAGCTGCAGCAGCCCCTGTTCCCCCGGCTGCAGGGAACAGCGCTGCCAGGGTGGAATTTTGGGATGTGTGTGCAGGGATAAGGGTTGGATTGAACCCTGTGGATCCCTTCCCACTCCCTGCCTCACCTGCAGATCCTGAGGGTGCCACAGCGCCCGGGGATGGAGACTCCAGGATTCCTCCATCCTTCCCAACCTCCCCCCACAGCAGGAGCCGGGATTTCCAATTCCACAAAACCTCCCTGAGAGCTCCAAGCCCGATCCCTCAGAGCCCCGGAGGCTGAGGGAAGCATCAAAGCCTGGCTGATGAAAGCTTTTCCAACAGGGGCGTTAAATTGAATTTATTTATGCTTTCATTTGGGTCCCTTGCCCTTGGAATCTTCCCCTCCACGTGCCGCAGCCGTCTGCAGAGCACATGGAGCAGGAATTCCACATGGATGGTTCCCAGGGAGGGGCCAGGAGCCGGAGAGGCGCTACTGTTGGACTCCCTGAGGGGGTCACGGCCCCGGGAAGCTGCTGGGGAGGGATTCCCGGCTGGAATTGTGCTTGGCTTCCATCCCCAGGCTCCTGTTCGGCTCCTCCGTCCCAGCTGTGCCCGGGAAAAGGGGTGGGAGGGGTTGGAAGGGACCTCGAGCATCCCCTTGTCCCCTCCCTGCCCTGCCACCGACACTGCCACCGTCCCAGGCTGCTCCAAGGCTGGCCTTGGACACTGCCAGGGAAGGAAAGTGTCCATCCAGGGTTCTTCCCACCCTGGAGCAGAAATCCAGGGGTTGTTCCTACCTAGGGGTGGGAATCGTGAAGTTATTCCCATCCAGCCCAGTCTGAGGCTGCAAAGCAGGGTTAGAACCCCTGGGTTTCCCTCCTAGGATGGGAATAATCCCATTATTTCCCTCCTAGGATGGGAATAGCCTTGGATTTCCCTCCTAGGATGGGAATAACCCCTGGGTTTCACCTCCAGGATGGGAACAACCCCCGAGCATCCTCAGCTCCCTCCTCCGTGCCTCCTGTCCCGCCTGGATCCCCGGGATGAGTCCCGTGGACGCTCCCCCCGCACCCGCATTCCCGCACTCCCTCCTCCCGCCTTTTATCCGCCTTTCCCGGGATGAATCCCGACTGAAGCACGCAGAGCCCACCCCCGCCAGCGCTAATTAGCATGCTTAATGAGGCCGCGACAATCAGAGCTGTCAGCCGGGCCCTGAAGCGTCGCGGGGCTTTTTTTTTGTCCCCAGCTCGAGTCCCCTTTGTGGCGGCTCTGCTTTCCCTGGGGCCATCAAAGTGCCACCAAAGTGCCACCAAAGTGCCACCAAAGGCGTCCCCGAGCCCGGCGTTTTGCCGTGGGGTGTCGCAGAGCTCCATCCCCGCGTTTTTCCATGGAATTCCTGGATAATCCAAGCAGGGAGCGGCTGCTGTGCCCCGCGGGGTGGCCCCGGTGGTGGCCCCGGTGGTGGCCCCGGTGGTGGCCCCGGTGGTGGCCCCGCCAGCCGCTGTCCCCGAGCCGGCCCCTAAGGAGCACCGGGAGCGGATGTGTTAAAGGTTTCTGCTCCAGCGGAGGGAAAAATGCCCACAAAGGAAGGTGTACAAATATTGTGGGAAATCCGTAATGTTTGCTGAGGGCCCGGGCCATTGAGGCGCGCAGAATTCCCCGGCGAGGGCTCATTCAGGCGGCCTCAATGGGAAATTTTTAATTGAGAGGTTCCTCATTCAGCGCCCGGGGGTCATGCAGAGACAGGGGGTTTCCGAGCTGGAATAAAAAAAAATAAAATAAAACCCCCTCTGTTTCCTGCTCTGAATGGTGAGGGGTTTAATCCCCAGCAGAAGGGAAAAGTGATGCCCATTTTTTAAATTCATTTCTCCGATAAAAAAAAAAAAAAAAGGGGGGGGGGGAGAAAAAGAAAAAAAGAGGAAAAATAGAAAATAGGGGGGAAAAGGGGGGGGAAGGGGGAGGAAATTAATTAAATGTTAATTAAGTGTAATTTACTGAGCTTTTTTCCCCCCCAAGTGCCATTGAGTTGGTTTGAAGGCCTGGGTGGGTTTGGCTTTTTTTTTCCCAGATTCCTGAAAACGCAGGAGGCTCCAGAGGCTGTGGATGCATCCTGAAATGAGAATTAGGGATGAATGAAGGAAGCAGATTCCCGAATTCCCAAATTCCCACCCCACCACAGACAGCTCAGGAATTCTCGGGGATCCCTGCTGGAGCTGCCAAAACCCCTCTGACCCCAAAATGGGAATTTGGGGGCACCAATCCATTCAGGGGGTCCCAAATCCGCCCTGCCCTGGGGAGGCCCCACAGCTCCCAGTGCCCCAAACTGGGCCGTTCCCAGCGGGATCCAAACCCCTGCGCCCCAAAGCTCCACCCGCTAATTAATGCACCAGGCCCAATTAGCACACGCACAGCACCTGATGAGCCCCACGCAATTAATTCGTGTTTGATTGCTCAATTAGGCCACGCTTGAGCGGCCACCTCGCCATCATACCTGGGCACCCAATTAATTTATGCGTGGTCGCCCAATTAATTTATGCATGACCGCCCAATTAATGTATGCATGAGAGCCTAATGACATCAATTAATTTATGCATGAATGCCCAATCGCAGCACGCATGAGCCCGCAACTATTTCGTGCATGGGCACCCAATTAATTTATGCATGGGTGCAAAATGAATTTATTCCTGTTGGCTAATTAATTTGTGCGTGAGAGCCCAGTTAATTGGTGCACGGGCGCCCAGTTCCTTCACATATCCCCCACCGAGACTGGGAAGTTCCGCTGGCCCAAACCCGGCCCGTGGTGGCCACCGAGGGGCTCCTGGAAGTGGCACGGGAGGCAACAGGATGGGATTTTTTGGGGAAAAAGCAGAGTTGAAGAGCACGTGGGAGAGAATGAGATGGATAAATCCGAAATTTAAAAATTCAGAACACGAGAGGGTGGAGGAGGGAAATTCAGAGCAGAGGACGAGATAAAGAGCCGAGAATTTCCAAATATTCTCCTTTAAGGGAGAAATTCCCAGGCTGGGATCCAGTTCCATCCCTAATTCCCACTCCGTCCTTCCCCGGCTCCATCCATCCCAATCCCCACCCTGCGCCACATCCCTGGTTCCATCCCTGCCCTTCTCCGGCTCCATCCCCTTTCCCGGCCTCATCCTGGCTCTATCCCTAATCCCATCTGACCCCTTTCCCTGCCCCATCCACCCCTTTCCCGGCTCCATCCCTTATCCCTTATCCCATTTCCATCCCCATCCCGAGCTCAGGCACCGCGCGGGGGCACTCGCAGCCCGGCCGCGCCGCCGGAGCGGCTCCGGGGCGGCTCCGGGATTGGCCCGGGATGGCTCCGGGATTGGCCCGGGATGGCTCCGGGACGGCCCCGGGATTGGCCCGGGATGGCTCCGGGATTGGCCCGGGATGGCTCCGGGACGGCCCCGGGATTGGCCCGGAATGGCCCCGGGATTGGCCCCGGGACGGATCCGGGATGACTCGGGCCAGCCCCGGGCCGCGCAGCCCCGGCTGTCCCCGCCGCCCCGGGCCGAATCCATCCCCCGCCGGCCGGGAAGGAGCTGTGCCCTACCCCGGTAATCCCCGGTCATCCCCGGTCATCCCCGGTTCCCAGAGCGCCCCGCTGAGGTCCCTCTGTTCCCAACCCAGCGGTGCGGAGGGGCGGCTGCAGATCCACCGGGAACGTGCCCGGGGAGCCCGGCGGGAGCGGGAGCTGATCCCAGCGAGGCTCCGGCTCCGGCAGCGGGTCCCGGCTGAAGGGCAGAACCGCCGATTGCGAACGATCCCTTAATTCAGCTGCCAGGTCCTGCCAGGTCCTGCAGGAGCATCCCCAGAGCCTCCCAGAGCTGCTCGGAGCTCATCCCACTGCTGCCCCCCGCCCTCATCCTCAGGAATTCTCCAGGATCCAGCTCTGCAGAGCCTCTGCAGGTTTTAGGGATCAGCTGGACCCATAGGGAGGTTTCAGGGATCAGCTGGACCCATAGGGAGGTTTTAGGGATCAGCTGGACCCACAGGGAGGTTTTGGGGATCAGCTGGACCCATAGGGAGGTTTTAGGGATCAGCTGGACCCACAGGGAGGTTTTAGGGATCAGCTGGATCCTGGCGTGCTTTGGGGCCGGGAGGCAGCTGCCCCGGGAGAGGCGGCACACGAGATTTTCCATTTTCTCCTGTGAATTACGAGCCTCCAATAAACAAAGCCTGGAAAATCTGGGAGTGGGAGCGCAGGTATCCCATGGTTTGAGTCAGCAGAGGTGGGAGCAGGTGGCAAACCCGATTTATCATCTCCCGAGGGGGGAATTCTGGCCGTGACTGACAGGCAGCTCCTCGCTGTCGCTGTCACTGTCGCTGTCACTGTCGCTGTCTCCGCCAGCCCTCCCGGCGGGGCTCTCTCCGCCTCCCCGCATTAATCATCCCCGGGATGCTGCCCACGCCTCTGCCGGCTCCGGGTCGTGCGCGCCTCATCCCGCCCACCCTCCGCAGCTCCGGTCACGTTCCGGCCTCCGGCAGAGCCGCGTGGGGCTGCGGGACCCGCGGCTCCTCCCGCCCCGCGGCCCCGGAGCCTTCCCGGGGCTGCTGCGGGTGGGACGGGCCCGGCCCGGCCCCGGGGGGACAGCGGTGGCACCGGGGGCAGGAGCCAGCCCGGCCCCGGGGGACAGCGGTGGCACCGGGGGCAGGAGCCAGCCCTGCCCCGGGGCACAGCGGTGGCACCGCAGCCGGGCCAGCCGGGCCGTGGCAGCTCCGGGGCCGGGCTGCGGGGCACCACGGGCTCTGCGTGCGGCCGCAAACGTGTCTGGAGCCGCAGGAGCTGCACTCGCGGCTGCCGGAGCGGCTGCAGAGGCGGGAGAGGCTTCCCGGGGCGTGCGGAGGGACGGGGAGGCTCGGGGGTCGCCAGGGACAAGGACATGCCAAGGAGGGAGCCGGGCAGAGGGGAGCTCCCCTTTTACCTCCCCTCCCTGTTCTGGGAATTTTTGGGATCTGGGCTCTGCTGGGGTGGAGGCTGGGGAGGGCTGAGAGGTGCAGGAACCTCTGTCGGTGCTGAAATTCAGGTGTAGCACCCACGGGTGGGACAAAATCCACGTCACACTCCGTGTCATGGAACCATGCGATGGTTTGGCCTGGAAGGACCTTCAGCCCATCCACGGCAGGGACACCTTCCACCTCCCCAGGACGTGCCAGAGGAGCCCGGGCTGCTCTTCCCCGTCCCTGCTGTGTCACCTCCCCGCTCTGAGGTCCCTCTGTGCCCCCAACTCTGCCACCATCCCCTCCCTGGGCAAATCCCAGGCTCAGGGGACACCCTGAGGCTCAGGGGACCCCAAATCCGGATCGGGGGACACCCCGGGCCCCATCCTCACCTGGGGCTGGTCCCCTCTGCGGTGGGAGCTGGAAAATGGGATTAAAAGCGGTGATTTGTCTTTCCGTTCTGAGGAGAAAACAGGACAAGGGATTAGCCCCAGAGATGTCACCCCACACCTCTGCCCCCAGGGTGGGGCCGGGACTCTCCCCTCATCCCGGCCCTGCCAGCCTCCGGACAGCCAGTCCTGCCCTCCGAGGGGCTCCCGGAGCTCTGCTGGACCCCAGCATGGCCCACTGGGAAGGGGGTTCTGCACAAGGAGTCCCAGCACTGCCGGGCGCTGCCTCCCCCAGCTCAGGGTGAAGGCTGGAGGGATAAAAATGTCCTGGAAGTGGGAGAAAATTCTGATTTTCAGACCCAGACTCCAGAGCTTCCTCGGGGCTGAGCGGTGCCAAGGCGCAATTCCAGAAAATCTGGGTTTGGATCCCAACCCTGCAGCCCAGGCTTTGCTTGGGACAACCTGAGGGAAGTTCTGACGGGGAAAACACGTTCATCGCACCCCTGATCCCAAATCCTTCTCCTGGCCTGTTTGTCTGGCCGGGAGACAGGGCCAGCAGCGTTCCCAAGCACTCGGGAGGCCTGGAAAATGTCTTTCCAAGGGGGTTTTGGGCTTTGCATGAAAGCCCAGCCAGGAGCTGCGAGGGCAATAAAAGAAGATGAACGAGGTGCAGGTGCTGGCTGGGATCCCCTGGAATGAGCTGCTCCGAGTCCCCAGCTCCTCTCACCATCCTGTGTGCTTTTTCCACTGGTTTTTATAGCAGGGAATTTTCTTTTTTTTTTTTTTTTTTTTTTTCTTTTTTGGAAGCGTGTGGCTCGTGCTGGGAAATTTCCACCCACTCTGCTCCCCCACACTCACGGCTGCAGCTGCAGAGACACAGAACGCTCTGGCCCGGGGTTTTCCTGCCTGGATCTGTCTCTCATCCCATTGTTAAACCCCGGGAATTGTGATGGATTGAAGAGGGAGTCTCGCAGCAAAGCTCGGTGGGAAGAACCTGTGGAGGTTTGAAAGATGAGTAGGAAGGAAATGGAGCTCAGTTTGTGCTCTGAAAAAAAAAAAAAACCCAAAAAAACCCCCCAAAAAACCTCTGCCTTTTCCAGACCTGCTTCAGCTCCAAACCACTGTGGGTCACAGGCTTTAAATTATAAGTGGAGCTGAAATTTGGGAACTCTAGGCCCTGGGAAAGCAGCATCCCTGACCCTATGCAGCAGTGCCAGGTGGAGACAGTAAATATTGCAGGGAAATCAGACACCCCGAGCTGTTCCAGGGCATTCCCGCCCGCCCTGGCGTCCTGCTGAGCTCTCCCACTTCCCTCTCCCGGCTTGTTCCCGGCAGAAAAGCTCTGGGATGCAGCTGGGCCGGCTGAGAGGAGAAATCCCCCGGGATTTCTTGGCGAGGGTGGCCGAACCCCGCTGGGCGCAGGGAGCTGAACTCGGCGGTGACTCGCAGCGTTCCAGCAAAACCCAGCGGCGTTTGGGTTTCACGGGACCGCGGGGCTGGCGCTTCCCCGGCCGGAGAGGCTGCGGGATGGCAGCAGCAGGAGGGTGCCAGTGCCGCCTGCTTCTCTCCTCCCTCTCCTGCTGCTCCTCTCCTCCCAGCCCCGGAGGGATGCTGACAGCAGCGCGGCTTTCCCGGCTCTGGCGTGTGTCCCTGCGTGACATTTGTCACCCACAGCAGCTCCACGGCACCTTCCCAGCCCTGCGGAGCTCCCACGGCTCCTGCCCATCCCTTTCCTCCCTGCTGGAAGGGCGGGTGGTTATCCAGCCCGGCAGGGACAGAGAGACGCAGAAACCCCGGACCTGGCGAGGGCAGAGGGGCTCCTGTGATTCCTCCCTCTGGAATTCTCCCTTCCACATGGCACCGAGCCAATTCCAGGCTGGAATTGCTGTGCTCGGAACTGGCTGAGGGCAGGCAGGAGAAGGATTCCCGGGAAATCGGTTCCTCTGCGCCGGCTCAGAGCGGGGATCATTCCCACTGGGAATTGTCCCGTTGAATCCAGGCTCTGGTGGCCCTCGTGGTGGCCCGTGGCTCTGGAGATGGCTGGGAAGGGCCCTGGGATGCCCTGGGCAGACACCAGCAAGGAAAAGCTTCCAGGAAGGCTTTTCCCAGTCCCATCCCGTGGCTGTTCCCAGGAGCTGAGCTCGTTCCTGCTGCTCCCTGCTGCGGCTTCATCCCATCGATGCCAGGGGGGATGGAGAGCCCAGCTCCATTTCCTGGGAATGGGAAAGGGGAAATGGGGAAATGGGGAAATGGGGAAATGGGGAAATGGGGAAATGGGGAAAGGGAATGGGAATGGGGAAAGGGAATGGGAATGGGGAAAGGGAAATCTCTGTGGGCAAACTGGGGGACTCTGGTGCAGGGCTGTGCCACGCAGCGCTGCAGAGCTGCCATGAGAAGGAATTTCGGTGCCGAAACTTCTCCACCTCCCCTCCCCCGGCGCTGGAACCTCTCCTCTCCCCTCCCCGTCCTTTACCCGGCGGGCGCTCCGTGTTTTGGCTCCGAGCTCCGTCTGGGCTCCCGGAGCCCCCGGGCCCCTCTTTGCCATGGCAGCCGCTCCCGCCGCGCTGCCCATTGTCCCCCGCCCCGCGAGCCCGAGCACCTGGAGACCTCCTCGGGAAAACTTCATTTGCCGGGCGAGCTTTGATGAAAGCGGCCTGGCGGGGAGGCCGCGCCGCTCCCGAGTCAATATTGGCTTTGGAACAGATGGGGGTGAGGACAGGAGCCGGGGGGGACCCGGGCCGCGGTGCCAGCCCCGGGCAGGGATGCTGTGGCTGGATGGCTCCGTGGCAGAGGCCGGGGAGTGGCAGGAGCGCTCGGAGATCAAAGTGGGGCAGCCCCGAGAGCTGCGGCAGCGCCCCGTGCGCGCTGGGAGCGCCGGCGAACAAAAGCATCAAAGGGAATCCAATGAAACTAATTGAAGGGCTGGGGCGCAAATAACGAGCGCCAGGCTTTCATGGAACGCCAGCTCCTTCCCGTCAGAACCGCGGGGACGAGCTCCAAGAAAACCCCAGGGACAGCCCCGTCCTTCCCCAAAAACAGCAACAACAACAAAACCCCGAGCCCGAACATCCCGCACGGAAGGGCAGCGGATCCCACCGGGCACAGCCGGTCCCGGGCACCGGGCACCGGGCACCGGCCGGGATTTGAGGTCCCTTCCAGCCCAAACCAGTCTGGGATGCAGGGATGCCATGGCTTTGGCTGGATCGGCTGTGGCAAGCAAGGTCCCACTGCCCTCCCTGATCTCTGGGTGCCCAAACGAGATCCCAGTGTCATCCCTGGTCTTTGGGGCACTCAAAAAAGGCTCTTCTGATCTTTGGGATGCCCAAACAAGTTCCCATTTCTCTCCCTGATCCCTTGGGTGCCCAAACAAGGCCCCAGTGCCCTCCCTGATCCCTTGGGTGCCCAAACAAGGCCCCAGTGCTTTCCCAAATCTTTGGGGTGCCCAAACAAGGCCCCAGTGCCCTCCCTGATCCCTTGGGTGCTCGTGTCTCTGCAAGGCCTCTCCCCTGCCCTTCCCAGAGCCCCGGGAGAAGGGGAAGGAGCAGCCGAGAGGTGGCACAGACGGGAAGGTCCCCGGTGGCCCCGGTGAGAGGAGCCCAGGTGGAGCCGGTCCCGGTGAGCGGTGCCGGCCCCGGGTCCCGGTGAGCGGTGCCGGTCCCGGTGAGCGGTGCCGGTCCCGGTGAGCGGTGCCGGTCCCGGTCCCGGTGAGCGGTGCCAGCCCCGGGCAGGCTCCAGGCTCGGTGTCTGCCCTGCCCCGCGGCTGCCCCGCATCC